>NC_133026.1:31528409-31839090 GCF_048771995.1 Taeniopygia guttata | reverse complement strand
TAGCTTATTTTAGGCATAGAAAAGGGCATTGAGAATAAATTTTGCTCTTGCACACTAAATTACACTTCTTGCTAGGCTCCAGAGACTTTGAAAGTGGATGGTTTATGCCAGATTAAGTAAAAATTAGTTTTGTTTGAAGCATAAACCCATTCAGCCATATTTAGTTTGCTAGGTACTGGAAAATAAAGAAATGCTTCTAAGTGCATAGCTTTCCTAACTTTCATTGACTCAGAAATAAGTCTTTAAACATAAAGAGCGCTGCTTGTCTTTTTAAAGAGCATCCATTTTCTTCTCACATCTCTTTCTGTTTTGGAGGAAGTGAGAATGAACTATGGGTTGTGGGTTTCCCCTTTGTGAAATAACTTATTTTGTAAGTTCTTTTTATACAGAAAACAGATTATACAGAAAACAGACAATACCTCCTTGGTTTTCTTTCATTAATGACTCATTTGGGTTTCTCCAGAGAGCTCTTCAGGCTCATCTGGGAACCCCAAATTGCAAGCTCTGCTGAATACAGATTTTTCTTTTTACAGCTTTTTGACCTTTTTATGCTACACTTACGTGTATGAAGTTTAAGATGATCAGGGGAAGAGCTTTCCTTTATAAAAAAGATCTTTTATAAAGGGTTTTATATTTAATCTTAAATAAATATTAATGCAGAGAAGTGTCACATTGGTTATTCTTCATAACCCGTGAATTCTGACAGTGGATTTCAAGTGGAGCAGTGGGGGAAGGTTGTTTGTTACAAATATTATTGGCAGAAAGTCAGGCATATTCTATGATTTCATGTGAATGATATCTGCTGAAAGTCAGCTAGCTTCCCAACCAACTCTGCTTGCTGTGCCTTAGCAACAGGAAAAAATCTGTTGCCACATGGAAACGGATTTGGATTCATGACAACGCTCCCTATATCCAGCCACCTTCAAACAACAGTAGTGTTTCCTCTACTAAACACAACACCTGCGTCTTACTTCTGCTTAAAACAACTGTCATTTAGACAGTAGCAGGTGATGTCAAATGCAAAAAATTCAAAGGTGGCAAAGTGATAAGTCGTGTTGTTCGGTAATTTTTTGCTCCCTTCCCCCACTTCTTGCCTGGCATGAGTAAGCACTGGGAATAAATGGGCATTTACTCCTGCAGAAATTACTGCCTGCTTGTGTTTCAGGTTGAGGAGGTCGTGCCAGGCAGGTACAGCCCAGCTTTGTTTCAGGATTTGTCTTCAGATCAGGCCTAGAGTGGAAACTCTCTCATTATTGTAGCTTCTTGCTTTTAGCAACTCTAGCAAAAGAAATCTTTTTGATAAAAAACCCCCATGGGTTTTTATCAGTTGTAACAGTTGCAGTGGTTTCTGTTGCTCTTATGGCATTATCATTGTCATGGTTCATAGCAAGAGAACAAAATCCGGTTGAGACACAAATAATTACTTTTGATTTGTACGTGGAGTGGGAGAGAAGCCTGAGGGAAATTAAATAAATACCTCTGGTGAATTTTTAAATTTTTTCCTGAGCCACTGTATTCTTAGAGCTGAATGATCATTGGAGAGAAAAGGACAAGCAGATGATTGTTTTTGAGAGTGAATTTGTATTCAGCTTTATTTGTGATCCTTTTCCATATGCCCTCATGGTTGGAATGTGGGAAGTTTCCAGCATGAGTACTTGTGAAAGTGTATTTTAGGTTTGGATGCTTAAATTCTTTTTGGATGTGTGTCTGAATATATAATTTCCTTTGTGATCACATTAGCCAATTTAGGATTCAGGTGTTGAGTAGTTGCAGAGATCCCCCTGTCAGGGAATAGAAATTATCTCATTACCAGGTAGTCTGTGCTACACCATGTGCATTTCAAAATGAGATGATTTTTTGTTCAGGCTATTTATATTTAGGGAATAACAACACTGAAGCATTTGCTTAATTTTAAGTATATTAAGTAATACAGTTTGAAATGCACGAGTGTTATACTAAATTCTTTAGGGACATAGTGACAGTGCCCTGAAACTATGAACAATTGTTTTGTTATATATGTACATAACAAAAGTGTTTCTAGAACTGCCCAGCAACATGGAGTTGATCATGGGCATGTTTGCAAATTAAGCTCTGATCAAACAGACAAATATTGATGCATGTGTTGTAAACTGAAAGCAGGTAAAGTTTGATTGCACATTACAAATTCCAAAGCACAGAATATTATGCTCATACTTTAGAAACATAACCAGAGAAAAACCTATGTGTTTGAAAAATCTGGAGTGGAAGCTTGAACAATTTGGTGGGGAAGAAAAGCCATGATTCTGCCTTTCCTCATTTCTCTTAGTTTCAAAATAAATCCCAGTTTGGAAGATTTAGTAGAAGAAATAATCCTGACTAAAAATGAAGTTCTTCCATCCCATTTTTTTTCTTTTTTTCTTGCTAACTGCGCATGAGTATCAGATGCTCTTAGAAGAAAGGCAAAACATTTCTGTTCCATATTTGAATTTATTATTTCCCTACAATTTCTATAGCCTCTTTTGAGGTGTTACATTATGACTTCTAGTGTAGACAGGTTGCTGGCTGCTACCACTGCACTAAATCCCAGCTGAGGAAAGCACTTGAACTGGAGCTCGAAGCACTCTTACTTTGTTTCTTTCTGAGCATGCTGGTGATTAAATTGCTAGCAGATGTACAGAGCCTTGCTGATGCTACTGTGACTGCAGTGCTGGCAATGGCAGAAATATCAGCAGTTGTTGGAACAGCTTGGGCAGGAGGCGAAGCACAAGCAACTTGTAGGCGAGTCATTCTCCCAAGCTGAGATGTGGCCAAAGCAAAATCCCTGGTCTAAAAATGAGTACAAAATTCAAATGCATCTCCAAAATATATGACTAAATCCATGCTCTACAATACCATTAGCCCTTGAACAGAACATTAACCAAGTTGTGGTAAATGCACAGGGAGTTGCTGTAGTGGACCCAGTTCTATACTCTCCCAAGGAAGGAACTAAGTCAGCATCATACAGAAAGACACAGCTTGTTCTTTCCAGTGGAACCATTAATAAACTTGTTGTGGGTGAATTTCTTTTCAAACCTCTAAAAATCAGTTTTTGATGATATATTAAATTATTGTCATCTATATCTTCACATGCTTAACTTTAAGTAACGTCAGAAATTTTCAACTTGTTTTAAAAATAACTGTACAGTTGAAGCAATACTAATTTGAACTTA
Organism: Taeniopygia guttata; assembly: GCF_048771995.1. Classification (NCBI taxonomy): domain Eukaryota; kingdom Metazoa; phylum Chordata; class Aves; order Passeriformes; family Estrildidae; genus Taeniopygia; species Taeniopygia guttata. The sequence continues at coordinate 31,835,902 of NC_133026.1, read as the reverse complement.
GGTATAGACTTTGCATAGTATGATTAGTGATTAAATTAGCCTCTGTTTCTAAAATTCTACCTAGCATATTTAATTCTTTGGCTTATAGTTCTGTAAGCTGATAATATAGATTATAGATAAATATTTCCTTCTGGTTGTTTCAATTACTTGCTGTTCACTTTATTTTAATCCTCCCATTCTTTTCATGTTATTACTCCTGGTGATTTTAATAATTTTAAATACCACAGTATTTACTGCTTTATAATGTTTTCCAATTTCAGACTAAATTTTCTGTGGTGTATTCTGATTTGATACTAGCAGTCATATTCCAAAACCTTCTCCCGTCCCAGCTGTCCTCTCCTGTCAAATGCAGGTTGTGTCCCCAAGCTAGGACGCTGCCATCCCTGTGCCATGTTCGTAGTTCAGACTCTGGAATTGTCCAGCCCACAGGACCTGCCTATTTCTTCCTGCATCCCCAGCAGGGAAAAGATGAAGCTTCTTATGCACACCTACTCATGTATGATGGGACAACCCTTCTGGAGGGCACCCAGTGCTCTGGATCTCCTGCCCACATATGGTCTTCTGTCCCACCACACGTGCTGCCTGAGCTGTCTATCCTCTCCCTGACATGGGGCTTGGCAAAGCTTCTCCTCAAGCTGGTGAAGAGGCACGTGGGGATGCCAGGGTGACAGTAGCTAGAAAGCAGCACTTGGCGTGGGCATCAATAACTGTTCCAAGGTACTTTTCATGAGAGATGAGCTGTTTGCTTGATGACTAATTAATTTGCTTTAAAAACAAATTTTGGCTCATTCTTAGAGGGATTTGCAAATGTATTTTGTATGTGTATCAAAATAATTCTGAGGGAGCAGCCTATGTTTACCAGATATCTTCAGGGAGGAGTGGTGCTTCCCCAACAGGGCCACCCAAAAGCTGGGGTCTTTGAAGATAGGCTGGACCACTTATCTACTGTCTCTTCCTCTCCTGTAGACAACTGCCCAATTTGTCCCCAACATCCAAAGCAGTCTGCTGTATAGAGGTGTGCTCAGTACCTAATATTTATAGAGACGGGTAAAAAAAAAAGGAAAAAAAAAAAGAAAAAAAAAAAAAACCAGGATTTAGCATGGTATCTAGGTTAAAAAATTTTATTTAGTATAAAAATCCTAAATTTCTGTGATCATTTCAGCCTATCTGCAGTGAGTGTTTCATAATTATACAGGCTGCACTAGCATTAGCATGAAAGATCATTTTTTCTATTCCAGAAAGCCACTTTCTGTTTTGTTCTATTTTCTCCTTTCCAGTTTCTATTTTCTTATGCTTCATCTTTGCTCCACATTGATATGGGTCCAGACTTCCACCAAAAAGCCATTGTCCATTCCTCCTGTCTTCCATACACCAGAGCTAGCACTTTGGTGATCAAACACAGCCATCAAACCACTGACCACAACTCTTTGAGTGTGTCCATTTCCCACTGAGTAGTCCATCCGCCAAAGCCACGTCTCTCCATTTTAGTGACAAGGATATGCTTGGGATAGTATGAAATGTTTTGCACAAGTCCAGGTAGATTATGTCAGTCTCTCTTCTCTTATCCATCACCACTGCAACCTTGTTGTAGAAGGCAACCAAATTTGTCCTTTTTGCTGATTTTGCCTGATCTTATGCTGTCACGTAAGTGCACACTGCAGTACCAGTATTCTCCCTGGGTGACGCTCCCTGTTCTCTGTCAGTGCCAGCCTGGGAAAGGATCAGGGAGCAGGGAAATCAATGTATAAACTTTGACAGCAGTTGGGGCTTGTGGAATGAGAGACTTGGACAGAAACCAAGAGAGGTGGTGGTATGTAGGGCTGCTGCAGAACCGAGGTGTTAATGACATGCAGGCTAGGAAGAGTAAGTGGGATCCGAGGCAGTGTTGAACTCTTGCAGCATCTTTGTTGGGCACAGGAGAGGGAAATTAGGCTTATATGTTACAGTATTTCCATATGGAGCTGCTGTAATGCATGGAACTACACTAAGGTTTGTGATGAGCAGGGAAGGGTAAACAGTGATAGATGCTTCTGTGGTTCCTCGTCCTTTCCCTTCTTAAAAATTCAGGAACAAGAATACAGAGAGGAAAAAGCAGGTGGTGTTACTGAAATACGGATTTTGTAATTCTTACAGGGTGTGAACGGTGGGGTATTTTTATGATTGAAATATACCAAGTGAGAATTGGATCCTTCTCAAAGCAAGGAATTAATTATGCTGCTTAGAAGTTGGAATAATGTGAGGGAGCACCACATGATCTTCCTGTTGTAGTGCCAGTGCACCTCTACAATCTGCAGTCTTCTTTTCCACTTCCAGGCTTATTTTAGGCAGTGTTTATTTGTGGCTTGTGTGGCTTGTAGTAAGAGAAGTTGCAAGCAAGCATCAGTATAGATGATATCTTGTCTTTTAATAGTGACAAGATATGGAATGATCATGATGAGTAAGAGTGGGTTAACATGATTCTTGTGGAGATGCTTATCCTGTGTGCCTTGAGCGCTGGTTCACTGTGAATTTTATAATTTTAAATCCCAGTCTTTATTGATCAGTGGTAAGATTTTGGCATTTGCATTTCCCTGCTGTGAAGACTTATTTTTGACTTTACTTTCTGTCTCCTCAAATATGAATCCTCTCTAATTTCATTGAGTGATCAGTTATTTTCATGTAAAATAAAGTAGAGCACAGAAAATTACTCTTTTCTTTGTGCCATACTGCATAATTGCATTATCTCTTGTAATCTCTCCTTTGTAAGGTAAATAGTCACAGTCTTTTCTTTCTTTTCTCATATTAAAATTTATCCAAATCCTTTATTATTCCTACTCCTGTTATTGTCTGAATCCCCTCTAACATTGGAGCATTCATTTCTTGAGATGCTGTTACCAGTGCAACATGTGGCACTGCAGAGGTAACACTGATCTACATTAGGTATCTCTCTGCTGGTCACCATTTTATTCACTATTTATCCTAATTTCTTTTAACTACAGTTAAGAATTTCATTTAGAAGAGTGATCTTCTTTGAGAAGGGTTCTGTGACCCTGAGGTGTCTTTACTGAATTGATGAAGTTTGCTTTAAAAATATGTGTAATTACATTTTCTCCTTCTAATACATGCTGATTTCAATGTTGAGCTCATCATGATATTGTCTTTTCATCCAATATTTTTTAAGTTTATCTTGAGATTCTTCACTGTCATTTTTGATGTTTCCTGACCCAATAATTGCATGTTATCTATAGGCTTTGCCATCTCATTGTTCATATTCTTTTCCAGATCAAGAATAAATGAAATAGAAAACACAGAATTGAGTTTACCAAACCTTTTTCCTGGTATGAAACAATTATTATTTTGAGACATATGTTAGATTATTCAGATGATTCGATAAATTCTTTTTATGCAGATTTCAATAGCTGAAAGACTAGATTGCGGCTACTTTTTTCTTTTTTTTTTCCATGCAAAAACTGTAACAAAACTAACAGTCTACCAAATTATCTTACAGACCCTGTCCAGAAGAATTTCAAATCCCTATTTGGAAACTCCTTCAAATAAGGTACTTGTGAACCTTCTTTTTAATTCTATTTCATCAAACAAAATGCAAGGAATGTTTTGCCTTCAGTTCAGCCTCTTATTCATATCTTTGAAGGTACCTGTGAATGTGACTTGCAGTTAAATCCAGTCAAGAAGTTATCATTTTGTGTGTGTGTTCCAAATCACATCCTACTATTACTAAGTTTGCAAACTGAATTGTTGTTAATTCCAATGTGCACTTGCTTCCCAGTCACTTAAATGATTGCACTGTCTAGCTTATTTTTACAGTATTTTGAGAACTCCAGTTTGCATGTCACAAGATTTTGCTCCCTCAGGACTCTTCTATATGCCTTAAAAAAAATCCTAAACATAGGAAGCAAACAAACAAAAAGGTGAAACCAAACAGAATCAAGTTAGCTCTTTGTGTCACTTGGTGTGTTTTGCTGAGACAGTGAGGAAACAGCACAACAGAAGCCCAGGGTAAATTCTTCAGTAAGGAGTGGTACAGAGAGTCTGGATGGAACATGGTTTTATGGAAAACTGAGTTGGGCTCTGTTTTGGCAGACACATCTGCAGTCTTGAGGTGCAGGGCAGAAATCAGGTGTGGGAATCAGAGGTGTGTCCATTCTGACAGACCACATCCTCCTGGCAATGCATGAATGAACTGGTCTACAGCTATCATAGGAAACCTCTGAAGGTTTTGAACAAAAAGAAAAGACCATAAAATAGTCTTTCAGTGTGTATTAGGCTTGAAATACATTATTTAGCTCAAATACATAGGAAATTATATTTATTTTAAACTGTATCTGTGTGATTTTGCAATGGTTCATATGTCTCTGCCTTGCTGGAATAACACATTTTCATTTAAATTGTCTTTTGTTCGAAGGTCAAGCTGATGGATAGTTAAACCTCCCCTTTTCTAGGGCAGCAAATCTAAAATCAGCCCAGCTTGTGGGGCATCTACAATCCATGATACAACTGGCAGAAGCTGGGATGCATTTCTTATGAGATTGGGTGCTTGCTTGTCATTTACCTGTGAAGAAAGCATTGCTCAAAGGGAGGGAGCAGACAGTGGCAAGAAAATTTACTACAGCACGAATAAATCCCTGTTTGTCACAGTTTTCAATTTCTCTTTTCATTCAGATTTATGGAGAAAGTTCTTCCTGTGCTGGGAGAGCGCTCAGGAATATTTTTACTCTACAGGCTTCTGACCTGATTAAAGACAGGGTGTACCTTACTGGCATTTGCAGGTAAATAAAAATAATTTGTTTTAATTAACTTTAAGAGTTTTATTTGCATTTATTTATGTTCTGATTTGACAAAATCAGATTCTGACAGATTCTGTATATGTCATATGTCACTAAGAATTAAATTTTTTTTTAAAAAAAATTCTTTACAGTCTCATGTACCTTAATATCTTTTCTTACATTACAATGTCAGTTGTCAGAAAGCAGCAGTTGCCTGATTGTATATATATTAATTCAATTGCTTATGGTTTTCATATACAATAGTGTTTGTCAGTTATTTTGTTGAAAAGAGAGCATTCATTTCAGCCATGGTTTGGAGTTATAAAAGAGCTTTATTGGATTCCAAGATTTAGTGACACAGTGATTTCTGCATGTAATTTATGGAATATTTCTGTAATGAAGGGATTTTCCATTTGTGTTGCATTGTAGCATAAATGCTTCCTTCTGTTTTCAATTACACCAAAATGTGCAGCTCTCTATTACAGCACCATTCGTTCACACCTGTGTTTAAGAAAAATCCACTACTATTCTTATTTAAATATATACATTTACCAATAATATGAAAGATTAAGTACATCCTAGAGCAGCATTTAAAGGTCTTACACATATTGTTTAGCTGTACTGATTATGCCATGCTTGGAAATGAGATAAAAGGCTGAGGCAAAAAGCTGGATTTTATTTATCTCTTATGCAACTTTGAATGACCTTTATGCAGCACAAATTTATAAAAATGCTATGTATTGCAAAATATGCTACATGAATCAGGTACATAAGGGAACTTGCTCGTCTAACATAAATCCCCTCACTGTAGCTGGAGGTATCCCCTGAGGCTTGCCAATGTAATTTCTTCCCTTGAAATGAATAGGTTTACAAAAATTAGCAATTGAGACAAAGAGTTTTCTCTGCTGAACAAAAAGGCTGACTTTTGATAGCTTTAAAATAGCTCTTTATTATAAAAGAATGTTTTAACATTACTGCAATTTAAGAAGTGATGTTTTGCTTATTTTCAGGAGAAGTTGTGTTGGATCAGAACTTGTAGACTGGCTTTTGGAGCAGTGCCCTTTTGTCAAGTGCAGATCTACAGCAGTTGGAGTGTGGCAGCTCCTCCTGGACATGGGCATTATATTGTCAGGTCAGTCCTGCCCGTACTTGCAGTGTGAAGAAGGCTATCCCTTCCTCCTGCACAGGACAAGAGCGTGGTTTTGATCAGAGGAGGGGAAGGAAGAAAGCACAGATTGATCCAATTTTCTTGCCAGTTCTTTTTTCTACTATCTTTCTGGGAGGCTCACTTCTATGACCTTTCATTTCATAAATGCCAAAGATCAATCCCTTGTTTTTGGCAATTTCATTCCCTTTTTCATTCCTGTAATTGCCTATTATCAAGTTGCAGACAGAGTGCGTGTCTTTTCCAGCCTTTTTTTTTCCCCCTCAAGCTATTTTAGGTTTCTCATAAGACAGCAGCTGTTTAGTCGCTGCAGATCATGGCTTTACCAGATGATTTCTGTAGCTATTAAAAATTTTCTTTTCCTCTCTGTTTTCCATAATTTTTAATTACAATGGATTGAGAGAGGCTCCAGCTCCTTGAGATGGTGGTGGGGCCAGGTTCTACCCTGCTGTCTCCAGCTCCCCCACCAAACTGAGAGATTTGGTCCAGCTAATGTGGTTGGTGATAATTACACTGTTAACTAGTTTCTGGATAGATGATTGATTTTACTTAGAGGCTGGAACTACTTAGGTAGCTCAACTCAGGTCATACCCCACCCTGGGGTCTGTGCTAGACACTTAACCTCTTTCTTGTGAAAAGGTGAGTAGTTATGGAAGATTTCTGCATATGTACACTGAAAATGTACTTTAAGGTTTTCTTCAGCTAAACTGACAGCATGTCTGGTCATGCAGTCTGAGCAAGGGCTAAATTACTTGTTGCAGGGTGCTTGTGCTTTTGGCTTTGGACTCTGTCCTTTTTTTCTCATTAAATCCCTTTTTTTTTTTCAGGGAAGAAAACTGATACATCTTCCTATCCAGGTCTAGTCTGCAAATCCAGTAGCCCTGAATTTCAGGAGAAGCTGGAATAATGATGGGCTGCATCCCTATTACTGAACTTTTTTTACTAGTGACTGACCATTAGTGAAAACAGTTTAGAAACTAATGGAAACTGAGACTCACAAAATCTAAGAAAAAGAGGAAGGTTTTTATTCCCTAAACCTGAACTGATTCCAAAACTGATTAAACACTCATCAGTCTTAATGCTTGAATTTCAAGATCCTGGAGATTTTTAAATTGAGGTTTTGGGGTTTTCCTGTTTGGATGCACTGAATTAAACTGAGAGATCAGGATTGTTCCTGTGCTGAGTATTCAATCCTTTTGTCCTGTGTGATGGTATAACTCAGCATTAAGATCAAGTGTAATATAGAATGTGGGAGGAATTTTTACACGCTGAAAGTTTAGAGGGTATCTAATATTATTTTTTCTTACAGTGGACAGACAACTCTATTTTCAAGACAGTCATGTTTTCTACCAGTTCTCAGCAGATGAATGTACCTACCTTTTCTGTGAATTTGAGAAAGAGGAAGCATGGAAGAATGGAGTAAAGCTCCTACTTCAACTACTGCCGCTGTCTCCTCCCAGGATTGACATGTGCAATCTGTAAGTGTGCATGTACAGCTGTTTGCAACTTCGACTCTCTACTTTACAGTTGTCTGGTCTTATAGTGGCAGTTTGCCCCCAGATCACCTTTCAAATGAGACAGCTTTCTTTTGGGGGCTGGAAAATCTTGTAGAGACGTGCTTTTCATCTGAGAAAGTCAGTATGGGTAGGAAAATGGAGGCACCTGACTGGGGGGTTTAGACATATGACAATTTTTAGGGACTAACTTGCTATCTCTAGCTTGCTCTATTACCTGGGTATGTGATTTTCTTTTTGGTCTTCTCTTACGTTGGAGGCTTGGCATGAATTTGGCAGCAAGGATGCTCTGGTGATTGACTAGCAGATCAGATGCCCTTTGTGATGTGTCAGGATCAGCTTTCACATGGATTGGCAAGATGGGTGGAAATGTGGTACCTTCAGTCATTTGACTTTAATTTTCTACTGTATGTTTGCCAGAGCTCTGTAAACTCACATTATTGTTCCTTTTTCAGAATATGCCTTTTAAGAGTTTTGCTTCCTATATATCTCTCCTTTCACTTGGCTATTGAGTGTTACCATACTCTCTGTGCTCATATGTCTGCACTCTAAGGTTGCCTGTTCAGAGTGGCTAGAAGGAAAACATAGCTATTTGTTCTATTATATTGTTGCTATTAGGGAGAGGCCAAAATAGAGGAGAAAGGTGTTAGTGAGAACTCTGGAGGCTCATGACCATTTATGCTTTAGTAAATCCGCAGGAGTGGGCCAGAACAGACAAGTTGAGTTAAATTCTTTCATTGTCCCTAGCATAATGATCCTCAAACCCAATACTTTGGATAACTATTACTCTGGCAGTACTAGAATTTATTCTCTTTAATGCCAAAGACGACACTTTTTTTCTATGGGTACTTTCCTTCTCTACATTTTCGCTTTTAAAAATACTCATTCTCGAAGATGAATGCCCAGTAGAAATATTTCAATGGAGCACAAAGTCAAAAGACCCCGTAAGCTGTCTCAAGCCCAGATTCTGAAATTCAGACATGTTGAGCTGGTAGGGAAAAAACTCAGTAATTTCTCTGCATGGTTCAGGGCAGAAACTTGACTCCCTTCCCTATTGCTGACTGCCCTCATCAATCAAATATTGGCAGTTCTGGAGTGGAGCTTCCCTTCAAAATGCATTTATTTGACCAGCTTGAGTGAGTGTAGGCAAGTGACAAGAACCCCAAGCTGGCTAGAGCAGTAGGACTGAATATGATCTTCTAAGCAGCTGACTCACATGGGAGAAAACCTTTGACTGTTTTTGCAAATTGAAATTCTTGTCTTCCAGACACCTCTGGTGCTAAACAGTTTGTCTGTCCCTTAAATATCAGGGCATTTTGATCTGGATTTTAATGGGAATTGGGATTTTTCTCATCACTGTAAATCAGACCACTTTTCATGGTTTGTGTCTACTTGTTCAAAGGATTTGAATCAAAAGGACAGAACAGATAGGTAATATTGATGTGTTACGTGAAGGATGCTGGGTAGGAAAAGGGATTGAAGGCTTTTTAGGTGCAAGTTTACAGTCTGCTTTGCAGTTTTATCATTTCAGTGCAACTGTCATTTCCAGTGGAAGATGATCCCTGTCACATGAATTGAACAATTATTCATTAATGTACATTTCCAGCTCCTTTCTGCTCACATTATTCAAATTTGAGTTGAAGCTGGATTCCTTTTGGGAATATTGTCACTGAAAAATTGTTTTCTTGAGCTTTTACCTGTCAGATTGTGAGGGTGCTTTTTGAAAAAATATATATTGTAGGAATTGAATTTTAAGTAATGGTATACACTCAAGGGATTGTAATATTAAAGCAGAAGGAGACTTTTCCAGGTTCAAAATTTTTCATGCTTGATGCAAATAATAAACTACTAAAACACAGTCAGAAAGGGAATAGGTGTGATGAGATGTTTGTTAAAGTTGTCTGACTTGTTTAAATAAAGCCATATACTCCTTTTCATGAGGAAAGAGAGCAATTCTAAAAACCTTTCCCTGCAGGGTTTGTCTTTTCTTGAATATATAAGCTGTTCTGCATACCATTAGAAGCATAGGATTTTTTTATAATTTAATATTTTTGTACTCATTTTTCTATCTTAGCTTTTCTCACAATCTATATTGACTGCATTAACTCTATATGTACATAGGGGCAGAGAAATTCTTACTTCATTAATTAGATTCCCTGCTTTTGATGAGATCAGAAGCAGCTGTGTGCTTGTACACGAGACGGGAACATTGGATGTCTCCTGGTGGTCCCAGAGGCCAGATAACCTCTGTCTTCTCTGCAGCTGTGGGCAGCAGCCTTCTGCTTGCCTGGACTGCATCAGTGGGTCTCTGGAGTACCATGGTTCTGCTCTCCCACAAGGAGTCTGTAGACCTGAGTAGGCAGTAGCAGCTCTGGGGACTTCCTTCAGCAGCTATTCTGGAAGCCCTGTTAAATAAACATAGCTCAGATTTGACATGCTGTACAGATTTTTGATGCATCTGTATTTTTTCCTGGTCAGTTTTAGTGGTGTTAACAAATTACTGTAGAAAACTCTACAATGAAAATACTGTTCTGAAGTCTGAGATGTGCTTATGATTCCTGAATAAATGCTCCCTGTTGGCCTTGGTGGAAATTCCTTACATTCAACATAACATTGGTGGGATTCACCATGGAAAACAAGTCAGGACGTAGCAGATTTTCAGCAGCTCATGCTAATCTGAAGGCTCATGTTGTGTATATTCCACAGGATTCAGACCCTGCAGATGTTGTCAAATTGGATGGCACAAATGAAGAGGCTTCTTTAGGTCATTAAACATCCAGTGTAAATCACAGTCATTCTACTTGAGTAGAAAACAAGTGAATATTGCAATAGCCTAGGAACAAAAAATCTCAATTGAAATCTGTGCCATGGGCTCCCTTACAACCTTGAGCAATCACTTGGGCCTCCTGAATTAAATGCCTCCTGAATTATTTTCCAGTTACTGCAATGGTGTTGTATCAGGTGTTTAATCCTCGTGTGCTTTTATTTCCTTCTTTGTAAATGGGAGTGTTTCTAACAATTCCCAGAGCCACATTTGGGGAACATTTCAAAAATACAGTCAGTAGCCGGGACTGTTGAAATGTATCCCATAATACTTTTAAAAATTATTGGAAGGTATGTTAGCAGAGATTTTTTTTCTTAATCTTACATTGCTTTTTATTTTCAGGAGCATTATAGTCTCTGTCTTCTGTCATGAAACAATTTCCATTTTATTGATATTAGAAAAGTAACCTTCTTAGAAGTAATTTGGTTTTCATGCAAACAGCCAGGAAGGGATATTGATTTAGTTACTGCCTTATGGAGTTCCTGGAAAGCTTTTGCTGAACACAAACAGCTCTCAGGTATTGGATGGAAACTGACTTACCCGCTTGCAGATCTAGGACGAGCATCCCTGCATCTCACTCTGCTTAGCAGACTGAGCCCACAGATCACTGGTATAAGCACCTATTTGCCTGGGCTTGGTAGCTCCTGTTTGGTACCAGACTCACTATGTCCTAGCTGTCCCCTTTTGAAAAAATGAGGGTGATAACTGTTGCTTTTGTCCATTGTCCTGGGTGTCATAATATATCCTTCCCCTCTGATTCTGAAGAGCTGATTCCAATTTTTAGTGTTTTTGTTGTTTCAGAAGTATTTGATTATCATATGCAGATGAATACTGGGAGTATTTTTAAATATAAAATGAAGAGATAAAGGCCCAAGACGGAACTAGCTGTGCTATGTGCTGTTCTGGGTTTATAGGTTGCATCTGTGGCTGTGTTACTGAGCTGCTATCTTCTGCCTCCAATTTAGAAGAATCAGGTCCTGGTCTGGTTTTGAGAGATCAGAAGAGAACAGATGTGTAGAGAAACATCTAAAAAGTTCTGTTATTTGAATCTCATTCCAAATTATAAAGAGAAAACCTGAATAAATCAGTCTTTGTAAATGAAAATGCATTCATTGATTTCTTTTGAGCTGTTTATAACACTTAAAATGTTAAATCACATTTTCTTTGAATAGGAAAGGCAGTTGTGAAAATAACTGTGATTTTAATCTGCATTCCCATTTTGATCTGAATTTGTTTGCCCCAAAATGAATGCATGTGTCATTCTGTGCTTTCTGACCTTAATTTTTTAATCAGGGAATGAAATTTTTGGACATGGGATGTAAGAACCTCAATATACCAGCTGCATATTCCAGATGTCTTGCCAGCTCTCTCCCTAAGGACATCAAGGCATATAAGCAATTAAATAATTTAGTCAAAGACAGAAGCTTCTGCTAATACCTAGGATTTATGTTTATTTCAGCAGCTGCAGTTTTGTGTATCTGTTCAGATTGCTGGCATGCTTCTTGAATACCATGAAAAATAAAGATCTCAAGGGCATTTTCTTTTATTTCTTCCTGTATTTATAACCCCATCATATTGGTATAATGCTCCTGATTGTCCATAAAGCTTCTGAAAGGCTTACAGATGTTTTAGTGATGGGAATTAGACTGTTTTAAAGAAAAACACAGTCTTATCCTCTACTGTCCACTTTTGTGTGACTATTTCCATGTGGGCCAGGCTTCTGGGATGGTTTCTAGGAAGACTCTACTGCCTTACTTTTGAAAAGACACTTTAAGTTTCTTTCTTGCGAGTTACTATCAAGGCATATATTGTTCTCAGCTGTTGCTTTAGTTTGGTTATTTATGGCTTAAATGTATTATTTTCACTTTCAGTTTTTTTCCTGAACATTCTATTTCATGTGTCACAAAATTATTTTGACGTTATCTGTTTTCCTCTACATTAAGTTGTTCCACAGGTGCTGCTCCACACCTTAGCAAAGCTGGGTGGTGAGTAGATAGAAAACTCTTTGCTCCATAGATAGAGTATGTTTCTAGCAAAGCAAAAGATACAGTCAAATAAGCAACTCTGCTCTGAAGGGTCCTGCATTCTTCAGTTCTTCATCATATTTTTATAGCTGAAGAATTCTCTCACTGCTTCATGTTGGTTGGATCAAAAGAGTTCTTGACAGCAAGGGACAAAGGGTGTACTCTGTCGTTACTGACATGATTAATTATTGTCATGCTGTAGTCCTCATTTTGATGTGGAATCTCAAAGGCCCTTTTACATTAGTGCCTGTGGCTACACAGCTCCTTACTTTCCAGGAATCAAAAGATGTTGAAACAGAATGAAAGAAATAATAAAATCTTATTTTTTATTTTTTTTTAAGGCCTGATCAAAAAATAGAAGATACAGCAGAAACCAATGCTGAAATTCTTGCTCGTCTCACGTCTGCGGTAAGGTCATTGCGTCAAAGTTTGAACTGATCATGTTTGAAATGTTGTCATGTTTGGATCCTTTCAAATTAAAGACTTAGTCTAACTGAACAGATGTTTGTATATGAAGACTGTTTTTTTAGTCTCTGGAAGGAGAGAGCTTTACTGAGGTCTTAGTGTACAATTCCAAAGCTATTAAAATCAACCCAAGCAAGGACTGCAGCAGCCTGCTCTTGTACTAGATACTATTCACGGCCCAGAAGATACCAACTTGGAGGATCAAGGTGACTTTTGTGTGATGTGCTTTACACTCAGACCCTCTTGGTCAAGTGTACATCAATGGGAAACAAAGGGAGAGAAAAGTCTTCAACAGCCCTTCTGTAGATTATCATAAACTTCTGGGGATGCCCACCTGGGAAATCTGAGCTTCCCAACAATGTTTAGCCTCAGTAAATTTCACCATAATAAACAGTACCTTGTTCTGTCTATGCTAGAGTGTGGTGCATCTTGTTTATCTTGTGAGATCATTGTTCTAAGAAGACAGGACTTCAGAAAGTTAAGCTAGACTGACTCAATTTGATGTAATCTGTATGATAGCACAGAGTGCACCCTCAGAAAATTAGCAAGAAGTGCAACACTGGGAGGAATGGTTGGTCCATTCCATACCGTCCCTGGAGGTATGTCAAAGATGTGTGGATGTGGCACTTGGGGACATGGTTTAGTGAGGACTTGGCAGTGCTGGGTTAACAGCTGTACTTGATGATCTAACAGGTCTTTTCCAACCAGAATAATTATATGATTCTATGGTTGTGCTGCCACTTAGGGGGACTTTGACAGTCTGGAGAGATGGGCCAACAGGAATCTCAGGAAAGTCAACAAAGGGCAATGCAATATCCTGCATCTGGGAGAAATAAATTCATGATTCTATACAGACTACGTGTCGACTGAAAAGCAGCTTTGCTGGAAAGGATGTGGGAGTTCTGGTAGATAGCAGTTTGAATGAGAAACATACCCTTGTGGCAAAGAAAACAAATGCTTCTTGAGCTGCATTAGTAAGAGCACTGTCCTTAGGCTAAGGCAGGTGATTATTCCACTCTGCTCAGCACTGGTGTGACAGATGTGGAGTCTTGGGTCTAGTTCTGAACTCTCAGTACAAGAGATATGGATGTCCTAGAGTGTGTGTGAATGACCATGGAGATGGTTGGGGAATAGAGTACTTGATTTACAAGGAGAGTCTGGCAAAAGTGGGAGTGCAGTTTGGAGAACAGAAGGCTATGGGAGAACCTTATTGATGTCTACAGATACCTGATGGACAGGCTCTAGCTGGCCATGATTTTCAGCAGAGGTTTGGATCAGATGGTCTCCAGAGGTGCTTTCCTACCTCCACCACACTGTGATTGTGCAGTTCTGTGAACACTGCACCTAAGTCATGGTATCATCAAAACATGGAATTGGTGTTAGTTCTGTTTTTGGCAGGTGAGAAAGTAAAGATACAAAAATGAAGCAAGCAAGATAAAGCTTTTATGAAAAAGGCATGAGGATAGGAGATATTTTAAGAAAAATAAGTAAAGTGCTACCTTGAAATTGCTGGAAAAGGGAAGGAAAGGAGATTTTTTGCTGTGTTTTGTAAAGACAAATGTCTTTACAAAAGACATTTAATAATGTGTTTGGAAAGCTAGTGATTCTGTATATTCAACTTTATTCAAGAGTATTTTAAAATGCAAATTCTGTGTTTTAAATATCTTTTTAAAAATTGTCTCAATATTCAAATTCCTTGTTTTCTCTACTTTTTTTCTTAACTGAAAATGAAAGGTGAACTCAGAATCTCAATATCCTCTGTTTTTGGTACCATACAGAGCAAAAATAGAAAACTGTGAAAGACTTTCTGCAAAGTTATATTTTTTTAAAAACACTTGCAAAACACCAACTCTGTAAAAGATTGCCAGTATTCCTTAAAAGCTTTGCCTATCAAAAATAGAATTATGGGGGTTTTGTCAGTTAAAAAAAAAAAGGGATATGATGAGCAAAACGAAGTGACCTTTTGAGCTTAAGAACTGGATTTAGCAGTTGCTGAATGCACTTGAGTAACACACATATCCTTAAACACCTAATTGACAGTGAGTTCAGAGTGTTTCGCATCTGCAAGGTCGAACCTGTGAACTACATCCTGAGTCATTCCAGCAGTAGGGCACCTGGACAGGGTTTTCTTAAATGAACCATTTTATTACTGTAGCTAACTAGCTAATGAAAAATTAGGCATTTCCATCTCCAGATGGCCTGAGACCCATCTATTGCTATGGTGATGTCAAGAATCTGATCTTTTCTCCTGCATTTTCTGATTTTCCACAGAACTTTGTGGTGCCTCTATGATGATTTTCTAGTCTATCCCTGAGGAAAAGGCACAAGACAGAGCAGAACCCTCCAAATTTCATTTGTATATGAACTTTCATCTATATATGAACTTTTCCTGACTATCTCTCCAAAAGATTGCTTTTCCTTCATCCAGTAGATTGGGACCTAAAAGACTCACTGCAACCTTGTGGGAAGTATTTTTAAGTCCCAGAAGAATTTGAAACCTCAGCTCACACCATTTAACAGAGGGCTGGACTGTCCAGTATCTAGGATCTCTTTTTTTTTTTTTTTTTCTGTAAGCAGGAGCTGGAAACTGAAAGTGAAGTTATCAGCTATTACTGAAAATGTGTTCACACTGGCTTTTTGGCTCACTCAATGTTTTTGTATTTTGTACACAATTATATCATTCTTCTTGAAGAATTCATAATTGAAAATTCTGCTCATGATACTCTTCACACCAGAATTTCAGAAGTGTGAAAAAACCCTAAAGTTATCCCTATTTCCAGCTTAGCACTAAAGCAGTCGAAGGTTAGAGTTGACTTTTTAGTCAGAGATGCAAATCCCCTGCTGTCTCTTCTACTTTTCTTTTTGCTTTTCATGGAATAAAACATTTTTTTTGGTGTCAGAAAAAAGTTTCTGTGGCAGCTTTTTTTTGGGGGGATTCCATTCCAGATTTTAAAACCTACACTGATTGTGATGATCCAACCCAAGCAACATTGGAGGAATCCGTGTGCCTAAAATATAAATTCCTCTCTTAATCTATCGAAGTATGTGATAGATGTGATAAATGATTATATCATATGTTCCATTACATGAGGCACCAACAAAACTATCAAACTTAAATTCTAAAGGCAAACAGTGCAAAATTTGCAAGCAGTGCAAAATGCCATTAGAAATACATTTGCATCAGATAATCTTTTTTTTTTGTCGTGAATTTTTAAAAAAATGCAATGATTACTCATGGGTTTAAAAAAAACATTCCAGAGCTGTCATGCATCACATGTCGTGTCTCAAAGAGCAGCTTCATATTCAGTGTTTTGTGTGCTGAAAGCAGAACATGGTGGGATAACTATGAGTGTTTCTGCTGCAAAGCCTTTTTACCTTACCTTGTGATGAAACAGAAGATGATATCAGGATGTTAATGGGGTGTATCTGGAAAATAGTTTTCTAATACTTTAAGGCATCAGCCAATATTACTTTTATTTAGAGTCCATCAAACTATCATAACTTGAGATGCAAAAATGTGAACTAGACTCCTACTGTTTTTTAAAATCCTGCTGTTTAGAGCCTTCTGTTGCAGGATTTCATTTTGAGTTTCTGTAAGGATTGGCACTTTGTGTCTAGATTTGAAGTCCTGCTTGGCACAATGGTATCTAGACTATTATCTCACAAAATACTATGGGCAGAAAAAAGAGAAAGGATAAAAGGTGGTATGCACTGTCTGCTAGATGCACAGTTATGTCCACTATGACAAAATGATAAGATTTGCGATAAGAGAAGAGCAGTAGTTGTCATTTACTTTTTAAAATTCTCTATTCTTTGAAGACAAGATTCACCATATAAATGAGCCATTTGTACTTAATCAAGCAGAAGTACATGCAGGCATCACTTTCTATGCATACTCTTCTATATTGCAGAAAGAAAACTGATTGAGATGTGGTAACATGCCAACTACCCACTCAAAATGTTCTCTTTCAGACTTTCATAATATTTCTGTAAATATTGTGTGGTGAACTGGCCTTAAAACTGAATCAGTTTTGTCATCTGCAATGCTACTCAAATGGGATGCTGTTTGGATAGTGTTAACTTTAAAGCAACAAGCTGTATGTATAAAATATTTTTTAAAATTTAATATGTCAATATGGTAGGCATAGTTCTTGTTTATATATTTTATTTTGTATCTGCAATATAATTTTCAATGTGATGTGCAACTATCGATTTTGTCAAACAGGCAGTAACTAAAATGCTATTAGGAAGAAGCATGATAATGGGTAGCATGTGTGCAGTGAGGAGGGAGTGTGATACACGGATTTCCATTGGTGTAGTGATGCAGAGGAATTGCATGTCCAGCAGGGATGTCAAGTGCATTTATGCTAAAATAGACAGAAGCGTATAGATTATGAAATCTAGGGGCACCAATCAAATGCAGAAGGATGCTCAGCAGTACCAATTCTTTGTGATTGGACTGAATCCTATGAGAGGGAGATCAGATTGTCCTGATGGAACCCTTTGATAAAGGAACTTTTGATTATTGTTAACACCAGAAAATCATATTTTCCTCCCACTTTATCTGACAGGTTTTGTTCAAGTTAAGTAAAAGACCAGCTGCATTCTTGGCCAGCAGCAAGCTATGAGATATTTAGTTTGACACAGACAAAATATAGAAACACAGGCTTTTAATTACCTGTGATTTTAGCACTATCTTTCAAACCTAAAAGGTGCCACCCTATAAGCAAAAGTAATACAGCAAATACAACTGCAGGATACCACAATGCTGCCTTTTCTTCTGACAAGATGGGTTTTTCTTTGCAGCCATGGAAAGATTTGCATTTTTTGAATCTTTGATTGGGTTAAGAGATACATTTGCAATTGTTTCAGGTTGTAGTGTCTCTTAAGGATAATCTTAGGATAATACGTTTATTAAATGCCAAGATATAAAGGTGAGACATCAGTGAAATGCTTCTTACTGTCAGTAACCTGTGACAATAGATCAGAATCCACATGGGTACCTTCTTCTGAGTTTAATGAAGGGAGAGGGTCCCAGAAGTGTAGCCATGAAAAGTCATGGTGTTGTTATTCAGAAACAACTTGGACTTTTATTGAAAATCCTGTTCTTTATTAGATAGCTTGTATGTATTTTTATAATATGTGTGTATAGCAATTGCTGCAAGGAAACAGCGAGTTGTTTTTCTGTTCTTTCCCATTTTACTTGAAGTTTATGCTTACATTATCCATGATTAATATTTCTCCAGACATGGGAATGAGTGTACAGGAAGGAAGGAAGGGAAGGTAATACTGCCAGCTTGCACAATTGTGCTGGAAACAGGATGACATTTAAGAAAACCATGGCACTGCCTTCATATTTTCCTGCTTGGAGTGGTAGAGAACTCTGTCCCTTTCAGTGGGGCAGCATCAAGGAATAGAAAAGATCCTTCTCCCTTGCAAGGACAGCAAAAAAATCTTTTTGGTTCTTTGCCACAAAGGAAAGAATGATGCAAGCAGAGGAAGGATGTGGCCTCTGTATGACTGGCTTCTTCCACCTGCAGAGTGTACTGCTGCGTGGCTCCTGAGGATCTGATCAGGGGATGCTGGAGTTACCATTGTACTGAGATGCCCTGAGTGATTTTGTCTTTCTTTCTGCTCAGACCAGTATAATGCTAACTATTTTCTTTCACATTTTAAAATTTCTCTTCGGAGTCATGGGTGGGACATCGACCGTTGTTAGTAATTGTATTTCTTTGGAGATCCTTTATGGGCTTTGTGCCTTATGACTGAACCACATATCTTGAGAATGATGTTTGAAATTTCATGTCTCAGAAACTGCATGCCAAACCTCCCACTGCAGAATGGCCTTGAGCCTTGGCTAGGTCTGTTAGACGAGATGACTAGTATGCAGTGCTGGAGACTTTGTGCAGAGAGGTCAGACAATCCCTAGAAAAAGTTGGAATGTGCCATATTTATTTTTTTAAAAATACTGAAGACAACCTGTCTTGGGAAAACTGGGGAAATTGGAAGAAGCTGAGAGATCTTCAAAGGAATCTGAGAGCATAGATGAAGCAGAGGAAGGGAAGAACTTAGGTCGTATGTAGCAGAGAGCATTTATGGTGCTGTAGGCCAAGTGCAAGCAGCTGCAGCGGGACAGATGATGGCAGTGAAGAAGTAGGAAGCATAAGAATAATGTATAGAAAAATTATAGAAAAAGAAATTATATAAAAAGGTATAGACCTATGGGAAGAAGTGGATGTTGAGTTAAGCTGGCTAAAGAGAGAATAGCTAGTCTATACAGAGACTATGAAGAATGCAGAGGCAAGAGGATGAGGAAGGGAGCTGGTTAGCATGGCAGTGCTGTGTTACCACAGACTGTGAGGGACCTGTAAAACTGAAAATAGCCCTGACATCTGCACTTTCATCTTGAGCAAAATTTTGGTTCAGAAATTCTCAGCCATGCTACTAGGAGAGGTTGTTTCCTCCTGGAAGATCCAATCAGTGAAGGTCAATTATATACAGGAACCTCTGTCAATCCTCAGCATGAAGGACTTTCTTATTCTTGAGTCACACAATAAATCCAGCATTGCAGTGTGCTCATCAGAGGCAAAACAAATATGTCACAAAGGAAGGGAGAAGATTCAAGTGTGTACATGTGAAAGAGATATGCTGTGCAAATAAATTTCAGGTCAGGCTGCTGAACTGCCCACTCCCTAAGGAATGTGGGGTATTTACATGAAATGAAAGTCGCAGAATTCCCAGTTGAAAAGGAGATAGATTTGCTAGGAAAACTGACTGTAGTTTCAAAATCAAACATAATTGCACTTGCAGTTGATTGTTGCAAAGCACTGATAACTCTTATCTTACCAGTGTTGCATTTTATTTTCTTCAACTGTGCTAGAAACTATAACCATCCTTTTCTTTTCCTGGTATTCTAGGTACAGAGAGAACTGGCTGCTGTCATTGCCTTGAAAGCAAGGAAGTCAGGTGAGTCAGGCTGAACTTCAGAGGGGTTTTTGTAATGCTGTTCCCTTTTATTGTTTCTTGAAGTATCTGAATTATCACTGCTGTCTTTTTAATATGGGGGAGAAAAGATGGTGATGGAGATCTGTGTATGCAGCACAATGCAATTACAGTTAAGCTTCTCTCTATCCAGATCATTATGTCTAACAACCTAGCAAATAAAATCAGTGTCGCAGTGGAACTTGGGTCTCTTTCTGGCCAAAATCACTATTTTCTCTAGGCTTGTGCTTTATAAAAAAAGCAGATGTCTTTATTTGATTTACATTTAAGACAAATAAGTTGGTAATTTCCCTCGTTTCTTAATCATCCAGTATTTCATCCCATCATCTTTTCTGCCTTTTACTGGCCCAGACAGATGTTTTTCTTACTGCTAAAGCAGAAGGGCAACTTCATGCATGAAGGCTTTCTTTCCTGCCTGCTCATCTGTATGGCTGGAGAGGCAAGTCTCTGATCAGGTCAGGAGAAGGGAAAAAGCAGTTGGATAACTGGAAGTCTCTGACAGTAAAAGCATACCCAGCACATGCTGGTGCCACAGTGCAAAGGCAGTGAAATATGTGGCCATCTCAGCTCCATCAGGGTTTGGTAGCACAGGCACTTTGGAAGGTAGAGTCTGCATTGCTGAGGCAAGGAAGGAGGCAAGGAAGCTGTGTTTTCCAGACACTGCACAGGAACCAACAAAACCTACTTGGCCAGACCTGACTCTTTACAGGGTTAACTCTCTGATGCCTTTGTGCAGTGTCTTCTGCAGCAAGTGCAATGTATTTCTAAAGTAAAACAGAGGTGGAGTGGCCTTAAATTATTAGCATGTTCCCAAAGCCATTGAAGTCTTTGAGTGCATTTTCACTGAACATCTCTTGTGATTTTCAGTGATTTTTCTGGAAATCAAAGTCACAGATCTTGTACTTCTTGAGCTACTTTCTGACTTGTTCATTGTGCTGTATCTCTATCAGTCTGTCTGTGGCTTACAAGTACAGCACAAAATTTACTACACACATGCACAGCACACAGCATGGTATCATAAACTGGAGGCACCAAGAAGATGTGGCTGGTGTACCTGCAAATATTTTCTTGTGAAAATATAAGTATTAAAAAAATATTCTAGACATAGTTTGATGCTGTTTTTTCCTAGAAATAGAGGCACCCATAAGTTATACCCACACTCGTCTATAAATGTAAATCTGTAGGAAGTGAACACAAATGTGAGTGTTGATTCAGACCTGAATTGCTTCTGTGTGGAAGCTTTGCTTCTGAAAGTGCTGTAGTAGTTTATGATGTCAACACCCCTGGGCTGCTCGCTCTTACCTGGTATCACCCCAGTCCCACCTGACTTGTAATGGCTGAACATGGAAATGCTTCTGCAATGGCTCAGTGCAGAGGAAAACAGGTTATTTTAAAGAAGTGCTCAAGGTAATCTTTTGTTTTGCTGCTAAATGGGCTGAGCATGATGACATGTATTTTTACTTCCTGCTTATGGAGGTATAATAAATCTCTCTGCTTTTAAGCAGTTTTGTCAGCAAATATTACTACTGCTATTACCTATAAATAGAAGTCTTTCCCCCAAAAGAGTTGTTTTTTGCTTGAAGTAGTCTCTTACTTCCTTTTGGTGGATGGTTGTTAGAGGAGAAAATGGGGTGGGCGTTGGATTAGGAATGAGGTACACGAGATGAAAATCCAAAAGGATAATATCCCTTGGTGTCTCCTTTTTACTGGTGTAATTGCAATCCTCAACAAACAGGTAGAAATATTCCAGTTAAAAATCACAGCCTTACAAAACCAAAGCTCCTTACAGAGCTTTGCACTGCTGTCCAGCCTTTCCTAATACATTAATATAAACACTTAAAATATCTGTTCAGATCTGAACAAAAGATTACTCTTTAGTCAGTTTAACTAGTGTGTGCTTGTTGTTGAAATTTGCATTTCTTTATGCCCCATCTTGGATGCCTGTAAAAAATGGGTGTATGGGCATAACTGTAAGGTCTAATTTAGGTTAATGCCTTTAGTAGAGTAGGTGCAGAGTAAATTAAGATGGTTGGTTATGCTCCTTTATTTTATTGCTGGTGGTTAAATTCACAGTGTAGCAGTTACTGTGAGTGATCAAGCTATGGTGTGCTGTGCCTGGTGAAGTGAAGCACGTTTCAGAGAAAGTCATTCTGGGGTTGTAAGTCACAGTATCTTTCAAAGACCTTTCTTTCTTTCAAAGTCTCTCCAAGACTCCACATAATTCCAGGAAATAAGCCACCAAAAGTCAGATAAAGAGTTTGTTTTGGCTTGAAAAGAGTGGAACATGGCTTTTTGGGCCAGCTGCCCTGGGTAGCTTCCAGGCTGGTGTGAGTGGCGTGGGAGCCTGGCTCATCCCCCCTGGGATTCATGAGTGGGGAGGGCAGGCGGTGGGTATGGTCCTAACCTGCTGTCTGGAACCTGGCTGTAGAGGGTAATTGGTTCATTAATCAAAAGCTTTCCCAGAGATCAGCAGGCCCCCTATCCCATTTAAAAAAAAAAAAAAAAGAAAAAAAAGGCATTTTTACCTAATGCAGGGACTGTATAATGTGTTCCTGATATAGTTTAATTTCTGGATGTACCTCTGCTCTTAGAGAGACCCTTCACAGTGATTTAATTGTACCAGAAAAACTGGCTGATGTAAGTTTTTGCATTATTTGATTATTTGTTTAGAACTGCTGTGCTAATCACCGTGTTAAGTTGCATAGAAAGCACTATACAAGCGCCTGAACACCACAGGTCCCTGTGCTTGGGTTTGCTACCTAGTATATGTATGCAACAGGTAGTAATTGAAACTATTACAGTTCTGGCGGTGGCAGAGATTTCCACACTGTATCTGCTGACAAATACCGAGGTAGAGACCTGAGCCTGCTGTGGGGTAGGGCACAGTATCAAATTCTTGCTAGTACAGGATCTGACTTGATGGAGAATGTCTGCTACCAGAAAATAAAATGCCAGTAGGGTGTGGGGTAGAATGCCTTTCCCCAAGAGCTGTTCTTCTGTTCTTACTGTGGTGTAGAAGAATAGGAGAAGTTCATAAAATTGGCAGACGCTGAAAGAAAAATGAGAAACCTGAAAAATTAAAAATTTCTGTGCTGTGGGAAAAAGGCTCTGTTTTCATATTCTAGATGTGTACTGCAAGTATACTACTCTGATAACAAGGCATATGCTTACAAAGACATGCTTGAGAGCCTTCATGCAGAGGGAACTCAGCACTTTTAGTTTCTTTGCAAATAAAACTAAATCAGGGTAAAAAAGTGTCTGTAATTCCAAAGTGTTGATGGACCTCGGCAGCACTGTTGGCTTGAAATCACATTTATATTTCATTAGAATAAAGCTCTTGTGATAAAGGTGACCTAGGAGGGAGAAATGAGCTTGTGCAGTTCTCTGTGGCTTATAAAAATACATGGAAATAATTCTTGCCTAACCTTAGAAATAAATAGATTAAATGCTGTCTTCTGTGGTTTGGTAAAAGGTCTTGGGGAAGCAAATAACTGGAGCAGAAAGGAACTTTTCCTTTAATTGTAGGCAATTGGTATTAAATTGTTTGGTTTGTTTGTACCTTGCTGGCTTCTGATAGCTTCTGCAAATGTACTGAAATGTAACATAAATGCAGCCTCCCCTCTGAAGGTTTACAAGGGTTGGCATTTTTCTCAATTGCTTGTCATGGCTCATGACATGTTTCTTATGTGTTAGAGATGGTAGCTAAAACAAGGATAAAAAGCAGCAAATAGCCTAAGGCTGGAGGCTTTAGCTGGTGGCAAAGCTACATGGGTACATGTGAACTGATCAAAACCTGTCACGTAGATGCTTTGTACTGCTGTTAATCCCATCCACAAACAAGATGCCTTGCATTTCTGTGCACAAACTGAGCTGCACCCCATGGCATTACCCAGCAAATCCCTTTATAGAAAAAGGAATTTCTGTAACTTTATTTGTGCAAAGGATCGATTGATAAGAGCATGGCTCTTGCCTTTGTGTTTATGAATACAGGGCTAATTAAGATAATAGCTGACAGGGCATGGATGAGTAGGAAGATGATGACTCAGCTTCTCCCCAGGCACTGCAGGAGCAGCGGCAGGTCTGTGGGTGCTTCTCCCTCCCACTGTGAAAGGCAGGGCAGCCACAAATTCCCTAGAACTTGTGTGTGGTTTTTCTCCCCCTTATGAATGATATTCAGGTTTCCACTATATAATTAGATACATTTTAGTCATGCCATTCTTGCATTGGCAGGCTCTATTGATTTTTTAATATGTCATTTACATTTTATTTATAATAATGTATAGTAATTTATAATAATATTACTTTTGCAATGTATTAACTCCATATTTGAGATCTTCTGGATTGCCTCCACCCTAGTCTTACATATATGTATGCATAGCCACCCTTACCCTTTTCTTTTGTATTGCTTCTGTCAGAACTTAACTGCCTATGTGATTTGCTTCGTATTTTTATTTTACTGCAGACGATTCAATATGAAGCAGTCACTGGGGCTTGAGCTTTGCCGACGTGAATGAAAAGCAAGCTGTGAACAGCTATTCCTTTTCCCAAGCACTGCAGCACCTCTGCAGCTCTGCTGTCAGGGCTGATTGCGTGACTCGACTCCAACACACTGCAGGCAATGTCAGCCCGGTTAAACACATGAGAACAGTCAGGCTGGGTCAGGTTAAAAGTCCACCCAGCTACGCTCCTACTGGGAGTGATGAGTAGGGGATGCTTAGAGTAGAGAAACAGAGCAAGTACAGTTCTTCTGTACATACTCAGCATCTACCAGCCTCTGATAGAGGGAATTTGCTCTGCCCACAGTGCTGTGGTAGGTAACCCTTGCTGGACCTTTTCTCCATTAATTTATCAAATTGACTTTTAAGCCTGCTTATACTCCTGACCTTCATCATCTCTTGTGGCAGCAAGTCTCACAATTCACATGTGTAGTATGTTAAAATATATTTTTTTCTTTTTTTTTTTTTAATGCCTTCCCCATGACCCTCACTCTGTTGTGATATAGCTCTTTGCTAGCAGAGAGAGGTGAATAATCCATTCCCTCTTTGTTGTTATATTATTCAGGATTTTGTGCACATCTGTCATACACCTGTGAATTGTCTCATTTCCCAGCTGTTTCACTAGTCATTCCTCATACAAAATCTCTTCCATTAAATCTGATTATCTTTGCTATATCTATTATATTACTTTTGAGATGGGGCAGGCAGAGCAGCATAGAGTATAGCAGCAACATGTGCTAGAGTTGACACAAAGTGAGGGTGGCAGCTTCTTATCAGGGTGGAGGTGTGTGGGAAGGAGCCCAGTAAGACACTTTTGGCACCATTAAGTTGTTTTATCAGCTTAGTTAACTAAGAAAACTTCATCTTTATCTTTCAGCCCATTTCCTCAAGTAGTACAGACCCTTCTGAGACTTCTCGGTAAATTTATTCTACTATAATTAGCAGAAGTTTTGTCATATGGTGCTATCATTTTATTCACTTGTAGAAGTGTTTTTATATAGAAAATAAAAATCATTACAAATTTTAGTTAGGTTGTATACACACTTGAAAAATGACATAAAAAATACATGATCAAAGGTCATTCAAGAGTGGACCAGTTCAGCATTGTAAATTTCAAACATATTAAGGACTATTGAATTTACATGTTTTATAAACAACCAGGTATTCAATATCTTTGGAGTAAAATGTGCACGCTTTGTTACCACTTATGCCACTGAAAAAGGGCATAATGGGGTATGAAAAAACTTGGTCCTATTTACGAATAAAGTGACAGTCATATGCCAGAGAGGTGTGCATTTTCCCTTGTGAAAAAACTGAGAAAATTTGAAGGGTGGGAAAAGGGTAAATCAGTAGGATTTTACTGCTTTTCTGTTATCTTCATTTCTCTTTTCAATACGTTTGCTTGCTTAAGTAGTAAGTACCTCATTCCATTACAACTCCCAGTTCCTCGAAGCACCCAGTTGTTTAAAGCAAGGGCTGAAATTAGTAAACTGTGTGGAATGAGAGTTCTTCTGGAAATTCTTCTGCAAATGATACTTACAAGATTCACCCTGGAGAAATGGCCACTTAAATGAAGGTGCAGGACTGTTGTGCTTCTGCTAGGTCATGGTGACTGTACTTTTACTTTTCCCCTGCCCACTGAAATGTGATTCAAAATAAAACTTCACCTGAAAACATAGCTAAGCAATACTTTAAAAGTTACACCGTACTTTAGGGTCTTTCTTTAAGGTCTGCGATTTCAGGTCTTGAAGTAGGGGAGGTGATCTTGGTTTGTTCAGTCTAGAGAAGAAGACTTCATGGTGGTCCCTCATGAGGGGAAGCAGAGGGGCAGCACTGATCTCTTCACTCTCGTGACTGGTGACAGGACTCAAGGAAATGGCATGGAGTTGAGTCAGGGGAGATTTAGTTTGGCTATCAGGAAAAAGTTCTTCACTCAGAGAGTGCTTGGGCACTGAAACAGGCTCCCCAGGGAAGTGGTTAGAGCACCAGCAGTTTCTGAGTTCAAGAAAATCTGGGACAATGTTCCCAGGCACGTGGTGCAATTCTTGGGGTGTCCTGTTCAGGGATAATCCTGATGGGTCCCTTCCAACTCAGCATAATTTATGTGTGATTCTATGATATTAATACTGTTTGCTTCTTTAGGCAATCCTTTTAAAACAATTTGTGCCCTAATGAAGGGAATCCCTATCCCTAGGGGCCAATGGCGTTACAATGATGTATAGCATCACATGGGATTCTTCCATTATTCCTGAGATTAAGCACACTCAGAAAATGACAGCATTTCAAAAGGACAGGAACAGACCCCTTCTAGACCAGGGGAATGATGCTCATTTATGCCCGCCCTGGGTGATGCTGGGGGTGGGAAAGCCCTGGACAACATCAGTGAAGGGAATACACAGTAACACTTACCAGCTGTTGTGTATTCAACAGCTGATAGAAAGCAGAATGGACTCGGAAAAAGAAGGAAAAGAGCTCTCTGCTGGGAATTGTGGTGAGAGGGACTTTGGCAGTTTATGGTTTTGTTTTTGCAGTTGTTGTAGAACCTTGGGCATAGTTCTTTCTGTGTGATCTAAGGTAGTTACAAGGAAGAAATCAGCAATGCAGAGTAGCTGTGCAGGGGAGAGATATTTTGCACATATGCAGAAAGAGGCAGCACAGTAAGGTCACCAAGACAGCAGTTGTGCAAAAAAACAACCCCCAGGTGAATGTTTTGTTTACTGGGGCTTTGGGAGAGGCATTTACAATGAGTTCACAGAATTTATTTATTCAGAGTCCTCTTTGTTTCCTGCTCCTTTCCTGGCCATGCCTGGGGGATGTTTCCATGGAATAGAGCCCTGTTTCACTTTGCACCAGCCTGCTCAGCAACAGCCCATACCTCCTTGTTTGATCTGTTCCCAGCAACAATTCTGTGATCGTTTAATGGGGTCTTCTCCATCCTTCTATCATCTCATTTCAGACAAAACTGTTATAGGTTTCACTACCACTACTACATGATTTAAAAAAAAAATTAAATATCATGCACATGAGAGCAAATATCTACAATTACTTGATAAAATTTTAAACTTTCTGCATTCAAGCAACAAATGGTTCCCCTTGAGCTGCAATTGGTGCAAAACCCCGTGATTTTGTCTGTTCCTGTAGTAATACTACAGCATTTTCATATAATTTTTCATAT
Organism: Taeniopygia guttata; assembly: GCF_048771995.1. Lineage (NCBI taxonomy): Eukaryota > Metazoa > Chordata > Aves > Passeriformes > Estrildidae > Taeniopygia > Taeniopygia guttata. Next base: position 31,808,474 of record NC_133026.1, on the reverse strand, counting down.
TTTTTTCTCCTTGATAAAAAATATGACCTCATATGTTCACAAGGTGAGTATAAAATGTGGCTTTATCTTTGCATGCATCACAAAGGGCAGGCATTGAAAACCAAATTTCCTCTGATCACATCAGGTCAGAGGAAATAGATAAAAAACTAGGGGGTTTGAATCAACCCCCTAGTTTTTTATCTATTAAGAAATGCTTGTCTCATTTAGCCAGAGGTGTTTTACCAATTTTGCTGTTCAAATGCACCACTACCTTGCATGAAATATGGACCTTCAAAGACAGATAAAAGAACCTGGGGCTTTGGTTCTTTTAAATAAAATAAACAGGAGTTCCTAACAAAACCAGTTGTACAATAATGTGAAATGACCATTATCTAACTGAGCTGGGAAATATTGGTGGCTGCACTAATTTTTTAATTTATAATGGATATATAATGTAGGTAGACCTGAGCCTCATATAAACTGAAGTTTGTCCTTCCTGTGGCCATTTAGAAGTGGGAAGGAATGGCGCCGTAATGGTGATCAGCGAGACCAAATCTACATCTGCCAGCCTCCTTTCTTACCACAGTGGCTTTGCTCTGTTTAGATTGCAGATAGCTACCCTTGCTGTTATCTGTTCCTTTTGATAAACTCTGAAATGAGAGGAAACGCTCTTGCATCATTTTCTGGAGTCCTGTTTCCTATTTGAGATTTGAGAAATGGCTTGTAGCACTAGGACCCTTGGGAACTTCTTTTTCTGCATGGAAACTAATCAGAATAATGAGTACCCTCTGTGCAAATTCAATATTAGTTCTACACCTAAGGTCAAGCAGAAGTTAATGACTATTTTTTAAGTACAGAAGTCAGTTATGAGACCAACATTACATTTCACACTTTTGTAATTGTGAAATAAAATGCTGGAGTAATTTATGTTAAATTGATTTTAACTACAAAGCATAAATATCATAGCATCCCAGATTAGGGTTTGAGAGAAAATGGCATCATTGTCACTTGTGCAATAGCTCATTCACCGCTTTACAAATACCTTTATTTCATCTTGTGCTTGCTGTGCTTTTTACATACAGAGGTGCTGAACAATGCTGTAAGCGAGAGTCTGTCTCTAATATTTTTTGCATTTTCTTTGTTTCTTTAATTAGCTGATTTACTCAGCTGATTGCACAGCTGTCTGGGCAACACCCCCCCAGGGGTCTGCCAACTGTTTCAGAGATATGTAATGTACTCAGTGAAGGGAAATCTGTATGATAATTTCCATGTATATATGCAGAAGTAGTGGGAAGGAATAAGAAAGCTCAAAGGCAATTTTTATATTGCTAATAAAAGGAAACATGTTAAGGATGAGCTTAAAAAGCTTTCTCTTTTCAGTAATTTCTGTGAAAAGATTTCTCTTTCATGGTAAATAAGGAACCAATTCTCAGTTGGAAGGTTATTTCCTGGGATTATTGCTCTCTTACAAGCAGCTTTTGGGGATTTCAGAGATACTCAGTGTTTGTTAGTTTTCCACTTTAGTTTGGAAACAGAACTTGGAAAATGCAGGAACATGCATGAGGATGTGGTCTGGTCTAAAATGGTCCCCAAATCTGAGGTTTACAAAGCATTTACTGGCTTCTCATCTTCTTTTCCATTGCTCAGCACTACTGCTCTACATAGCCTAGAGGATCTGGCTTTTAGTTTCCCCAATGGTGTCAGTATGAGCTATTCATTTTTTTTCCACTCTGATAAATTAATAAGCATCAGCAAACATTATAACACTGTCAAACAGCTCAGAGCTGCCATAGTAACCAACCTCCAGAGCTCGCTGTATACCCTCCACAAAGAACAACAAGGGATATCACAAGTTCCATTGTTCAAAATAGCAGTAAAGTTTTCAAAAACAATGATATTAGCTTAGTTATGTGATTAAAGAAAAAATAAAATGGGGGGTTGTTTTTTTCTTAAAAGCTTCATGCCAGCGACTTCCATTGGAAAAAAAACCCTAAAACAAAACAAAAAACCTCCAGAAAAATCCAGAAGAGAAACAAACATTCCTCTTAAAAATTTGGAATATAAGAAGAATGCTAGAAGCTGTGAGCTTCTCAGCAGCTGACAATAAATCAACTAGTGCAGGCTGCTGGCAATTCTGGAGCCTTCTCCCCAGGGAATATTCTTGCAGATTCCTGAGGTCTTGTTGGTTTGACAGGGACAAAAAATACTCCCCCAAGGGCTATAACCATCCAGCAGGGATGAGGCAGTGAAAGTCTGTTGGCTTGTCAAATAAACGAAGCCCTTGTGTTCAGAAGTCTCTTTAACTCTCCCAAGGTGGGAACATGCCTCCTATCTGCACGTAGAGGTGCCTTTTACTTACTGGCTAGATAAAAGAGATTCATACATGAATTGTGATCACAGAGTACTGAAAAGACTGAAATCATACAAAGGGCAGTCTAGTTTGATGTTCTCGCATGTTAGCAGGCTAAATAATAAATTAATGTCTGCATTTGAAATGAAGGAGCATCTCTGATGTAGCCTTAGGGGTGATCGAGCTTTGTATGGCAAGCAGAGCTACCTCTGGAGAGGCTGTGGGGACAGGGAAGTCCCCATGCAGCCTGTGCAGTCCCAGGCGAGCCTGGCAGTGTTTGTGCAGCTGCAATCCCCCACTGAGGCTGTGCCGGAGGGCTTGCAGAGGGCTAAGCGAGTTTGGTCTTAGGAGCAGCCTAGGGCAGTGCAGAAGCATGTCTGCTGAAGGTGGTTTATGGGCTCTTGTCCCCAAAAATGAGGCGGTCCTGTCCCCAGAGATGGATTTCATAGCAAGCTCGAGGGCTGCAGCTGGAGCTGTGTGGCACAAGAGGTCTGGCCATACCTTTAGGGGTGTCCTGTCCCCCTGCCTGCTGCCTGGGTGTTCTGTTCTCAGCCAGGTCATCAAACCCAGCTGGGTTAGTGGTAATCCTCTGCCAATCCACAAACCCCAGATGCTTTGTGGTAGCACAGAGGGGGAGCAGTCAGTACAGGGGTGTGGGACAGCCAGCAGCGATGGGGAGCTAAACTGGAATGGCCATGCGAGTGCCACCCAGAGCCAGCTGCTCCCAGATGGGCATGTCCTTGCCTGTTGTTCGGCAGCAAAAAGGTTAACTGTGATGGCAGTCCTTTCTTAAGCATTTAAATAATTAGCTTTCACAGTTAACACCCTATTAAGCCAAAGGAGGAAGTTCACACCTCTCCTGGTGTTATTGTTCCAGTCTGGCTGGCTGCAGCAGGGGAATGACGCTCCTGCCTTGGTTTGTGTTGAGAAGGTTATCTTTGCAGCCAGAAGGGGTAGAAAGAAGAAATTTCATTTATAGAAAAGGAAGAAAGCACAATAAAGCAAAGCCTCTGGGAAGATTACAACGCTGTGGGTTCCAGGAGTTACTTTATGTGTGGATTTTTTTTAAACTGTCCTTCCCACTTTCCGTTGGGCAAATGATTCTGCTATATTATAACAAGACGAAGCATTACAATGAAATAATGTCATTATAATACTATGTGACTTTAAAAAATCTTACTAATCAAATGTAATTAATGTAATTAATTACCCTCAAGTTTGTGGCATAAAGAAGAGTGTGTCATGGAGGCACTGTTCTGTGGGTAACCTTGGCAGATCCTTCCATAGGCAGGAGAAGGTTTGTAGAGCTGCTGGCGTCTGTTGTTACCCTCAGTGGGTGCCAGCCTGTATAGCTAAGGTGGCCCCTTTAGCCTGTGTGTTGTGCTCCTTGATGCTGGAAAGACAAATTCCTTCCAATGCCTTGAATCTACACCAAACTTCGTGGCACAGCTGTAAAAGCAGGAGGGAGCACAGTTGGTTGGTTCCAGTGTGAGCAATGGTTATGTTCCCTTTCCTTTTCCCCCCGCCCCGTGTGATGGCTGATTCTGCTGTAGTAGCAGGTACAAAATAATTTATTTCGGTTTCTTATTTCTTAATTTTTCTTTTCTGCTGATTTAATGATCTGAAATGGAATTACTAAAGGACAAACCTCTCCCCCACAGGAGTTCTCTGTGCTAATATAAGTTTACAGAAGAATCTACTAGCAAAATCTCAGCTCTGCTCTGTAGGGCCACAAGGAACTCAGATCAGATGATGGCCCTTGTGATCCTTAAGTGACCATAAAACATCAAAATCCAGAATTCCCTTGACTAATTTGCAAACAGACATATTTGAACTGCACATTAGCATGCTAATGTTCATTTGACATATTTTTTTTTCATTCATGGTGACCTTTTTTCTAAAGGAGAAATACTGCAGGTAGAAAAAGGAATTGATCACTCTACATTTGTTTGTATTTGAACAAACTGAACCCAAACATAACATTAAATAGATACATATTGATCAGGATAAGTTACCTTTGCCTTTCCCAGTTATTGCTGCTTTGTAAAACATGCTGGGATATCTGTATCAGGGAGCAAAGCTGGATTTATGGTGGTGGAGAAGTAAATGTTTGGCTCAGCTCCAAAGTTCACATCTTTTTTTGTATGTACAATTCCAGAATCAGCATTTGCCTGGGAAATTCTTTCCCATCCCACCCTAAACTTCCACTGGCTTTTCCTGTGGTTGAATTTGTAATGTTAATTTTTTTTTAATCAAAAAATAAATGGCCAGCTAACAGTAAGTAGGAAATTATCCTTGAATTCTTATATTTTGTGGCAGAACTTATATTGCATGCACAATAACCCATGAGAGCAATGCCTGGGCCAATTCAATGAATGTCTATGAGTTGTTATGGAGTTAGGAGGCATACTGTGTCCAAAAATACTGCAATCAATTTCTTACATGTTTGTGACGGCCCCTGGTAACATACATTTCTAAAGATACCAGAATATTTTAAGAAATATGTGGGTTTTCTCTGTTTTATAGACAAAACACATAGTCACCTTTTCCTGCAGAAACCAAGAAAATATAATTAAGGGCTGCTGTTTGCCTGTGTGGCCACTTCAGCCTTCAAGGGACTGTGTTCTTGTGATGGGAAAAAGGTATGAGATGGTGTGATTCCTTGAGTGCTGCTCCCTGGGTGAAGTTAAATGGTTTAGTTGTGGCTGGTCCTTATGGATGTGGATGAGAGGAAAGAAAGACAAAAAAATCAAGTTTGTGATGGAAATTTCATGAAAAAGAGGTCAAATGCTCCTTCTCTCCCAAGAGAGCTCCAAGAACGTCAGTCTGAGGTCTGTTGTTTTTTTTTTTTTCCTTTAAGAAAATATTTGCTGCTTCTTTTCTACATTCCTTACACAGTCTAAACAACATTGAAGCCAAAGAGAGCTGGGTCTGGATGATAAACTTATTCCAGCTTTTTTAGTGTTCAGTTGTGAAATTGCTGATAGAAAAACATTTCCTTTTTAAAAATTTTTTAAGCCATTCACTTAGAGTGCACTTAAACGGAAGCAATTTTCTCATCATCTTCTCATCTAATCATGTTAAAATCATTCAACACTCAAAGATAGCTGTATTCATTGGGGGTCATGGATATGCACCCTCTTTCTCTTCCCCTTTGTGCCAGGTAAGAGACCTTGCTGCCCTCAGTTCTGGGTGTTTGCTGCTTGTCAGTGTCTCCTTGGCCAGACACCATCCTCTCACCTGCCTGCCCAGCCAGGTCAGCCAAAGGTGCTGCTCCCTGAATGTCTGCCTGTTCACTTTGGTTGGAGATGCTCTGGGGTGTTTGCCCTGGCACTGGGCAGGGAAGGGGACACTTGTAATTGAGGCCTGTGACAAGAAGCCAGTTGGCAGGCACTAACCTTTTCCCCTGGCACAGCTGTTTGTGGAGCTCCCATCTGCTCAGGATTGTGGAAAAGCTGGCTGGATCAATGTAAACCACTTAAACCTCGAGGCATGGCCATGTTACCAGCAAGGTGCCGCTCCTCTAAATGCCATGATTAATAGCCGGAGTCTGGGGGGATATTTTGCCCATGAGTGCCTACAGCAAACTGATTATAGAAGAAATCAGAAAATTGAAAGGAGAATTGGGGAAATGTTCTGCTAATGCAGACTTAACAATTTGAGAAATTGCTCAAACAACTGATTTTTAGCATTTGTTAATGCCTTCCAGCATTGCAGCGTTCCTGTCTCAGACAGGTTGTACTGCAGGGGCCAGCAAATCAATGTCCTGAATGCTCCATGGCTCCCACAGTGGCAGTGGCAGAACAGGGTCATGCATGTGTGGGACTGTACAAGAGGATGAGACAGCTCTTGGGGAGGAAGGCTGTGAGATGGGTTACACAGGAAGGTACTGTACAGACCCCTCATCCTGGCTGGATAAAGTAGGTTGCCTTTAGAAACCCCACCCTGCACCAGAAAAGCAGGGGTCACACATGGCTGCTTGGGCCATCCCTCTCATTACTGGGTCATGATGTTGTTCCTTTTTCAGGCTGGGGCAGAGATCTGCCACAATATCCCAAGAGTGTTTTGGTTTTGCCTAGCTTTAAACATGCTGGGATCTAATGCCCATTATACATGCTGTCTGTTGCAGCTATAGTCTGACCCCATGTTCTCAGTATTCACCTTGCATTTCAGAGGTTTGCTGGTAAAGTGATGCCTGCAAACCCAATGGTGAAGATTTATGTCAGAAGTCTGATAATGGATTTTAAAAGATCCTGTAATGGAATAAACTGTATTGACAGAATGACTTATTTTCCCTTTTATAATTACATTTTTATTACCTTTTTTTTGATTGCATAACTGTGGGGGAAGACACAAAATTATATCCTATATGGCATAGCAATATCAGCAGCAATCCTGCCAGAAGAAAAAATAAATCCGTACAATTTATTTTAGAGGTCAAGAATAGTCCAAAGTTACTTTTCTTTTAAGTTGCTAGATGCTGCCTAAATGTTAGGCTGCTTTTTGTCTGCAGCAGACCCAGAGCACCCATGCAGACACACCAAGCTGGACCTCATGGCTAACATTAGGTGCATGAGCTTGGCCATGATCACCTGATTATGTCTGGAGATTCAGGCTGAGGCTTGCATGAGGAAGCCTGGGGAAGGTGGTACTGCTGCCTACCAGCCCTTCTCCTGCTCCCTTTGCTCATCAATCAAATTCTGGGCTGCCTCAGCTCACAGACGGTTTTGAGGCAACAGAGGAGTGGTGATCCTTGTCTGAATACACTGTGCTGTGGGCTGTGGCTGTTCAGATGCAGCCTGATGAGCAGCTCAGGTACACAGGGATGAAGGAGAGGAGGTGGGCAGGAGGAAGCGCACCAGCTCAGCCCTCCCACCCATCCATCAAAGCCATGAGCCATAAGGTGTTTTTCTAAATATGACAGCTCTGCCGCTTCAAGGACACTTCTGGTGTCACAAATGCTGTGGCTAAACCAGGAAATCACTCAATATGTACTCAAGGTCAAAGATATTTGAGTGTGGTTCTTCTAAGGTGATGTATACAATATAAGGTAAAGTCACTTTGCGTGTGTTTCGTTGGGTCTGACACTCCCAGCCTGTCACATTTCAGAACATCTGAGGGTCAATGTCTCACCAAAATACAGCAGGTGGCTGTGCTGACTGAAAGGGTAGCTTGGGTATAGATAGTAAAACTGCCTATAGATGAAGCTGTTTGCAATACAGAAATCTGAGGTGTTCTTTTATAAGAGGTTCCTTGTTTTTTTATCTGGATAAACTCCTAGCTCTGGTTTTGACCCTTCAGGGGATTACAAGCTGTCCAAAACCACTCCAGGAGTCAACTAGAATGCTAAAGTTCAAACATTCCTTGAATAGTCATCCTATTTGATCTAAAGTAGGCCATACCACTTTGCTGCTTTTTGTGATTTTAACCTTCCTGCTTCCAATATATTCCTCTTTCTTATTTTTAGCAATTCATCAAAATGAAGAAAACAGCAGTCAAGAAATAAGAGGACTAGAAGATCTCAAGGATACCTCTGAAGCACAGGTACATGTGTAAGATTAATGGAGTCTTAGGAATGTTTCCAGATGTACAAGTTGAAGAACTGCTTTCAATAGCTCTGGGAAATAGTTTTTCCTCGATGTTCTGTGCAGGGAGCATGTAGGAGGGAGAAAGTCTGCTGGATCTCATCTTATGTGACTATTTAGAATAAGATTGATGATTATTCTGGGAATTTATCCCATGATGTTGCAATTGGACAGCATTCTTCAGCTATCTTTCTGCTCCTTTTAGATAATACACATAGCATATACCAGATGTGAAAGTAAAATGAGATGTGTTTTAGGACGCAAGGGCATATGACATTTTGATTGAATTTTAATCACTGTAAGTAGACATGAAATGAAATAGGGATACTTATTAGTCACTCAAGTGCAAGCAACAACCTTCTTGGTTTTTTCCCTAGCTGCCCTCATTTACAACCAAAGCACATTTCTGGATATTGCTCAGAAGACACTAAACTGCCTTTTAGAGTATTTTATTGTGGGATTGCTTACCCTTTTTAATTCTGTGAATCTTTTTTGATTAATATGCAATACATTCAATCATTCCATTCATGCATTCAAGCTGTGCAAGTGTAAATGTATTGCTCATTGTACTGGTACTGATTATTGCTTTTAATTTAAAATTGATTTTCCCCAGTCTTGACTGTTTTTTTTTTCCTTCTATTTCTCTTGCAAATGTTATGTTCCCCACCAGTTGCCACCTTTTCTCCTTCCCCTTTATGCAGCTTGCAATTCCTGCCTCTGATTTATCTCCCTAACATCTTGCCAAACTGAAAATTTGTGTGCAAGAAAGGATTTATGCTGATGTCTGTGAGCAAGCCTAGCTGAAAGGGTACAAACCATGTAGCCAAGAGTGCATTACAGAGATATAGGAAGGACCCAGAGGGAAACACTGACCTCACTGCACAAAAAATTTGGCTTTCTGGCTTTTTGTTGGATTTTTGTGTGGGGAGGAGGAAGGGGAAGGATTTAGTGTATACTCAGTTCTACTTAGTTGGTGTAGTTATTACAGTTTTTTGAAAATGTTTGTTCCCATTTTTGACATAGACAATGCACGTGCAAAGCTCTATGTAGCCAGATACTAAAATTACCTGGAATAATTAAAAAAGCCCATAAAAATTTATTATTGGGGTATTGATTCACCCAGATTTTAATCGACTGGAAACCAGCTTCTAAAATTTGAAAAAATATGAAGCACATTTAAAATTGTACAATTATTAAATGAGCAGTTAACAAAAGTGTTCATGTGCTCTGCTGGGAGGAGAGCAGGAGTGTTATCAAAGCAGTGGTTGCTCCAGTTTGTTAACACCATAAAAATGCCATCCAGTGAAGGCCAAATACAGTTTGTTTTAAAGGAGTGAATGATTTTTTCACTTTAGTGGGACTGTGCATATGACTGGAGCAAAGCAAGGCATCCTGTCTTTTGAGGCAGTGGTGCATGGTTTTAAGTTTTCAGGCTGATTAAAGGTGAAGTCAGAAATAATTACATTTTTTCACCAGCTACAGCAAGAGAGAAAGGTACGGTGAAAGAAAACCAAACCACCACAAACCTTCTGTTAATAGAATTGAAGGATGTGGTGCCTGCTCTAAACACTGTGCTCTGGGAGAGAGGCTTGATTTACACTTGAACTAGTTAGCAAAACTGGTAGAAGTGTGGAAAAAAATGGCAGGGGGATTTTCAAAAGCAAACATGCTGTAAACAATGTAAATTATGTAAATGTAAGATCCCATCTTGTCTTCCTAGGGATGTGTTAATTCACCTCTGTGTCATTGCTAGGATGCTCATTTATGACCTAGGCAGAGGGAATATTTTCCGATGGATATGCCAAAACAGAAAGTATGTTGTCAGCATCTTCCTTTTCCCACCCTCAGTAGTGACTACTTTGCTTTCGTTTCCATTAAACTTTTTAAAATTTAATTTCAAATATTACATAAACACACTTAATTATAGTAATTTTGAACCATGAATGGTAGTAAAGCTTTACTATAAGGTACATTCTTTTATCATTCATTAAGATAAAGCCAGTTAAACTATGCAACTTTTTGATTTTTCGCCGTCACATATGTCAGTAATTGTATCTGTTTTGGTCTACATGAATTATGGGTCTAAGCACCAACAAGAGTTTTGGAGGTGTGTGCCTGTACAAAGTGAAAATCAAAATTGTGCTTTGTAAGTAGGGTGATTTGCCTTTACCCTTTTGTTTAAAAGCTTTCAAAGTATTGCCTGAAAATTAAATTTGTATTGAGAAGTGAAAATGGCCAGTAATTGGATACTGTCAACATTTTCCTAACCAGGTTTTAGAAGCTGTCATCAATTAATTATTTTATTGACTTGGATGTTTTCTTACAAATATTTAGCATAAATATTTATAGTGGAAAGTCAGCATAAGTAAGGAAACCAGAACTAAAAGTAGAAGATTCATAGTTTTTTTTCTTAATTATGACAAAACATGTTTAGCCTTTTGTGTTTCAAGTGCATTCTTTACTCCCAGAGCCAAACATATGCAATTAATTTAATAATACCTTAGTCCTCCCAGAATTTTTTTAATCCTCTAGAATCCAAATTAAATAATTTTTTTTTCATGTTCTCTGCAACTCTTTAATTTAAGGAATTGTGACAGGAGGAGGGGACATGTTAAAATGTAGCATTTTTACTTGGTGGTTATTGTAGGTCATGGACTACCTTCTCTGGACACATGTCCTGGTTCCAGCCAGGACAGGGTTAGTTTTTGCAATAGCCAGAGGTTATTCTGTACCACCTCACATCGTTGGTGAGGGCAGGCGAAGGGATTCTTTTCCAGGCTGGAATATTGTGGAGGAGGTATTGGATGGGTACTGTTGTTGAGGGGTTTCCATGTGAATCATTCCTTATTTGTACCTTATATATCATTATTATTGTTGCTGTTATTGTTTGTTTTCTTATCTCGTTGCTGTTTTCAGTAAATTGTTCTTGTGTCAACCTGTGATCTTTGCCTTTTGTGCCTCCAATTCTCCTCTTTAGCTACCCAAGGGAGGTGGGGGAGGAGAAGGGTGAGGGAGCAAGTGGCTCCTCATTTAGTATCAGTGGGAGCACTAAACTGGGGAGCACCATTCCTGAACCAGGACAGCACAACAGGAAGGTGCAAAAGGTGCCGCCACAGTACTAAGATCTCAGATCCAGTAAGAGTCAAAATCTTCATCATCCCGAAGTCCTAGTAGGTGATAACACTTTGAAGCTGTCCTTAGCCTACATGACACTGATGTAATACTCTGCTAGAAGCATCCTGCATCCATGAAATAAGCAGGCTTGATTTAGTTGATGTCCTCAAGCACTCCAAGTGTTGGAAGTGCAGACATCAGGGCTCCCAAGTCTTAGGTTCCCTGTGCAAATTACTGGAGAAAAAGGAGACTATTAGGAAACAATTGATCTAACCACTTTTAAATGTCTAGTGTAGAGTAAAACAAAAATAAAAATCTCTTCCTGAATACCCCTTCTTCTCTATTGATTAAACAAGTCTGGACAACTAGTTTGTTCTATTCTTCCACATTTGATAAAATCAGTCTTGCTGCTGATCTGCAGGGGATAAGAGTGGGTCAGAACTGGTTTATAAACCAATGTCTTTGATTTAAAAGATAAGGGGCACTGAACTCATGGACTATGTAAGGAATTTGAGATTAGGCAATGCAATTCCTTCTTTTCTCAGTGGATTTCTGACCTTCAAACCAGTGAGAGGGCTCATGTAGGGAAGCTGTGTTCCTCAGAAGGAGCACAGGACATTCAAGGGACAGGCTGTATCAGAAATCCTTTACTTTATCAGAGCAGAGTGTCTGATGCAGACTTGTGAGGTGATGTCTTCATCCTGACTGGAAGAGTGTAGGCATGTGCAAATTTCTTTCAATGAGTTGGGTAAAGATGACTCTCGATTTGGTCGTGGAGCCCATTTTCTTCCATCAGCATTCAAGAACTTATTCATAAAGTGGATTTGTTTTCTTCTTCAGCTGAAGAAATCTTAACCCCTACTTGGTTGGAGAAACCAGCAGGCTGTAGGATGATTTGGGTGGGCACTCTCATACCTTCATCTATCATGGAACAGTAATTGCTCCAGGCCAAAAAATGGACCCTGCAGCGTTAGCAAGTCAGGGCAACCCTAGTTTTTGGGCCTGACTCAAAAGATGTATTGTGAATTCTGGAGTAGGTAGTAATTAATTTAAACTCAAGATGAACAGTAGAAAGAAAACTGTGAAGGAAGTTCACCAGAAAAAAGTTTATTTGCAGATTACCTTTGAAGTCGTATAGCCGTGTCATAGCTATGCCACATGATGGGCCCTCCCAAGGCATCTGCTGCTCCCATCAGGAAACATCTGGGCTAATAAAAGCTGTGTGGTATCGTCGCCCCAGGTCTCAGTTATGCAGAGGCTAAATCCATAACCAAATCATGGACAGTGATATCAGCCACTGACTTTGCAAGGAGCAGTTTAGCCCATATCAGCTAACTTTGCAAAGAGTCTCTACTGTGCCTGTGTGCAAACATGAATCCAGCTTTTTATATGTATCTATCTGTCATTTTTAGAAAACAACAATTTTGAAAAAGCACTATCAGCATAGCTTGAATAACGGATTTAGCAAAAAAAAAAAAAAAATAGTTCTAACATAAGTTTTAAAGCAAATGTTCCCTTCCCTAAACAAAACCTAGAGATACAGATTTATTATTTACGGAATAAATAAATGTGGCACAACTATCTTTTAACTCCTGAGTCTTGCATCTGTGAAAAATGGTTGGAGTGGGAGCAGAGGGAGTTATAGACTGTTATTTTTAGGACTGCCTTGTGTTGCACTTCATTCTTTTTCCAGGGCTGTTCCTGGCTAACTTTCCCATGAGTTTTTAACCTCTTGCTCTTGTTCTCTTATGTAACAGGAAACAGGCTGACAGGAACAAATAAAACACAGCATATCTGATAGTTGCACTCAGAGGAGAGGTTGATTTAGTTAGCCCTGCCTTCTTTCCTCCGAGCAGATGCGTTTGGAGATTCAGATGTGCTTCTGTTCCTCTCCAGTTGTTTCCCGGGAAGCAGTGACTTGTTTGTGCTCAGCAAGTGGCACCGAAGTACCGCAAATATGAGAAAACAAATGCATTTCTTTTAAGGTTGAAATTCGTGGTGGTGTCATGTCCTGGGATTGTGGATTTAAGTATCTGTTTGCTCTTTCTCCCACCATTAAGGCAGGAGTTTTATGCAAGCTTCAGGGAAGAGATGACATCGGACGGATTGAGCTGGTCCAAAAGCTGGCGAGAGAGAACTGCCAGTTTTTGCAGGCGGATAGAAAAGCACTGGAGAAGGCAGAACAAGTAAGACATCTCTTATTTGGGTTTTTTGTTTCTTTCGGGTAGGGGAGGGAGATTTAGGTCACAAAACTGAAATAGCAAAGCTGATGGTCAGAATCCAGGGCACACATTAGTCATGGAGCTGTAGCTGCTCTCCTCTGGCATTTACATTTCTCTAAAGTGCGTTCAGGTCAATAATTGTCAACACACTTAAATTATTATGTTGTCATTAACTGTCAGATGCTGTTATTTATATCTTATATTAGGATAAAGCAGATGATTTCAGGATGCTTTTTTACCAAATTGTTGGGTTTTATGGTGTAGTTAAATAATGTATAAAGCATATGAATGCTTCAAGTACTCTAAATGATCTTAAAATTACTTTACTGGGGGCATATTTGGATGCAAGTATTGGCTGAAACTTTTCAGTATGAATTAAAATAATGGTTTGGATAGGGAATTAAGCAGTTTCTGTTTTTTTCTTTTAAATTGTGTTTTCAATCAAAAGTTACACTGAAGAGACCAGCATTCTGTTTAATGCTTCTGAAAGCATTTATTCAGATGTTAATAACTGGATGAAAATTCACAGAAACTTGACTGCTTTGCTTATAGCACAGTGTCTCCTAATTTTGTTCTCCTAGTAAAGATTTCTATTCTGATTGCATATTCATCTAAAGCTGCAGAGGATAATAACTGCAAGAAACAACAGAAAACTCACCTAGTGTTCATGTCTCTTGCCATTATGTATATGCAAGTTATTTCATTTTCTGCTCACTGGACAGTAGAAAAAAGACTTGTACTTTAGAAAAGAAATACTTTTCAGCTCATCTGCAAGTTCATTCCTACTGAAATAAGGCTGTACAAAGGAAAAGAGAATGATGAAATGTTTTTTCAGAGCTTCATGCTGTTCTGTTTGGCAGCATAGAGGGTTTGGTCTGGGGTAGTTAGATGTGTAATCAGTAAGTGCAGAAGGGAGGAGGGCAATTAGCTAGTCTACTTACCCAAGATTAAATTGTTTCTCAGCTGACCCTCTAGCAATGGATGTCTGGGAAAATTTCTATATAACTTTCAACTGTATCCACAAAGCACAATTAAAAGTTGAGGTGCTCAAGCAAAGAAGATTTTAAACCAGGGCAGATTTCTATTGTGTTTCAGGATTTGGAAACAAGATTACAGATATGTGGGCATAGACGAGAGGGGAGTGTTGAGACTGATACTCAAACAATTCAGTGGATATTTTTGCTGCTACTCTGGTCATTGCAAAGGGTGCTGTGGAGTCAGCTGCAGCTATGTAGCTGCAGAGATTACAGTACAGTTCCAAAAATGGAAAGGAAAGCAGCACTCAGCTTTTCTTTTCCTTTTGAAAAGTATGGTACTTAGCAGTTGCTGCTATTTAGGAGATGAGTGACTTCAGTTTAGCAGGAGCTCAAGCAATTTGCTCATACCCATCCTGAGCAGTGTAACACAGCAATTATTGCTCTCAGGCAAGGATATGCCTTTAGACCTTTAGGACATGCTTTTAGAGGTGACAGCAAAGAGAAATGTCACCTGAGAGACTGCAGAAGCCCAGGTCATTCCTCATGTGCCCTTTTTTTTCTGGGTGGGGAATGTCCTACAGCTCGTGCTGGCAATAATGAATCATGGTGTACTTCTTCCCCCTGTTCTGCACTTTGCTGGTCATTGTAGGGTGCGTCCAGGCAGCCCATGCCCAGATGTAAGAGAGACCTAAAGTCCTCATTGTGGGTGTGTCTAGTAAGTCCCCAGTTAGACTACTGACTTCATTAGGAATAGTCAAGAAGAAGGCACCCTGAACATGGGCAAGGTTTGTCGTAGCTTCTCAGTTTAGCTGACTCAGGTAACTACTTTCACTGGAAAAAATGCACACATTGCCCTGGCAGGGCAGTGGGTTGAATATGTTCAGGAAGCCGTGAGCTTCCATCCCTTCCTCTCCCTCCCTTCCTCCTGTGTGCTCTGAGAGCTGATCCAGCGCACGTGCAGGTGACAGGATTTGGCTGGCTGGGCAGGCTTCACTGCTTCAGGCAGATATCCCCTCTCTTCTCCAAGGAGAAAAGCAGCAGGCTGAATTCTAGTGATTAAATTGTAGTGAATACTGCTTGGATCCAGGATTTCAGCCCTTCCCATCTCATCCTGCTGCTACAAAAGTGATGGCAGATTCATTGGCATTGGCTTACTCTCCAGTCCCTTGGGCTCACTGGAAAGGTTAGAGGAACAGCATGTTCAGGGTGTGGTATCCTTATTATGTGTGACATGCCCATCTTTCATTTTTTTAAAAATTTTTAAAGCATAGCTCATTTTACATGACTTTCTTTGTAACACAGGGTGATGGGCACTCAGTGCAGGAGTAAAATGGAGATGCTCTGTGCATTTTCCACAGCACCCTCTTTTCTCAGCAAGTAACCCTGCACTAAAGCTTTCACCAGCTTTCTCTCCTGGGGAGCTCAAACTGGGCTTTTTTGGATGATCTGCCTTCCTCAAAGGAATGGCATGCAGTCTGTAAATGAGAGGCCTGAACACCCTGCCAGGCTGTTCTCCCTGCTCTTGTAGAGCCTGCTTATCCGGGCTGGCCTCCTGGCAGCTCAGCTCAAAGCAGAAATGCTGCTGGCTTGCAGCGCTATGTCTTTCTGTCAGCCTGGGCCAGTGTCACTGCTAAAAGCTGGGGGCTTTATAACCTGCCTGGAAGTTAAGCTGCTGTTTCCAAGATGGCCAATGGGAAATTTTGCCTGAAGCAGAGTTATCTAGTTTGTTCTCCTCTAGGAATATGAAAAAAGCCCCAAAACCCTAACTTGAACATGGAGTTAGAGTTGTGCATATGCATAATTCCTCTCTACATGTACTGTGTTTCAGGCATGTGATGGGAAATGGAGTTGTGATTCCTCTGGTGTTACACCCACCATTTCTAAAGCAGGTCTCTTCAGATCAGTACAGCCTCACATGGGTGTCCAGAATTAACAGCAAATATAAATGTATTATAATCGAGCTCTAGTGATTCCTGTGCTTTCCTGTAAAGGAGAAAGGGTTGTCAGCCTAATTGAAGAATTTGGTACTGATTTGGTAGCCCAATAACTCTTTCCTCTACAGTGAATGAGGCGTGGAGTGTGATAGCGAGCTAGACTGGTTGATTATGAGGACTTGTAAACTCTCCTGTCATTCAAATAAATATTCACCATCTTCATCTGAGTTTGAGTACAGAAGTTAATGACTCACTTAAGATAAATGACATTTGGATGCACAAGAGGTTTATTGGCAGATACAGTTCCTAAAGGTGTTCTTTGAGGTGTGGTGTTGGAGGTTTGTGGTCCACAAGGAATAGGTGAAGCATGGACTGGCTTGGGTTGCTAGTTCAGGAGAAGAAATATAATTATTTTTTCTCAGAAAAAGCAGATGGTCTGGAAGAGGGAATATAAATGACAGTTGGCTGGCTCACTGGTAGAAAGCTTGTTTTGGAACAAGTGGGTGGGAAAAGGGATTCCTTTAGTGTGTCTGTGTTCTGGAGGGTGTTAAATTGGGGTATATATATTTTTATCTGTAAGATGATTTGTACAAAATCATAAAGTCCATGCTGCTTCTTTTTTTTTTTTTGTTTTCTGGTATGCTACCATTTCACATTTATGGTCTGAATGAAAAATGAGCTTTGAATAACTCATAATTACAAAGTTCTGTGTTCAGTTTCTGTTATATGTGAGCTGCTGAATTGATTTTGACACTGGAAGCTGACAGTGACCAGGCTAGATTGGTATATTGGAACTGGGGCTCCATGGTAGCACACAGTGCCAGCTTCTTCTCTGGTAAATATAGTGTTTGAAAAGTGCTCTAACTATAATGGGTGCTCACAGACTTGTAGAGAAAAACAAAAAACTAGCGGTGACTTTTTTCCCTACTCCTTCTTCCTAATGTGTTAGAATAAGGTGCTTAATGAAGGCACTGAACCTACTGTATGTGTTAGTTTCCCTGAAACTTCAGCTTTGCTAATGAGTAGAAAGTAAATAGAACTAAATAAGCTTCTAAATAGGCAGATAAGCTTCTTCTCTGTGTTTTTGCATTCCTACAGTGTATTGATAAATAAATAAAATGAAATTATTGTCTAAAACACACAGAAATTATTTTAATATCAAATGTGGGGTAGCGTAAAAAAACTATGCAACCTTGCAGTTCTAATTTTATCATTACATGCAAATCATACTCATAAGCCTAGGGAAAAATGAAACTGGATATTTGTATTTTTATGTAATTTAAATATTTCATTTCCTTAAAAAATTGCTTTGACAGAAAATAGATTAAAAAAATATATTGAAATATTCAGCTATAGAGCAAGCCTGCTTTTTGGAGGGGTTTGCTTATTATTAGCATTAATTATAATATAGAAAGCAAGCCGTGTGTGTAAAGCCATTTGAAGTCATTTATCATGGCTTTTTTTCCATCCAGCATACATTTAGGATGCATTCAAGATATATTTGCACTAAACCATAGTTTTTGAAATTCCTTTTAGTCAACTATAACGTGAGAAATGCCTTTGTAATAATGTGAAAATGTGTTGTACAGTATTTCAAGTTATTATTTCAATGAAGCGTTGCACTCATTAAGAAAATCATGTCTATTTATAGTGTCATTGTTTAAGTAAAATTGTAAAAGGGCTTTTCACCTCAGCAAATGGAGAGAATATTCTTTAGATTATAATATCATTTTCATAGTCAGATCAACTGAATAAGATGTTCACAAACTGACAGTAATATTCCAAGGAGGTTCTTCAGTACTTTGCTGCATCAGGAAGAAGGGGAATATTTCCTAAATCCACCCTGTACTCCCTTTACAGATTAATCTATATATTAGTTAGAATTCCCTGCTGCTTAAATGAGTGCTACAGCTTGAGTGTATTTATTCTGTGACTTAATTCAAGATGAAAGAGATATATTATATGAGGGAGGTATGTTTTCAGAAGGACAACAGATACTGAAGAACAGTTCTGTTAATTTGCTGGGTACTGGTACACTTTTGTAATCAGTGGTCTCATTAGGAAGACAGATGATTTGCTCATTGAAGCAGGTTAGTGGTTGAGCTGAAGCTGTTAAAAGGCTTATAACAGAAGAGTAATGATTTAGAGCCTTGGGTTGTATAGATTGCTCATGACTGAGGAATTTCATAAGGAAATTCCAGCCATGACACACCGGGGTATTTTTAGGGTGCCCAGCTGGACACCTGCAAGGAGACAAGAATGAATGTCAGGACGTGTCCAGAGCTGCAGTTCTGGTTAGCTTGACAAAGCTGTGGCATCGGGCTGACGTACTGCTGGATTGACGGTCAGTAACCAGGGCTCCAATGGAAAAATATTCTTTAAAACATTGACATCAAATGATGTCTGAATACAGTCAGTGAGTGAAATCTATGGATTACTTTCTAAAAACATCATCACTTTTGCTCTGTTTGGGACAGATCTATGGGGTAGCTTGTAGGTTTACTGCTTTTGACTCTTGGCAGCTGCTCTGCATCTCTTGCAGAGCTGTGGGTCAAGCGGTCATAACAACTATAGCACAGCTTTGCAAAACCTTTCATGGCTTGAATAGCTATGAGGGGATATAGATGTATATAGTAATTTAAACAGAATGGCCTTGGCATGTCAGCACAGGAGTTCGCTGTTTCTCTTTATACCTCTTGGACCTGCCAGCACTAGTAGAGAGAGCTCTACCAGGGTAAGATGATAATTTGCAATTTTGATTTAATCTTCTAGTCCAAGCCAAGAAAAAATGAATCTATCAATGAGATTGTCAGTATATACCTCCTTGTTGAGTAAGAATAAGTAATTAAGAGTTAGGTACATGTTTGCTGTGGAGGTAACTAGAAGTTCAAGTCTCTGGTCTGAATCAGGGGAAACAGGGAGTGGAATCTAGTTCTGTCATGTTCTGGAGAGAATGTCCCATTCCAGTTGCTCGACTTCTCATCTGCTGGAATGAATGCATAGCCCCAGGTGATCACCTATTTTTCTTAAGCCAACCTCTTTGTCTTCTGAGAAGAAAAGGTTTCTGCAGTCCTAGGCTTTGTAAAAATTATTTTTCTCTCTTTTTTTTTCGTTTTTTTTTCCTTTTCTACCCCTTTTTTCCTTTTATTTTCCTTTACTTTTATACCAGTATGGCACAGGTATAGGCATCTTTTTGAAGTGGAAAAAGTTTGCTAGAGATAAGGATCCTCCTGTTCAGATGTAGGACTGGGATCATCTGCATACTTGTTTCAGTCTTTTGCAGCACTTTAAAAATAATGATAGAATTATTTTTATTTACTACATACTTTTAAGAGGACTTCCTGTTCCTTTTTCTGAGTCTATTTAATGTGGTCAAAGTTTTGGTGGAGAACATCCTCATGCCAGGAGTGCAAAAAAGTGGTGAAATGATGTGATCCTTCTCCTAATAAAAAAAAGCACTCAAGTCATGCTTGTTGCTCCCATGATATATTGTGAACATAGTATAGGAATACATTGAATAGAAACCTCACTATTTTCCTTTAAGTCAAGTTACATATTCCCACAATACTTTCTTTCCTCCAGATGCTCATCCTAGTGTTTAAAAGAAAAGAAAGCCTAATTTTCTCCTCTTTGATTTATTCTGTAACATTATACTACTTTGTATAGGAGGAAATTCCGCATACACGTTTTGCATGCTGGGCTTTCTTTAGAGTGAAATGGTGACTCATTCTTGTGTGGGACAATGAATTAGGTCCTGTGCTGAAAGGGGTAAAAAGGGCACATGGTATTTAGCAGACTAAAACCTGGGAGACAGAACTTTAAATTTTTATTTTTGACTCCGTTGGTTACTTAATAAATAACCTTTAAATCTCATCACTTTTCTGCACCTTTGTTTACCCAGGTATAAAATGAGGTCTTAAACATGTGGGACCTTGAAGGGTGCCATAAACCTTGCAGTGGTTAATGAATGTTGAGGAATTACTTTGGGATCCTTGAGACTTGATTCAGGTATCCCAAGGAAGCTGGAAGTGGGTTGAAATGTTGATGGCCAGGGGGAACTTTCAAAAAAAATCCTGAGCATAGCTGAGGTGAGGCCAAACATTTGCAGTCCCTACACAGCTTCTGGGTTGTCAGGCATCGCTTCAGGGGCTGGGCTGCCCCAAATGTCCCCAGCCCTGGGCTG
This sequence comes from Taeniopygia guttata, assembly GCF_048771995.1. Lineage (NCBI taxonomy): Eukaryota > Metazoa > Chordata > Aves > Passeriformes > Estrildidae > Taeniopygia > Taeniopygia guttata. The sequence goes on along the minus strand of NC_133026.1, from coordinate 31,788,130 downwards.
GCCCATGTAGTGCTGCTTTTTGAGACAACACAGGGAATAATGAAGCTGAAAAATACAAAGAATACACCTTCCTTGTGGGGTTATTGTCCAACTGGATTGGTTCCCCTCATATTCTGGGGACACAAATACGGGGTGAGAATGAGATATGGTGTCAGGGATGACCTCTGCTGGCAAGAGCTACTTTGGTGCTCTTGGTGAAACACAGCCATCCTAAATTCCCCAAAGCTTATGATTTACCCAATCCAGAAACTGGGCTGGATCAAATGAAATGTCCTAGCAATTTTTTTGGTTGGCAGTATTTTAATCTAGATCCTGTGTTTCATCAAGTGGCTTCATGAAGGCACACACGCACACAGAAGGGGGTGAGTGACAAATGGGGGGCAACATCCAGGAGCAGGAGAGGGCAGGAGTGTTGTTTCTCATGGGCAGCAGGGCTACACAGTTCTGTTGGTGTCAAGACTGAAAGCATGGCTCCTTGGTCCTGCCTTTGCTCCATTTACTCACATGAAGAAGTAGAGAAACTCTCTGAGAGCTGCAATCTGCAATCTGCAGGTTGTCACTGTCCCCTGCTTCTGTGTTTCTCTCCAGATTTTGAACCACTAGCCTGCTTATGTTTCTAGACTGTCCAAAGGCTTACAAAGAATTAATCTTATTATATTCTCCTTTCGGAGAAATAGAAATATCAGTTTATTAGTTCAAAGCATCTGCTCTTTGGTTTTATGACATTAAATTCTCCCTCTATCCATGTGATAAATACATTTGATGACATTCTGAATGTTCTTTTCTCCATTTTCCTGATTTATGACATCAATAAATTCCCAGTTATGCTGATAATAAAGTGAATGTATCCTGCCATCTACTTCTGTACAGTTACTACTACCCTTTTTCTGGGAACTCCAGATAACAAAGGTGTCTGGATCTCTCTGTTAAGTTAGGGAGTTTGTTACCTAAATTCAAGAAGATAAAAAAGAAAAGTTGATAATGCTTTGAATATGTACCATGCAAATTTTGGTCAGAAATTTTAATCGGTTTCTGAATTTCAGGAATAGTAATTTTGTCTTTCACCTTTCAATGGTGCAGAACTTTAAGTAATTCATGGTTTTACCAGACTTTTCTGTTGGAATTGAACCTAATCAAGGACATCTCGTTTTGGCTTATAGTCTAGACCCGTCTGAAAAGAACTACCCAAGATAACTGGAAAACTTTTTGATAAGCTAGAAACCACAGTTGTCTACCACAGCTTCCTCTTTGGGAGTTGTCTGAGATTCTGTAGTCTGCCCAGAGATCAGAGTCATGTAAAAAGGATTCAGTGCTTTAGGTATCAATTTTTTTCTCTTTCTCGTTCCTCCTATCCTCCTGAATAATTTCAGGAAGGACGTTCCCTTTCATTGTAGTAAAGATTTGGGCCCGTAACACAGAAGATACCTGTCGAGTGTCATTAAACAAGTAAACACATTTCTGCATGTCAAAAATTGCTTTGTTTCAAATAAAAACTACATTGGAGCAAATTCTGTAGTAAGATCTGGAGTCTGTGCTAAAGTCAGTGTGATTCCAGTGGCAGGATGCTCTGGAGTCGATGAGGCCTGTGTCAGGACCTCACTGGAATAAATGCTGACAGCATTTATTGGCATCTGTTCCTGCAGGCATGCTCTGGAGAATTCCAGTGTGCAGACAGCCTTTCTCCTATGTTCAGCTGCCTCTCCTGGACCAGAGTCAGGCTATCTGCTCTGAGGACTTTCTGGAAAAGTGGCTGTCTCTGCCTTGTTTGTTGAAACCACATATACAGCAGGAATGTAAGGATACTTTGACCTTGTATTTTTTGCAGGCTTCATTTTTCCCCCCAGTATTTACTTATTTTGATCATGAAACCTCCTTAAAATCTCCCCCCAAACCTGTCCTTTTGCTGTGGCCATTCCATCACTCACTGTGTCTCCATTTTAAAGTTTAATTCAGCCCCTGCTGATGTTAATAGATATTTTTTGGTGAGAGCAGTATATAGCCTGTAGAGTCTAAAGCTTTTGTCACACCGTACCCATGGAAAGTGGTGGCATTTTGCAAGATGTGCTTGACACATGGCCACCTGTGGAGAGTGCTGATTTGGTAGCAGTTAATACACCACTTGCATCCATTTTTCTTAGTTTCGTGCGGCAGCTCAAAGAGCAAAGGAATGAAAACCCAGGCGATTAGTGGTATTTTTGCTGACTATCTTCCTCTAAATCAAAGCAGGTATTCCCCTCTCCTTCCTTGATTAGTGTTCCTACTGCTGTGCAGCACCTCCTGTATTCTAATTCACAGCACATGAAAACGAGGTCTCAAGTGCATATGCACGCATTTCATTTTAACTACCCAGTGAAAAGTTTTAATTAGGTGTTTCATGTGGAAACATGAAACAGGGTTTGAAATTAGCAATGACCTTGCAGCCTTCCTCGAATATATTTTCTGATACTGTGTGGCAGGCAGTTCCCAGCTCTTTTTGTCACTGCCTGGAATGCGAGCATCCGAGCGGGGAAGGCTCTGACGTGTGGGAGCAGCAGCAGTTGCCGGTTGCAGGAAAAAGTACTTTAGCCTCTTTTGATGACTGGGAAAATAATAGGATGACCTAACTCAGGAAGAGCATGAATGGTGGCTGGTAATTCCTTTAACAGCTTGCTGAAGAGCAAATCTTAGATGGATTTCCAGGCTCTGAAAAGGGTAAGCCCTGAACAGGGGGTGATGCTGAGCTACACATCCCTGTTTGATCAAGGGAAGGGCCTACATCTCACATGCCTTTGTTGGCTGCTGTGCATCAGCTCTGTCCCCTGCCAGCCTGCCTGATGCTGCTTTCTCACTTGGAGTGGCTGAACTAAGAGCACTACCCCTCATTTAATCTCCATTTCCCCTGGGAGGTGAGGGGAGTAAACCTGTGTGTTGTATCAGGAGCAGCATTCCTACTTAGTTTGGTGCTGGGAGGAACAAAGACAAGCTTTGCTCTTTTTGGCAGAGTAGAAGACAAGCATAGAAGGCAAATGTGCATCACTTTTTTGGTTTGGTTGCAATATCACAGTGTCTCTCCTGTTTTTAGAGGTACTGATATTTGTTCAATGAATACAGCATCAGTTTAGGCCTTTCTACAAAATACTTTTATATTGCAAATAGGGGATTATTCACTACCACAGGAATGTGTTTAAAACACATCTCTGGATACAAATACAACTGTTAAAACTATTTACTGTTTACCATATATGCTGTTTGGCCATATTTAGCAAGTTAATAGAGACTGGATGTGGTCAGGGTCAGAGAAGATGCTAATTAGAGCTGACTAAAGTGGCCACAATTTCAGTTCTCAAAGCCTTGTTGTTCAGGCTTTGGGCTAAAAAACACATACATTCAGGCCTGGGCTTCCTTGTGTGAATAGCAAATAGCTGGAAATGTACTGACACTCTGGCTGTGTTTCCTCAGGTGAGAAACAGGAATCTTTTTAGTGGAATCACACATTAATTCAGTCTGTCTAAATAATCTCTCATTCTCTAAATAATCTCTCAGTACCTGTATTGAGCTAATCATTGGGCCATATTGATTTCTTTTTGGATTCTTGGATTTTGATGAACTTATGAAAAAGAAGCACATGGCTTCTAAGCAGAGCTCCATCTGCAGTGAGTTCTGTACTCCAATTTCCCAAAGAGACAGAAGAGAATTAAGCTAGGTTGGATTTTCCTACCTGCTTTATCATTGGCATCACAAGACTTTTCCAACAGAGTCTAAGCAGTGCCCACTGCTGCACTGGGAAGCTATCAAATCCTGCACATTGCAGATGATGACCTCTTGCATCTGTGGTCTTTCTCAGGATTTTACCAAGGACATGGCAGAATTCTTCTCCACCAAGGAAAATTTGAATTGTTTATGACCCCCCAATTCTCCTTCTGTAGAGACACCTGCCTATATTTGCATGTGCTATACATATTTATTCATTAAGCAAACTGCATACCTTGCTAAAAGCAAAGACAATTTCCTACAAAGACTACTTATGGAACCCCTTTTCACACTGTAGAATGAACCAGTCATTTAAACACATGGTTTCAGTTGTTAGCGTAAAGAAGATGCTTTCTCCTGGTGACCCATCTGTTCTGATAGTCCTCTCCTTCTCTTTCTCTTTTCAGATTGCATTGGTGTTTTGTCTAGCATATTCTGAAAAGTTGCAACTTCCTTTTCAGTTCTTCAGATTAAAACCTGAGTCTTGCTCATCAGAAGGGGTGTTTGAGTAGTTAGGGTGCACTGGCTGGGTGAGAGATACTATAGATAGGTTGAAGCAGATACCTTTTTTAAGTCTGAACACCTGAATCACCTGAAACTTGCTCGTGGCAGATTTTTAATGTGGGACACTCAAATCAGGTACTTACTTAAAAATGACCCCTATAAATTCTTTTTTTTTTTTAGTGTGTGAGACATAGCTTTCATTTCCAAGGATGCCTAAAAATGTGCCTCCCTTACTTCATTTTAGACACTTCTTTGTAGGAATGTATGCAGGAACTGGGGGAACATGTTCCAATTTTGCAGCAGAGCTGTGGGTACGTGTGCTGGTTTGTGTGGGATCCGCAGCCATGTGTAGAGCAGAGCTGCTCTGCTCTTGCACTGGGTGCCCGTATGCTCCCTGTAACTCGTCTGTTCTCACTCTCCCACCCCCAGCTGTCACACAGACATACACATATGTATATGTGCAGTCATGACTGCCTCTTCCCTGGAGCAAAACTTAGTTTTGTACCCAGTAGGCAAAAAGGCTACAGTTTCACCACACCACTTTCCTTTGCAGCTGCTGTAGCAATGCTCTCCAAGTCTGTCTAATATTTTTACTGGTTAATCAATTGACACATACTGTTTTCATTGCAGTGACATGTAAATAGTAAATATTTGCATTAGACAAAAGCTATACAGTAAATCATACAATTACTATTGTTTTAGAATGCTATTAGTTTTTAATCTGTGTGATATTCAGTATGTATTAAGGATGCTCTAAGAATAAAACCAGTAAAACAAATAGTGATTTACTCATTTTAGTATTGTAGAAATTCATGTCTTACCTGCTGTAAGAAGAAACAAAAATTCAGCATTCCAGCAGAAGTATCAAAAAGCTGTAAAAGTTGCTTGACCACTATCTTGTCAGAATTAGCTCTAAAATCATAGGCATTTGCAATCTTCCTTGTAATTCACTAATGCTGCAGTTTCTGGTGTTCCAGTGCTCTTGTGTGTGGAAAAGATCTGCGTCAAATAGTTGGATGCCCAGCCTGCTTGAAAAAATTCCTATTGATTAAGTTCTAATAATACACCCCATCCAGAGTCTTCATTCAAGCAATTTTGTGAACACAGCAGAACATGCAATACCAATATGTTCATATCATCTTTGCTTTTATAAGAAATAATTTGTTCCAATTATTTTACTTTTTTTTCCCCCAAGGTTAAGTGCTTGCTACAGCAAAACTTCTTCACTTTCCTACCTTAGACAATATATTTAATGAACTTTATCTGTATTGCCTTGTTAAGGGCAAGGTGCTAGGAACTACCTCTAAATAGACTAGAGCTTTTATGGAAATGAAAGCACCAAAGAGTTGCTTCATCATGGGAAATCACTGCCAAATGTCGTGTAAGCTCTTGCTCTCCTGGCAGACACAATGTAGAGAAACATTTTCATTTTTAGCATCTTGACATTCAACTTTTTGACTTCTAATGCTTTACCACTTTTTCGTATATGAATATTTTCCATTAAAATGTGTTGTTAGGAATTCGCTTATATTGAAATAAAAATTGAGATAATATAGAGATATAGATAATTAGAAACTTAGATCATGCTGTACAGAAGCATTTTAATAAGATAAATTAAAACCTGCATTTTATTTTTAGCATAGTCTAATATTTAATAAGCTAAAGCTTAAAATCTGATGAATTGGCAATGATTTTGTGATTTGATATTCAGAAAGAATGTGTCCTGAATACCAAATGAATTAAAGTTCCTGTGGAATATCATTGCTGCATTTTTTATTTTGACCTTGAGAACTGTGTTGGTTTAGTGTTTTTACACTGCTAACCTTGAACACAGTAAATGGAAAAACAGTGCTGAAGGTTAGCAGTGCTTTTTCTTGAATTATCATAGGGGAATGGTTTGAAGTTTATGGGGGTGGAGAGAAATTGTCTTCAAGATCTTCAAATAGCCTGAAAGTTTTGGTGATGACAGCACTTTAACTTATCGTTATCCTAAAAATGTGCTTCTGAGCCAGTGAAGCCTTACACAGCTAAAAGGAAAAGTGACTGCAGAAAGGAGTTTAAGTAATGTCAGGAGGATGGGCATGCCCAGGAAGCTGCTAACAAATCTCTTCTGAAGCTGCAGAAACATAGCCTCCTGCACCAGGGGTGTGAGTCCTCACAAAATATCCTTGGTGCAGCCTTGTTTTGGTAGGTCAGGTGAGTAGCTATGTGTAGAGATCATACTTCCCATGTCAAGTAAATGCTCATGAGCACAAGTCTCATCCCCCTATTTGCTGGTTGCTAGCAGGCAGCCAGTGCACCAGTACAGATGAAGGGTAGGCGAAGAAAGATGCTTTGCACAGGGAGGGTTTTGTCTGGAATAAACAGAGGTATAAAACAGAGACAACAGGCTTGTGTTTTCATTCTTTGTCTTTACTGAATGGATAGTTACACTGTTAACTGCACATTCATTACTTACCCTGGGAAAAAATCCTAACATATTTCAGGAGCATTAGATAGTGATCACTTGCATTTTAGGGAAGCAGAAGAAAGCATAAGCAACCTCTGCTTAGGATCATCTAAAAATATAGTAAATGTTATTAAAAATTTAACAGAAACCTAATGTTTTAGATTGGATTTTAGACTTTGTCTTTCCCCTACCCCCCTGCCCCCCACTGTGGTCTCTGTGTTTCTGATTACCTCCAATGCATGTGTTAAAATTCAAGGCATCCATAAGGCACATGTCCTCCTGACCTAGTGCTGTAGTTATGATGATGCATAAAATAAATCATTGCAATTACTGAGACAGTCACAAGCACTTAGTAACTCATGCAATTGTTTCTTGAAACATGACTGCACTGAAGAAAGGATCATTAGTTATTTCCCTGGAGTACTTAAATATTGTAACCCTCTCCACAGGGTTCTATTAGGGAGTTAAGACCTGGACATCTGTCCATACATCTCATTTTATGTTTCTGTTACTCAAATGCTCTGTGATAGATGGTGAACTCCAGACTGTGTGTCTTCTTCACCTGCAGCATCTCCTCATCTATCAAAGTTCAGGTCAAATAGTAAATGGCCAACCATGTGGGAAGGAAGAACCCCGTAATGACAAAGTAAACAGGTCTAAGAAGTAATTTCTGGAAGGACTTATAAGAGAAGGTGAATTTATGAGATTTATGACATTAAAAAAATTTCTGAGCAGGGAGAAAGAAGCTGGTTAGGATGAGATCTCACAGTTATACATGAAAAGGATGTAGCTGTAGAAAGCTATAAAAAATGTTTGAAGCTATGATGGTCAGAAAAGAATCAAAGCTAGAAATGGGGGAAGGAAAGCCAGGATCAGAGATACATGAGAGTTTCAGTATTCCTTGGGTGGCATAATAGGTGTTGGCAGTGTCTAAGTAGTCTGTAGTACACAGTCTGAAAGTTACGTGATGTGATGAGGGAAGAAGAATGAGATCAGAAGATATGTCAGCGGAAAATTGCAGCCCGCAGTGAAGCCTTTGTTGGCTGAAGAAATCCCTGTGCATACAGTATGATATCAGAAGCTGATAAGTGGCATCATGGAGTGTTACTCTCTCCCTATAGATAACACCGACTTGCTTAGGAGGAGATACTTTAAGGAAGGAGAAGGGGAGTGACCCAAGGGAGATTGTTTGGAAGTCTGGTGTCAGTGCTACTTCTCATGGTGAATTTAACTGCAGAGAGGAGCCTTATGTAGGCATGATAGTGGCTGAAGAAGAGCTAGAGAAGGGCAGCAGGGAAGTACAGTGAAAGCCCAGTGGCTGATGGATGGGCTGAGACCTTATGGATGGGACTGTCAGTAGAGCAACATGGTTTGAGGAGTTGTTCTGAAGACAGCTGTCCCCTACCACGTGGAGAAGGGAAGGCTGTGTCAGGCAGAGCTGGTATGTTATATGCTGATAGTATCAGAGCCCAGCAAAACATGCAGAAGCCTGGCTGAGGGTAGATCAGATGTCCTTGTTTTGGAGGCAGCAATATCCCTCAGAAGGGTGGAGCAGATGGCTGTAGGCAGCAACAGCTCCAGCTCCAGCATGATGTGCTGCTGCATGTCTGGCAGCCTCCATGGCAGCAAGGCTTTTCTTTCCAGTGTTCTTGTGAATGGTCTTCTGGTGCAGGGAGTGCAACATGAGTTTGAGGTACCCTGTCATTGTAAGGTTTCGTGGTCTGGACTGAGGCAAATCCCAGCAAAACATTCAATGTTTGATCTTTTTTTCCCAGTATTTCTTCCTATTCTAATGATAGAGCTGGTTAAATCTCCCCACATAAAAATAGCACTTGGGATTACTTCCATCAACTTTTTGCAGAAGAGACAGTGAAATCTGGACTATGCCACAGTTCTGCACATGTTCCCCCACAGAGGAACCATTCCCTGCGGAGGAGGTCACACAAGGAGGCAGATGAGTGTTTACTCAAGATTCTTTGCATCTCATTGCTGATACAATGTGATTTACCAGTTGCCATGGTAACAGTGCTTTTTTCATTCCATAACTTGAATAAATGTTGAGGTTGCCCTTGGTATAACTATCTTAGCTCCCTTCTAAAGTTGGGCACAATTGTGTTATCTAAGGAAAGCAGAGAGGATACTCCCAACATTCCTACTGAAATAAATTTAGAGCATATAGGCACACAACAAGCAGGTATGTAATTACATCAGGCACAAAATAAAGATTAAATTAGTATCTGATTATTTAAAATAATAAAATACAAAGAAATACAAAATGTTGCTTCATAATGTGGTGTCTTATATTTTTCTGTAATTTGTATAGCTTGTGACACTTTGCTTTTCTTCAATACGTGAAAACTTATTTAATCATTTTATATAATTTTCTTTGTATCACACTTTTCTTCTTTTTCCTTGTTGTAGTCCTCCAATAAAATTTCTTTATTTCTTAGGTGCTATAACCTCCAGTTCTGAATTAATTATTGCTGACAAGAGTTGATTATTAACCTGCTCTTCCCCACCTCCCTTATTCTTTTATGTTTTCCTTTGCTAAATGTTGACAACAAACATTGAACCAAAACAAACAAAAAAAATGCATCCTTTAATTTGCTTCTGTGCATGTAATAGAAAAAAAGCATTCTATACAGAAGCAGCCTGATTTTTCTCATTTCTATAGCTACTATTGACATCAGTGAATATTTTATCCTGCATAATAAGTGCAGAATCACATCTCCTGCTATTAGGTGGAAGGAGTGAATTTTATTTTTCCTGCTAAGTAAGTCCTTTTTCCCTTTTTTCCTTTTTTTTTTTTGGCAGTTTTATTACATGCTCTACACATTTCTGTCTACTTAGGATCTGTTATCAAGTCTGTGAGTGATTAGTGGCTTATCTATGTTTGAATGATTTAGATTCATGAATTAATTAACACGAAAAGAACCATTAAAAAGCATTAGTAAAAGGGCTGGTGATTTCAGGCTATTTTGGAGAGAATTAGAACTGTCATCCAAACCCAAGAAAATTGTAGCCATTGTGATTCATGCTTTCTTCAAAAAAAATCATTATGTCTAACTTAGTCGAAAAAAAACAACAAACCACAGGATATAAATTCTATTTTGTGGGATTGCTATTGGTCTAGAAGTTAAATAAATTGTTTTGATTTTAAACATTAGCTTTGGATTGTTTTTCAATTTTTTTTTTTTTACTCCTTTACTCGGTGCATTGCAGTTAAATGTCAGTGCATTTGAGAGAGTTTGAATTTAGAGTTCTTGAGAATGAGCTTGAGCTTTATATAGGATACTCAGTTCTAGAGGACCTTTTCCTTAAGCCTTTTATGAGGTCAGATCCAGCTCCTGACCTTTTCTGAGTACTCTTTTTGGAAAAATTATCTGCACCTTTCCTTGAGCATAACACTTCAACAAAAAGATATGTGCCTCACAGTTATAAGTGTAACAAGCAGCAATAGGCAAGTTTTAACCTTCCTAGTTTGCAATTGTGGCTTATATTGGGAATAGTGTACAAATTTTATTTTATTTTATTTTTATTGGAGAGATGGCATTGGCAGCCTTAAGAGGTATTATAGACATAAGCCAAGATACAAAGTTTTGTCTCAGAGACAGTAAGGGGGTAAGTGAGTTTTTAAAAATAATATTTTGCTACACACCTCGTATAAATTGGAGTGAAAGACAAAGGCATCATTGGTCTTACCTGTCTGACTTTGAAGTTGTATATGTTCAGAACTGGTAATTAGAGCAATATAAGGCTGACAGTATCATATATTTACTGCCATCTCTCTTCCATTCTTTCAGGAGACTTTATTTATCACTGCTTCCATTATAAAGGTTGTAAGGCCTTTGTACGTGTGTCCTTACCAAGGTGAATATTAGTCTACATTAATAAATTAAATCCACTAACATTAGTGAGCTGTGTTCTGCAGTTCTCAATCTTGAGTGAAAGCTCTATGGGGGCTGCCAGAGAAGTCAAGTTCTAGCCCTGTTAGATGTTAATCCAGTTGTTATCTATTTCCTCTCATATGCCAGTAATTTCTAGAACTTCACCCATCTGATGTTAGGATTTTTCTCTCAAGTATAATTTCTGTATATCTACATATTTATCTACATGTATCTATTTTTCTTTCCCTGAGCCATCTGGTAATAGCAGTATGTGTCATCAGTCCAGGTTAAATCTGCAGTCCTCCTTGAAGCCTTGGCACTCCTCCCCCTTTACTGGCTGAAACATAAGTCCTGCAGTTTTTATATCATTTCCCTCATGCTCTTCACTGCAGCTAAGGCTTGAACCACTGCCACTAACATCACTGAAGATACTGTTCCAGAGTCTCCTCCAGAGAGCTGGTGGATTGAACTGTTTCATCTACATACTCCTATTGTATTGTATTGTGCAGTATTCTATTCTATTCTATTCTATTCTATTCTATTCTATTCTATTCTATTCTATTCTATTCTATTCTATTCTATTCTATTCTATTCTATTCTATTCTATTCTATTCGCAAAAGGAGATATTTGCATCTGGTCTTTGAGATTTTGTCCTGAAGGAAACTTTACATTCTGGGGAGGAAAACAATTCTGGTTCTGGTGAAAATAATACAATTGCAAGACTCTTTTAGGGCAGAAATACAAACTGAATTTTCCTGACACTTACCTTGGGACCTGGACCTCCAGGCCTGTTGAGCTCCTGTGTGGCAGGGGATGCAGAAGCCCTGCCAGCCTGGGGTGGGCAGTATGTGCAGGCAGTGGGGGAAGCCTGGCTGGCTACTTTCTGTCCAAACTGACACGTTCTGGAACAGTTTCACCTGTACTGAATTCATATTTTTTCAGTGAAAAGAAAAGGTTTAATTGGGAAATTTACGATCAGCTCCATACCCCACCACATTACGTGCAAGGCCACTGAAGAGGATGGTTGGCATCTGCCCCTTTTGTTCTACAGTCATGATAATTTGCCCTGGTGTGGTGCAGGTTTTTCTACAAATACAGATGCTCTAAGCCTGCAATTCTTCTGTATACTGGCATTTTTTTCAAGTAAATGCAGTCCTGCCAGCTGTGAGAGAATGATAGCAATGTTAATACTATCATCCCATCTTCTGCCCTGCTTCACTCCCTTCCCCTTTCTTTTTTCCCCTCTGTTTTTGTACAGTTGCAGAGAGAAGATCTTTCTCAGTTGTTCTTGCCAAGGGGGTAGCTCTCTGTCAAGGCTGTCAGATTTACCCACTAATAGCTATGAAGAGCATGTGCTCCAAGTAAGTGAAAACTGAAATGCATAGCCTTCAGTTGTTGTGAGAAGACATTTCTCATTAACCAACAAAGAGTTGTGGAGTGTTAAGGTTATAACATTACTTTGGTGGTTGTGACACCAGTAATGTTTTTTTCATCTTATTTTAGAAAGTGTGCTCTTTTTCCTGTGTTAGAGGCATTGCTTCCTTTCATTAAAGCCCAATCTTTAAAGTGTTCTCACCTTAAATATATTTAGAGGAAATTTAGGGCCAGTCAGGGGTACAAACAATTTGGTCTCTGTTTAGGACACTTCTTGCACGTCCAAACAGTGCAACTGTATCTGCAACTGTACTGCGGCCCAGCACCATCGAAGTGTGCCACAGGAAGTGTACACCAGGATTCCTGCTTTCAGTCATGGATTTTATGCTTCTGTTATTTTCCAAAGAATATTAAGATTTTTTTTTCCTTTTTAACTGTGAACCTTCTGGTGGCTGGACTTCATCTCAAAGGTCTTTTCCAACATAAACAATTCTATGATTCTGTGAAAACTTCGTGAGCTTGCTCTTTTTTCACTTCTTTTGCCTTTCTTTAACTACACAAACTTTTTTCATATTTTTAACTGGCGTGCACAATGAACCCCTCCCCCCCCCCCCCCTCCCAGCTTGTAGCTGGACGACTGCTTGGGAACATTATGCAACTGAGCTTTTGGGGTTTTTTTTCCCTTAGGACCTGACTGCAACCCTTCAGCTCACATAAGGACTGGCATTTAGCAGTGCCCTATTCCCATGAGCGGTTTCTTTCTTCTTAGTAATAGAGAAAGCAGAAATAATCCTACTCTCAGCAGTTTTGGGATTACAGGCAAAAATTGTGTTCCTTGATGTATGACTGTGTAGGGATATTAATCTTTTCCCTGATGCCTGTTGTCTGTCATCTCTGTTCTACCAGCACTGTCCTTTTGACCCCTCTACAAGGATAACTTGTTATGAACGTTGCCTTTGCTGTGGATGCTCAGTATGCAGATGACAGCACCAACAGTTTTTCTAAAAAGGCTTGTTCTGTGCATTATCAGACACAGGATTCAAAACCGGCTTCAGCAACAAAGGATTTTGATTTTTTTTTTTTTCCTGTGCTGTGGCTTGTGCCCATTTTATCACCATTTGTGTAGCTGATAAATTTCAGAGAAGGTTGTGCTAAGCCGAATGTTGCTGTTGTGCATCTGTCAGACTGATAGCTCAGTGTGAGACCACTAGGAAGTTTTGGTACAATGCCTGGGTGCTTTTTCCTGAAGGGAGGTTGTGGTTGAAAATTTAGAGTGTTTTATGGTTTTACAGACCAGTCAGAAGTCCCGGAGAGTCAAAACAAAATCACTGTGTGAGGCATGTTAATGTCATTAGTCAATTTCTACCAGTATACTGTGGTTAGCCCACTTTCATTAAGGGATAAACAACTGCAGGGGAAAACAAAAATATTAGAGTACAGAGAACTGGGGAAAAGATCATGACATCAGAAAAAATAATAAAACGCAATATGTATATCCTATGACCTGTATTTTGTAGTGAAATGAAATAACACAGCCTTAGGTAACATTTTTTTTATGCTTAAGAATTGCCATGTGACAAACTTCTGTTGATGATCCTGCAGTCCTTTAAGGTAATTTTCCCCTTGATATTTGGAAAAAGTGGTTATTTTGCAACTTCAAAACAAGCAGTCCCATTGAAAACCTTTCATGTTTTCATATTTTAAGTTGAGGTAGAGTAGTAACAATTTTTTTAATTTTCATCTTTCTAAAATTAAGAGAGGGTAACCGCTGCAGAAAAAATACTGGTCTCCTCCTTACATAGTGGGGTTGAACTGTACTGGTGACTTTGAAAGCTTTTCTTCTGTGGTAGTTGAAAGTGAATCAAACATCTTAATACAGATTTTAATCTCTCTTAAAACTCTGTGAAATGCAGTAACATATTCTGAGATGGATTATCCACAGAGATCAGAGATATTGTCATCCACCCTCATGTGAATTGTGATCTGTTCACTTCCATTTTTTTGTCAAATTAAGGAGAATAGCCTGCAAAGAATAGAGGAATTTTTGTACATGTTTGTATTTTGCTGACTTTAGATCTAATTTTACAGTTTCCACAATAACAGGTTCCAGGGAGAAACACACGGAAGTAAGAAGGCTATCACCTTTAGTCTTCATAGAAGCTGCCTGAAAGTGAAAGTATCTTAGATCTGTTAATAGAATGTGTTTGGTCTTTTTTTTTTCCTTTCCCTTTCTTTTATGTTTGCAGTATAAGTGTGCCTATATTTTATATCCAGGACTCACCTCATTGTCTATTATTAGCACTAGCAAATGTCTCACATTGCAAGATTTCATTTTTCATTGCTTCTAGAAGTTGTTGTATATTTTCTGTTTGTTCTGAAAGGTGTCTGCGTCAGCCTATGTAATTCTATAATAAAAAATGCAGTCAACATTGTTCAGAAGCAGCTAAGAGTGAAGTTAGGGGTAAATCCTGTTTTTCTATATAAAAAAAAAAAATGGTAGTAGTTCTCTGAAAAGCTTTATTCCCTTATTATTCTGAGGTGGGATCTGAAATTCCTTTGCAGTTTTTTTGCCATCTTCATAAATATTTGCCCAAATATGACCCAAGTTAGAGGGCAAAAAATGCAGTTTCTACCACCTCTGTAAAGAGTTTCTAGAGCTCTGGAGGTTAATATTTGAAGGCTCTAGAAGCTCCAAGCGTGGTTCAGCCAGAGCTTGAAGGGCTTTCTGTACAGCTGCAGCTCCTGGCTGTTACAACCAGAATGTAGGATGTAATGAGCTTGTAGGATGCAATGAGCCAGGATGGAGATTTAGCTCTGTCACTTTTGGTGTGTCCAACCTAGTCCTCAGTGGGCACACCTCAATGCCACACCGCAAAGGCCTTTTGTCTTAGCTTGGACCCAGTCTCCAAGGTAAGTCTCAACATACGCTGAACAAGGAAGAGGTGTAGGGATGGAGCAGGATAGATTAAAAAAAAAAAAAGTGTTTTATTCAAAGGAACTACATTAGATAATACAACGATTACAGTCAATGTTTCTCAGTTTTTTGACTTTTCTGTCTTTTTCATGTTCTTCTTTTGCATGGATAGCACATATACAAGAGACATTATAACATCCAAGCAAAAAGACACCTGCCCAGCAAAACAGTTAGTCTTTGGAAATGAGGATCTTGTTATTTTGTGGCTTTTGTCAGGCTCTGTCACCAATTTGAGAACTTTCCCTGCATGGGCAGTCAAAGCCTCTCTACACTTGTTCTTCTGACCCCACTTCCTGAGTCTGCTCTTGTGTTTCACACTGCTTGGATATGTTCCTGTGTGCACAGGGAAGCTCCTTAAATTCCTTGAGGGGAGCGGTCTCCTCTTCAGAACACAAACAGCCCTGGGAATCCTCTTCGTACATCTTTTCCCGTACCTCTCAAGGGCATGAGCTGGCACCAGCATCAAAAGACATAGAGGCAGAAGTGATTGACATTATCTGATTGTGTTGAGTCAGTTTTACCAAATTATGTTAGGAAAACAAAATGTTCCTGCCCTCCATAACTTCTAGAAGAGGCAATTTCTTTGTCCTTTAATGTGATTTTGAAGCAGATAGTCTATGTAAAGTTTGCTTTGTTGCATGTTGCCCAAAGAAGATTCTCTTTGCCTTTGCTTAATTGTTTGGCAGCAGGAAAATCTGTCTGTGCACTGGATTTTCCATGCTTCATTAAAGTTTATGGGTGCCTTATAGGTTAACTCTTAGTTCCTGTATTACTTTTTTACCCACTGAAACTGGCACTGTGTGAATCTGTCTGGCTCTGGTATTGGTTGGGGCAGCTCTGGGTCTGATTCCTTTTTTAAAAAAGCAGGTGAAGAGATGTTGAACAAAAGTTCTGTCATTAGGAAATGCATAGTTTGCATTGCTGGTTAGGGATGTTCCAGCATAACAGGCACTTTGGTAATGGCTAACACAGATACAGAAATTAATCTTTGCACTCCTGTCCTGGAGTAATTATGTGAGCATGGATTTTCTTTTCAGTGAAGCAGGCTTCTGAATATACTGTCTGTTGCAGAGCATAATGTTTTTTTCTGTTAGAAAGCTGGTGGAAAGCAGATCAGCTTTTAAATCTATTTCTAGTAGTAGAGATTTCTCACAGGAAGAGAGGAGGCAGTGCATTCTGGATGTTGGATCCTTTTAAAATTAATTAAAAGGCCAAACTCAGGAATGAAAGGAACTCAGAAATATCCCTGATACCAAAGTTATCAGTTGCTTTGGCCACAGATTGTATATTTCCCTGCCAATTGCAAATAACCTAGAAACCTAATGGCTTCCATAAGGAAGGCAGCCCACTGTGGCTGTTTTCAACAATGCCATGGGTTCCTTCTGCTTCCTTCTTCCTCTGTGCTAATTCAGGGGTCATAGTCCTACTCATGCAAAGTGTAACTCACAAGTTGAGGCCCGCTAAGCAATGACTTCCAGCTGTTTCATTCCTATAAGCATATAAATATTTATACCACCCCAGGGCTCCTTTCATGCTGAAAATAAAGGTAGCACTTGTCTGCTGTTAAAATATATTACCCAGGAGATAAATGGCTTACCTCAGTATTAGAAAGATGGATGAGAGGAGTGGAAAATTGGCTATAATATTGGTTGGAAGATCCACTGAGTCCAGAGAACCTTGCTGTTTACTTGAAACTCCTGCTGGGAACTGACATCGAGGTTGATAGTGCTGTGTTTAGCTATCAAGAGATGATTAATTAAAAGCTGTAATAAATGTGAAATATAGTGGCTGACAGATGCAGAGCTAGCTAAATTTCATTGTGATGGGTAATGTGCACCATGGATTGATTATAATATCCTAACAGGATGTGAATGGTGCTTTTGAAGGTACAGATGAGAGAGAGAGAGTGTGCATAAGGCCACATGTAAAGTGAGATGGCAGTTTACCTCTGCAGAATTTTGGTACTCTACCTCTTTCTGTCCCACCTCAAGTCCAAATGTCTTCTGATCAAGGCTACTGGGAGTCATTTCCTACCCACTGCCCTGGAGCAAAATAAATACCAGATAGTCAGTGTGGGGGACTCAAAGTCCAGGTGCCAGCATAGCATCACCCAAGCGAACTGGGATTCTGTGGTGGTCTCTCTGCCCCGATCCTTCTGCCCAGCCATAAAATGAGAGACGGTGATGCTGTGCCTCTGTTCCCCTGCACGGCCGGCGAAGGTTGCAAGGGCTGTGTGAAGGTCTGGAAAACTGCTGGAAGGCTTCGTTGTTAATTGGAAGCGTGATGAGAACGTCTCTTGAGTCAGTCTGCTGACTTTCAGGGACTCGGCCAGGGTGCTGCCTTGCCCTTCAGTACACGCCGCTGTCACTTGGGGGCCCCTTGCATCCTCCTCATCTGAAAATATGTAGGACTTGCCTATGTGCTTTGCTTTGTTCAGGTTAATTGTTGTGGCTTGTTGTATGATTAAAGGGCCTGACTGAACACAAAAATATGTAATGTATAAGTGGAGGTTTAATGAAATAGTAGTTCTTCCCTTAAAGTGAAATTTTTTCTGATATAAGATAGCAAAATAAAGAAATTCTCTATTCCTCTCCTTTTTTCAGGGAAATATTTATTATAGGTAATGAAAATCCAACTTGAACCCAATTGGCCTTAGTTTTGCCCAATTTTTGATAAAATAGATTGATTTTTCTCTTCCTTGTAATTACTAAAAGAGGCAAGAACAAGAGGAAGAGCCTTATGAAAATCTTAGTTTTGGGGCACTTTATGCTCTAAATTTGCTAACACCTACTCCAAAGGTTTTTTGAAAATATTTCTGCCTAGTGAGATGCTGAAGGGGAAACACTGTCTTCCACACCAACCATTGTTAATGTCCTTTCAGTATGAAAGAGCTTTCACCCTCCCAGTGCTCCCTGTTGATTTGCTGCCAGCTGCTCATGTATGTAATGTATATGGGTGTGCTTAAAATCCATTCCCATATATGAGGAAATAGATGGCTTGTACAAATACAGCACCATACATCACATACATTCTCCACGTGCTGCAGTTTGGAATGTCAGTGAGCACAGGGAAATGAGGATCAGGGCTATTTTAGAGGATGGAAATGCCAGAGAAGAGACAGAGAAATGGAGCAATTTATTTGTTTGGATAAACCTCCCTTTTACTGAATTGCTTTAATGATGTGCCTGTTCTTCCTCTCCTTCTCTTTTGCTGCTTATTTCATTGCAGTTTTTCAAATATGTAGGCAACAAAAAAACATGGCCAGTGAAATGGAAGATTACAATTATGCATCAGTATTCTTGTAACGTGGCTGCTCAGTAATGTCTCCTGGGAGTGTTACAATGAATATCTGATATTAATTGGCTCAGTACCTGTATTTCTGACCTTGCAGAAATTTAATAGATCAACTCTACATGTTCTTTACTGATAAAGAAAACTTCTTCAGGGCAGGGGCTGCATCTTTGGGCATGTCTGCACCACAGTGACAACCAGAAGTAGCAGTCAGATTCACTGGGTCTCGGAATAAAAAATAAAATAATAGAGAGAGGAATCATAAAGTGGTTTCTCTCCCTTGTTATGCCAAGGTAGCTCTGCTCCTTAACAATTTCTATCTAACCCATTAGAAGTCTTTTTCACTGCTGGATACTGTACACTTCATGCATAAATGCTGTTTTCTCTTCTTTGAGTACTACACGTATGGCCTTCATATGTGTGTTTGGCATACTGAACAATATAACTAAACCAGGTCAGAATTAGAGGAACAGCACCTACTGGGATGTACTTGCATTGAACCAGCTGCCTCTTTTGTGTCGCTCACTCTGCGGTGACTGAATCTGCCAGGAGGATCTCGCAGGGGGCTGCGCGCCGCTCTCCGGCAGCCGCCGCGTTTCAATGCGCCCTGCTCAGTCAGCAGCCAGCCCTCATCCCTCATCTCCGCACTGCTCAGTCAGCTGGCTCCGGCTGCGCTGGGGCTGCGGGCTGCGTGTGCACAAATGGAGCGGGGCTCACCTCCCTTCCCTTTCAGGGAGCGCAGAGGGAGAAACTCGGTGTACAAACCGCAGCTTAGCCAAGATTCACACATACAGCGGTCACTGGGCTGAACTTTCTGTGGGGGTGTTTGTTTCCCAAGTTAAAAAGTTGTTGAAAAGAAGGGAGATCCGTACAGGGAGTATTTTAGGAGATGCTCAGAGGTACACATTACATGCCTACTCCACTGTTTGTATTGCCTTTACTGAAGCACAGTGGAGAAGGTTTAGAGAAGGTGTATTCTGCCTCTCTATTACTGTCACGCTCAGGAGCACTTGCCGCTTTCAGACTATTGTTACCTGTCCTCTGCTTTGTTTGACTGTCTGGGAATTAAACAAACCATCACCTTGGGGACACGGAAACCCGCATATTCAAAGCCCCCCTCTCGCTGGGTTCTGTAAATTAAAATCCAGCACACGGAGCCCAGTGCCTCTCACAAAGGGAGCCCGTTCCGCCTCCCTGTCCCGGGGTGCAAAGAGCCCCCTCCCCAGTTTAAGCCTCCGGCGGCGGCTCCCGCAAGCGGCGGGATGGCAGCCCCAGCCCCAGCCCCGAGCGCGTTGGGCACTGACCGCGCTCTCTCTGTCCCTCTGTGCACGGAAGGTGGACGATGGAGGCGGCGGCGAGCGGGCGCGGGAGGCGGCCGGCGCGGCGCTGGTGCTGCGGAAGGTGTGGTCACGCAGCCCGGCCCCCGAGCGGCGCGGGAGGTAAGGCTTCCGCGGCTCCGGGCGTGCGGGGCTGGGCCGGCCGGGCCGGGCTCGGCGGCGGCGGCGGGCGGGGCGCGGCCCGCGGCCCCGGCAGGGCGATGGCCCCCGCGGGGGGAGCTTAGGGCCGGGCGGCGGCGCGCAGGGAGCGGGGCGCCATGGGCAGCGGCAGGGCGCGGGTGCCCGAGGCGCTGGCGGGCCGCGGCGGGGAGCGGCCGCTGCCCACCTTCGACGTGCCTTACTTCAAGTACATCGACGAGGAGGACGAGGAGGACGAGTGGAGCAGCCGCTCGCAGTCCTCCACCGAGGATGACTCCGGGGACTCTCTGCTTTCCGACAGATACGTGGTGGTGTCGGGGACGCCGGAGAAGATTTTGGAGCATCTCCTCAGCGACCTGCACCTGGAAGCCGCCCAGGACAAAGAGACGGGTAAGGAGCGAGCCCGGCGGGGAGGCGGCGGCGGCCGGGGATGGGGGAGAGGTGCCGGTCCCGGTGCCGGCAGAGCGGCGCGGGGATCGCTCGGGCACGCCCGGCAGAAAGCCGCTGCCAGCCGGGCGTGCTGCCGGGGCGATGCGGGGAGGAATCCCCGAGCGTGGCGCGGCAGCCGGGCGGTGGCGGAGCGGCGCCGGCCCCGGGGCAGGAGCGCCGGCGGTAGCGGAGCCGCTCGGCAGCAACTTGAACCGGTTTACCTTCGGCTTTGGCTGCCGCCGGGGCAGGGCGGGCTTTGTACAGCACCGTCTCTCTGCAGACAGGGCTGCCATCCCTCGCAGCCTGCAGCTGTTCCTGTATCCATCCTGTATCCGGATGCTTGCAGCGCGCCTCAGCTCCTGGCCAGCCACTCGTTTTGCCACCACCCCAGTACTTTGGCACATCTGTTTCATTAAAGCGGCTTATAAATTTCCTCATAGCCCGGGGAACACCGTATTGCCCAGTGCTCTACTTGTTTGTCTTCAACCAGTCATATTTCATTGCAGCCTAGAGCAATTTTATATGAATGGGGCTACTTGACATGCATGCAGTTTAATTTCCAGCTGGATCTCTTGGCTATATGCACATCTTGTTGTCACCAAGAGCTCATGGAGTAGTTTATTAGAAGTGCCTATAACCTGCAATTCATAGATACTTTTAATGGAAGCAGCCAGGCTGGTGAGACTTTTGGAGGTCCTGAATACTTAAGAGGAGAGAGGGTAGGTGGCTGCCAACGGCACTCTGTATTTGGTCATTCCCAACAGGCTTAAAATGCATACTCCTGATGCCTGTATATATCTTTCTCTACAAATGAGATTACCAAGAATAAACACACTTTAATCCTTTAAATGCCTGAAAATATAAATAACAACTGTGATTCCCAGAGGAATGTCTCAGAACAAGTCATTAGTTTAATGTGGGACAACAGGCATATTCCTAGTGCTGATGTGTGAGTGCCCCAAAGAAACACATCGTGTCTGCCAGTGATATTATTACAGTGTTCCTAGTGCTGCTTTTGTCTGCCTAGACATTAATATTTAGTGCAGAGAGAGGCTGTGGTTGTCTTCCTTCCACAGATGCAGTAGGCTAGTTATAGGTGTAATTTACTTGAACCGGCTTGTAGGCAGTGTGGTGAGGATGCTTCCTTGGCCTTTTAAGGTCAAGTATTGGAATAGAATAAGTTTTTTCATTAATGTTTATCACACATAGATTGGGGAACATCAGCTACCAGTCTTTATAGTCTGCTTCATCTTATTTTATAAGCTCACAATCTTGCTGGAAAACAATGATACTTTCAGTAGTGATATGCATTATATTTTGGTGTTTGTAAAAGCAAAGCACGCCTTATGTAAAGTGTTAGATGCTGTATATATCCTCCCATGTACTACCTTTTTTTTTTTTATCTCTTTACTCTCTCTCCCTCACATCACAGAGAGGCTGTTCCTAAGCTGGTCTTTTTGTTGTATATAGAGTTTGGTAAACTGTCCTCAAAGCAAATGTTAAAACCATTACTTGCTTGGTTCTTAGCAGATGGTAAAGTATTTAAAGGTTGATAAGCTTCCCTCACCTCTGCCTTATCCTAGCTCCTTTGGAAAGAAACAATTAGGCTCTGCCCTGTAGCCACGGTTAACTGGATCCCAGGAGCAGAACAAAGTAGCTGTGCCTTTGGTTTTTTGCCATCACAAAGATGTGTGCTAAACTTGCCCAGCAGCCTTCCATTCCTTCGAGGGTAGTTCCTCAGATACCATTTTCTTCTGACTTGATCAATCTGGTAATACAGAACTTCATCAAAATGAAAGACTTTAGGAGTTAATGGTTTATGAGAGGGATGCCCTGTAATGGTTTTTACCAGCTTCTTTTGCATACTCAGTTGCCTTTAGCATGAGGAAGTATGGGATGTTGATTGTGCATATGTACAGCTTTGTGTGTGTACCTGAAGGCATCCTTCTGCCGTTTGGGTACTTGGATTTACTGGGTTTTGTATTTTTTTCTAGTGCCAATCTGGCCCGTCTCAGAGAATGATCGAGTTGCAGAGCCCCTCAGGCTTGTGTTTTAGCACGCATAGCTTCACAGAACATGAAAGGACCATGTTGTTGTACCCAGCTTCTGCTCCTGCTGTCTGTTTGCCAGTTCCAGGATGACTTCCGTGGCCTGTTGCTTTCCCTGTAGCCCCAATCCAGTTTCCTTATTTGTGTCTGTAAAGAACGAGAGCAAGGGCTGTTCTTATATTCGAAGGTGCACAGGGGCTGTTGTTCTGTTTGACCCTTTGCACTGCTTCCAAAGGAGGGATGCTCTGCATGTTTTCATTCCCACCCTTTGTATACCAAATTATAACTGCAGCCCTCAAAGGTTGTTCACAGAAAATCTGCTCTCCTGGGGCTGGCATGGTCATGGACCGCTGCCTTTTCCAAACACCGACATGGCTGAGCCACGGGTTGCTC
The DNA here is from genome assembly GCF_048771995.1 of Taeniopygia guttata. Lineage (NCBI taxonomy): Eukaryota > Metazoa > Chordata > Aves > Passeriformes > Estrildidae > Taeniopygia > Taeniopygia guttata. Next base: position 31,765,576 of record NC_133026.1, on the reverse strand, counting down.
CAGCCAGCCTCCATTTTCTAGCCCAAGTCAGCAGACACTGCTTGCACGTGAGAGAGTAAAGCAAGTTTTGGGGCTTGTCTGGAGAAAATTTTACTGGTGTCCAGGCCAGTCTGCAAGGCTTCCTTCAGCTGCTGCTAAACCTGCAGCAAGACACTTTAAGCACTCAGTTTAATAAACTCTGCTATAATAAACAGGTGGGGACCCAACCTGAAGAGTTATCCCAGTGCCAGTGACATAGCAGAGCACTGTTTTAGCAGCTGAGGACACCTGAAGAGGACACTGCAATCTGCAAGGCTAGACTAGTCTATTGCTCTGGTGACTTCCATAGGCAGGATGTCTGGAAAGCCTGAGGTTTGCAAGACTCTTTAGGCTTAACTTAGTAACTGTTTCTTGACTGAGGGATTTTTGTGATGACGGTGACAGGGAGTATATGTGAGTTCTTGGGATATCACCTTTAATTTGGGCTTGCCACTAACAAAGGCCTGTCAGCATTCCATCTCAAAGGGAGGAAGTTTTCATTTCACTGAGGTACTTCAACATGTAAAGTGCCAACCCCCAAGAAAACTGTTCTTGTTTCCTGCTATGGGATGGATGGAAATTTTTAATTTCTGTAACAAACAACTTTTCTGAGTCATCTCTAAGGTGGTTGGAATCACTGGGGAATGTCTGCTGAGTGTGCATTTTAGAGTGCAGTTTGAGGTTTTAAGACCTGAATAGAGAAATACACTTCAGATACATCAGTATCTAGGTGAAGATGCACAACACACTTCCTGGGCTAATCCTCATCAAGGGTGGGGATTTGAACAACTAATCTTCAAGAGGCCGAATCTTAGCATCTCAGGGTCTCTAATCCCTTCCCATTGACTACACCATTTATTTCAGAATCATTGTTCTTTTATGTAAAATCATTATTTCTTGGATGTTAGCAGCGTTTCCTTCTCTAGATATTATCCCAGTGTCATCTTTGGAGTTCCCTCCAGCTGGTCTCTGTTCAAACATGCTGTCTTGCTTTGTGGCGGTTTCATTCAACATTTGGCAGTCTCTGGAATGATGTAGTGATCATCACATCCACTGCTACTGCTCCAGGCCTGCCTGGATCTCTCAGACCATTTCCATCAGTCCATTGGGTTGCCCCTCTCTCTCAGGCAGCTTAAGCAGAACATTGCTAAGTAGAACATAATCTCCCCCACTGCATCTGCTGACATCACATGTCTTTTACGTCCATACTACAGGATTCATTTCAGGGAATGAATAGAGAAGAGATTAATTTGTGAAAGTCTTTGAGAGCAAGAGGCAGAGGGAAAGTGTGATCTGGAGAAAGGAAATAAACATGGAATGGTACCACTGGAACAGCATGGTGGTGTCGGTATTAACTGATGTATCTTTGTAGTGGACTGGGTGAAGGGGATTGTGACAAGGGGGAGGCATGACAATTTTGTTAGGCTATTGCAGATGTTGGGATGGCAAATGATGGAGGGTCTGGAGAAAGATTAAAGGGACAGAAAAAGAGGACAAATCCTCATGACATAGCTAAAAGAATGGCAGAAAAGTATAAGTATGATCTGGATTTCTTTGGAGTAGGAAAAGAAAGGAATAATGACTTTTTGTACCTTGCTTTGTCACCTTACCCGGGAATGTGCATGATCCTTGCATTAGTGGGAACTCTCCCCTGTCATACAGAAGGAGTTTTACCTTTAGTATTTTAACATACCACCTTGGGAGGGGCCTTCAGACCATGTCTATTTGTCCTAGAAGTCCTGTGTAGTAAGAGTTACTTTTGTTTAACACATTCCGTTTCTACACTGCACCAATGACACTGCTGTGCTGTTGGGCAGTGGCACCCTCTGTGGAACTGTACATTACCTTGGAGGGGAATGGTACTATCTTTCATGAGCTGACTGTAGTCAGCTGCTAAATGAAGTTGTGAAAAAGGGAGAAAAAGCTCTGCCTTTTCTAGATTGTCTTTTGTTTAAGAAGAAGAAAAGGTCTGGTTGCTTTTGATAATTTTTTTCTTAGTTATGAAGGATGATATTAGGTTTTTTGCTCACTGTCTTTTCACTGATGATTAAAAGGTGTTGAAAAATGTACTCCTGTGACTGCCACTCAGTCAGTGTAAGTGTATCTGATGCATGTGGACTGATGTCAACAAGAATAAATCCAACACATTGTGATCTTACCTTCCAGGTTTTAGCATGGAGAGAATAAATGCCTGCTAACCTTCCTCTTAACAGTCCTTCATAATGAAATGTCATATTTTTGAAGGATTTTGTAAACTTTTCCTTGAAGTTTTAGGAAGATTTGGTAAAATAAGTGGGCTAAATTCATATTACTGCCATGCTTATAGGAGAGGAATAAGATTTTAGCTGAGCACATCAATGTAAGAATAACAGAAAAGATAAAAAATATTAAATATATATCAGTGTTCAATATGAGAGAACCTGGGGAGGCTGTTGCAGAGGACCATTGCTTTATGCAGTGTGAGTCTAAGCTATCTCTAAATTAGACTGTCAGTAGAAGTAGGTTTAGAATAAATCAATAAAATGAATAGTAACAAATCACCAGGATCAGATGTTACTCCCTGCAGACTTCTAAAGGAACTCTGATATGAAATTGCTGAACTCCTAACAGTGGTGTGTAATCTATCATATAAAGCAGCTTGAGTGACAGAGGAAGGTGGAAAATGTGATACCAATTAAAAGAAATGGTACTATTTGAGGAGTGTCTAAGTAATAAGGTTGTCATTTTATCAATACATTATTCTAGCCTAAATTGTTGCTGGAGTTGAAAGAAGCAGCTCAGCCTTTCCCAGCCGCTCTTGCCGCCGGTACTTCTGTGCTTCTACAGTCTGTCATGAGATTCTGTAGCAGATCTGGTCCTAGATGATACTAACCTAGGAAATATTAAATTATTGGTTTTAAGACCCACTTGATCTGTCAGTGATATAAAATTTGCTCCCCTGACACAGGGAGGGTGGCAGGGAGTGAGAGGAGTGCAGGTAAGGACAGCAGGAGAGGACTGGTGTCTTTAGCAGCTGGACTTGATTGCAGGAGTATGATTAGATGCAAAATTTCATCATGAAGCTGTGAATTTGTGCTGGGAAATTTGGTGTCAGTATGCAGAAGGAAGAAATGCATACAGAAACATACTGAGAAGCAGGAAATGTGGGGATTATTTTTTGCAGACCATTCAGATCTTGTGTATCCTGTATGGCTGTTAAATGTTTGAAAGAGCATGAGGATATATATGATCTGGCGTGCCTATATCTTATATTCATATTTTCAAAATGCTTTTGATATTGTGCCTGGCCAAAAATCCTGAAAGAAATTTAAAGATCATTTTGATCAGGAAGGATATGCTTTTCAGGACTGATAATTACTTAAAAGAGAGAAGATGAAAGGTAGGAGTAAATTGTCTGTGTTTAAAATGGAGGGAATTCTCCATTGAAGACTGGGTGCTGCTGAGTGTGGGATGAAATCTGAGGTAACAGATGTTCCTGTTTTATTAAATGGTTGAGAGTCTCCTGATAAACCAAGCCATAGTTTCACCTTTGGTGGCCATATAAGATGTTCTTGTATGCCCTATTATCCCCATATCTGACTGCCTGTTTGAGCTGTTGTGCTGTATCAGGAAGCTGATCCAACTCAAAATTAGTCTCATGAAAGTAGTAAGAATGGGGCAGTGTAGAACTGGGAAAATAAATTGGGAGCAGGCCCCTCAAGCCAGCCCTATGGCTGCTGAAAGATGAAAGGAATAAAAATCTGTGTTACTGCAGGTTAAAATTGCAGATGGGATCCAAGTTTGAAAAATGCAACGTAATGTGTTTTTCTACCATGAAGAATTGGAAATTCTTATTATACATATTCAGCAGGGTGCTGACTTGACTATTATCATGTAGAAAATAGGTCTATGGAGGTAGTGTGGATGGTTCTTGGAAATTTTTGATCAGCACTGGTTAAAAAGGCAAGTAGTATTTAGGCTAATCAGGAAAAGAAGCCAAGCAAGAGCTGCAGTTATACCATTGTGTAACTGTGAAATATGGAATGTATAATATGATTTCTTCTTCTCCCCCAGCTCAGGTTGAAAATGAAGTAATGATCAGCAAGGGTGATTAGAATTACGGATTAAATACCTCTAAGAATGAATAGTCTAGGTCTGGTCATCGTAGGAAGGCAGCTTTTGGTAAAGGAGATATATGGTGACCTACAAGACTATTAATTGTGTGGGGAAGGTGAGACGTAAAAATTGTTCATTGTTTCTCATGATGAGGCAAGTGTTTTGTAACATAACGAATTTGCTTTATACAAAGTGAAGTGGTTTTACAGTATAAAGCACAGCTAAACTGTGGAATTCCTTGTTGTGAGTATTCTGTGGAAGCCAAAATTTGGAAGGGTTTAAACACAAACTAGGCAAAATCCTGGCAAAAACTCCATCACTGCAGTGATAACAATATGACTTCCCATTTGGAAAATCTACCCTGGCTGTTGATGGAAGATAGGAGGTTGTGTCTGAGGAAGATAACTCTGGATTTTTTTTTTTTTTTGAGTTCTTTTTTCTTCTGTTGGGCATCCTCTATCAAAGACCTAGTTCTTTTTATGAGGATCTTTGCTCTGACCCAGAGTATTACATGCAGCATGTTGCAGTTTGGAAAGGATTAATCGGAATCTAAGAGATTATAGTAAGATAGGTGGGATAACTGAGTGAGTTGTCGGTTCAGTTTGCAGCAGAGTGGCAGCAGCATTTTCTGCTGAATGGCATGGTGGAACCTGAAGCTGGGACAAGAGAAGCTGGAGCTCTGGGTAACATGAAATTGGGACCAAGGCTCCCACCAGTGACACTGGCTTCTTAAATGGGAAGGTCTGGCATTCTCTAACTGCACTTTGCCATGCTAGCCCATCTCCTCTTCTAGGCTTGGCTTGACCTTGTGCCAAGTAGATTTAGGTAACTTAATAGGAATTTTATTTTTCCCCTTTGATAGGATTACTTTCTGTCACAGTAGTGAGCTGAATCAGCTTGCAGAAGGAGCATCGTGTCTGGGGCTCACTACAGACAGACAGACATGCTGCAGTGCCAGAGATAATGCAGCCAACGAGGGGAGTATGTCTAAGATGCTCTCTTGTGTCAGGAGCTCAGACAGTTTTTTCTGAGAAATGAGGACATGGGGGCTGAAAAGGGTTTATTTGCACTTGGGCACTAAAACTAGTTTGGGCAAACTTTTGGAAAGGCAGAGTCTGGGAATGCTGCTCCTGACTGTCCCGCTGTTGTATCCAATGACTGGGAAACTAGAGTCAACATGGGGAATGATAAACACTCTTATGCATGATCAGGACTGTCTTTGTAGATACAGATGGTATTTTTTCAGTTCATTGCTGCAAATACTTTATGCTGTGAGTACACTTAGCAAGTTGGAGCCTTTCAGGGAGAGAAAGTAACTGAGGTAGCCGCCAAAAAACACATGGTTTCAGTGTGCCATGGACCGAAGAGGCACTTTGTGCACTGCAGGCACCTAAATACATTATTTTGGTACTCAATGCAAGAATACCTACTAGAGCCCCAAGTGTTTAATGTTCTGTGTTTGAGCCAAATTAGCAGAAGAAAATGCTACCATTTTATTTGACAGCCAATTGTCCTAGTTTTCTCAGTTTCTCAGTCTTTTCCCTGTAATTCGGTGATTCATTATTGCCTGTTGTCACCTTTTGCTATGTGAGAAAGTGATAAGGAACTGTCGTGAAAGCCTAGTGTGAAACCATTTATTATGAAGATGTACTTTGTAGACAATATCAGGGTCTTTGATGAACTTAGTTGTTTAAGCAGAAAAGATTTGGGAAGTGTAGGTCTATCAGGAGAATATTTTTAAGGGTAAAAGTAATTTTATTTTGACAGTGGGAAAGGCTTCTAATTCAGAAAAGGCAGAAAATGTTTGTTTGTTGTACTGCAAAATAAACTTGGGTGATAGAAGCAATTTGATGAGGTACCTGGAAGATAAGATGTTATGACACTGGGAATTTGGTAAGGTTGTTGGAAGTGTAACCCTGAAGACATTTAATCAGTTATTTGTAACATCCCTTTTGCTCTCATAACATTGGAAGTCTAGGTGCTGTAACTTCCAAATCAATGGAGAAAGTATTTCAGATACGTGAAATTATATATATTGTCATATGTATATTTATAAATAGCCAGATGCGTTAAGTAGCTGAGAGACATGTTTGTATATTTGAAAAGTATTTCTGTAGAATATTTTTCAGAATGGTGCTTTTGATAATTCCTAGTTATCTGGTGGTACTAAGCCAAGAAGTGCATGGAAGGGATAAAAAATTATGAGAAGACTTTATAAAAATTCTTGCATTTTAGTGGTAAAAAGAATAGCAAACGTTGCTTCTTAGTTTCTGTCTTAGTCTGAATCATTTTCTGATCACTCAAGTGTGACCGATCAGTGTCGAATGTAGCAGAAATAACTTGTGTTTCCCAGGTCAGAAGATTTGGACTGAAGGACACGAAGTCAAAGGGGAAAACTGAATCACTGAACAGGGGTCATGCCAAAGAAATGTCTCTCATCAAGAGACCTGTCATCTTAGATATACGCCAACCACTTGTGTTGATTCCCTGTCTGATTCAAATAATACACAGGAGGTTAGGTCAGTTCCACAGCTGCAGGTCTGGAGATGAAACAGGCCAGGTACCTTCTGTTGCAACTAAAGTCATACTGCCTCTAGTGAGCCATGAGAACACCAAAAGAAGTCAACAGCAGCTTAGCAAAAAATCATAGCCAAATTCTGAAATGAATCTAAACTGTGGTAGCTCTTGCTGACTTCTGTCTACTAGAGATCCATTCCCCTGCAGAAATTTGATCAAACCACCAAGAACATGAAGGGAGAGGATAACCTCTGCTGCAGAGGTGACACAGCTTTCTAGATCTTTTCAGCCCCCAGATACAGCCCTGCTTCGTATTTTCCCAGAATGTGGCTCACTGAAGCTGACTATAAAACATGTACAGTTATCTAAAAAGTGCTGTTTCTAGTAGATTAAAAGTGGGACTTGATTTTTAAGATAGTAGCATAAGAGGAATAGCAACAGATGGTGTGTGGGCTGCCAGGTCAGTTAGCTGTGAGAGTAGGAACTGGAACTGTAAAAATGAAATAAAAATGAAACGTTGCTGCTTCTTATAAGGTGTCCACACATCCTGTTCCTTCAGCGGGAGCCAGAGACCACCTTGTCCTTCAGGAACCCCAAACATGGGGCTCTTCACTACAGGTCCCCCACTTATTGTTCTCACTCCTTAGTGTTGCACTCCTTTTCTTCCTTAAGGCCTTTTACTATAAAACCCTGATCTGAAAGCTGTTGAAAAGCTGTGCACTGACATCCAGGTACTCTTCTTCAGTCACACCAAGATTCCCCAGCTGCTGACCTCAGTAGGTGTTTGTACACTAGTGACTCCCGTGTTGCTATTAGCACTTACTGTGATGGTTGTTGAGTTGGAGCCTTGTTCTCAGGATACAGCAAAGCATTCCTTCCTGAAAGCAGGATCTGTAATGATACAAAGCTCAGAGATGGTGCTCTGAAATTCTGATTTTTAAATTTATTTTTCTTTTTTTGAATAAGGCTTTTATGGAATGGGGGAATTTTTATGTAAGAATGCTGAAAAGATAAAACTATCTTGACATCTTGCTGTATCTCTGAGTCCAAGAATACAGTTCACGCGCTGTCTTCAGAGTTTGAATTCCAGTGTTTCCAGTGCTCCAAGTTGCTATAATACAATGATTTGCTTGTGAGATTAGCGTTTTCTGAGGAATATAAAGAGCGCCTTCATTGCCCGCCCACAGGGTGGAAGGATGGATTCACTGCAGACCTGTGCTTTGAGGTTGTGTATTAAGAATCTGAAAGAAATCTGTTCTTCAAAGCGGCTTTTTTCCCTCTTGTGAACTAAATTTACTCTCATGCTGTTAATTCCTCCTTCCCCCGCAATCCTTCTTAACATGCCCTGAGTCCACACAGTTTCACAGTACTATGGAAGTAGCAGCCTTGGTCTTTTTGTGAGCAAGCGTGGGACTGGTTTTGGCTATACCCAAACTACAGTGATTGTTACTTTACGAGGCTCCCTGTCATGCTCCCTATTACTGCTGTTAGGTGATGCTTGGTTGTGCAGTGTACTGATGCAGTCCTTTTCTTTCCCACTTTACTGCTTTCTGTAAATCCCTAGGCTCAGAGGTCACCCGGGGAGATTAAGAACAAAAAGCCACAACCCGAGACCTATTTGTGAACCTTTAATTGGTATAGATTTCTGCCTATTTCCCAATGGGCTTTTTGTGGGCTCTTAAGACCTCCCTTAATAGCTGGGAACCCTGGGCTGCATTACAGCACAGAGTGCCTCTGCTTGCTGTGTAGCTGAATAAACACAATTGCTTGAGAAGGTCTGGAGCCTTGGCAAACTGCTGCCAGCACACTCTGGATTACCAGGTGCAGCAGAGCTCTGCCCTGCCCTAACAGTGGCTGCTGCCTTCTCTAGCATGTTCAAGGGCAAGGGAGAAAAAGAGCAGATGAGACAGCAGCTGCTAAAGGCCAAATTTGCTGTGTGCTGGAAGGGGTTGGCTGAGTGTTCTGCGGTGGTTTGTGATGTTTTGCTAGGTTTTGATTTTAGTGGGCAAGGGAGAAGATTGGCTGTTGCATGTAGAAATAGATGGTTGTAGTAGGAATGCTTTTGTGAGAGAGGAGGAGCCTGTATAAAAAGGAGATAATGGAGCAGAATGCATTGAGCATAAATTCAGAAGCTCTGTGCTTTAACTGCAATTGGTAAGCTCATAATGCAGGCTGTAAATTGCTGTTGCTTTTTTTAGAGGGAAAGATTTGATCCAGTTTGGTATTACTTAGGATGTATAACATCTTTTATGAGAGTCTATGTAGTTGGCATTGGAGACAGTCCTGCTTGTTTTTTTAGAATAAATTTTGATGCTTTCAAATATTGAAATAGGAGTAGAATTACAGCACTTTGACAGCCAAAGGTTTTTCATGAGATGTCAGTTACCCTCATGGAGTATAGCTGGCACTGACAGAAAGAGCTTTTCAGAACAGCATCAGTTGCTGCAATAAAATCCATTACTTGTCCCATCTTCTAGGCAAGGTGAAAAATACTGATGTAAGCTGTAGCTGTGGCAGCAGCTCACACCACTATCTCCCAAGCCAGGCTGAGATCATGAGATGACCTTGTCTTAGTTCAGGAAAGCTCACGAGATCCATCTAAAACCAAGATCATACTCTCTCTCTGACATGAAAATGTGATGGCTACTAGGACACAGAGTGCAAAAACATTTTGGGGAAAATAGATTAATGTAAAAAAAAGTGGCAGCATTGATGGGTCTAATTTTGATGGAAGCTAATAATAAAAAAAATTGTTTTTTTTGCTATGGCATTTGGCATGAATTGTGATTTTATTCCTTTGCTTGAACTTGAGTTTTGATAGAGATATAAATGTCAGAATGAGGGATATAATCATGGAGAAATCATGCTGTCTGACTTGTGACTGCTGGAGGCTTTTATACTTCACGTTTTATTGCTTTTCAGTTTCTTTCCTTTTTTCCTTTTTCTACACACTGCCTCCTCCTCCTGCCATTATCCCTCGTCCTCCTCTCACTGCTCATAATGCTCTGCCAATTCCACAAGCAGCCTTTCTTTAGCCCTCTTCACACCCATATCTTGGAATTTAGGGCTAGTTGACCTCTCTCTAGGAACCACTGCAGTTAAAACCAGAAAGCCAGATCTTGGTTTTGTTCTTTCTCAGCCACGAATTCAGAGCCCCGGCATAAATACAATAAAGAAACCCTTGTTGGATTTCATTCCCTGTCCCATAGGAGCCTTGTCCATGGGATTTTGTTTGTTGATACTGTTAGTAACATCATGGGGGATGCACAGCCACAAGCTGGAAGCAAACAAACGACAGTGAAAAACAACCACAAACAAATAGCATTTGTCAGATCCCCATTGTCAAAGGGTTTTCATTGAAAGCCTTAAAGCAGCAGTATTGCCCCAATATGTGAAAACCACCAAGAATGGGTAAATGTAAACATTTTGCCTATAAGGTGACTACGTCTTCTCCTCTTAATGTCTGTAGATGTTAACTGTCTCTGTGGCTGTTGAGTTTTACTCTAACAGGCAGGTGGAAAATTTCCATCCTGGTACCTGCCATCAAGCAGTGGCAGGGAGGCTACAATGGGATGATTTAGCAATTCAGCGCACACATGCATCCCACTTTCTGGCAGGCAAAATGCCTCCTCACTTCCACTTCAGCTAGGCAGGCACTGAGCAAAGAGACTGCGTGGGGCCAGCCAGGTGGTTCTTAGGATGGACAGACAGACCGGGACCTCTGGCCTGCTGGAGCCCAGCCTGTTGTGAGGAGACAGCCCAGGACATGCTGTGGGCTCCTCGCTGTCCTCTCCCCTGGGTGTCCCTGGAGCAGGGCCAGGGAAGCAAAGGGACACTGTCTATTCCCTCCTTGCTCTCCTTGCACACTGTAGGACTCCCAGGCCACATCAGCTTGTGAATGCCTTGCAGGCTCCATCAGTGCTGGGGCTGCTGATGAGCACAGAGCCCTTCCCCAGGGCAGTGTGACACCTGGGGAGCCATTGCCATCATGGGACCTCTGAGGTTTGCTGTGGGCAGAAGCCCCAAAGCACACAAGGAGATTTTGGGATGTGATCAGTTGGGAAACCTGGGCATGTTGGACAAGCGAAGTCTAAAGCTGTAGGCAGGGGGAGGTCTCTGCCAGCTGAAACTGGGCTTCTCCCATTGCCAAGAAGGCATTTTCCTGAGCTGTATGTAGTATCACTGGCTTGAAGGAAATTTTGTTTCCAGCATGATGGCCCATCTCTCCAGGTGAATATGTCATGATCTGACCTTGTGCAGCTCATGTAAATACTTTGAACAGGTTATTTTCTTTTATGTGTGAGTACAGATTGTGTTATTATTACTGAGAATCTAATCTCCCTTCTGGGGTGAGGGTTTTGACATGGAAATGGGCCATGGGACATTTGATGTTACATCATAGTTTAATGGATAGGAAATTTGTTTAGGGAGCCAAGGTTAGTAAGTTGTAATTTGGGAAGTTACAACTATGTTCTTGATTACAAAGAACAATAAATATTTGATAACAGTTTTCTAAAAGCATCTGGAAAACAAGAAAATGCCATCAGCTTTGCAAGAAACTGCTGTACTGTGTTTTCTTGACAAATGGAGAGGATTCAGATCTTCCTGGAGCTTATGGTCATGTAGGTCTGGGATGAGGGAGTTTTCAGCAAACGGTAGGAGCGAGTGCTCAGAGTGCTGCTATTTGTAGTGTTTGGAAGAAAGGCAGCTCCTCTTCTGATCCCCTGTGACTTAGGGGAGTCCTGGGTATGCATCAGGGCAGACAGACCAGGAAAGTCTATGGTTAGACCATATGCAAACTCCACTGAGGTGAATGTCAGAGTTTTGTGTCCCCTTACTGCAGACAATGTCAGCTCTGTACAATCAAGCTCCTAATGGAACAAAAAATTTCAAATGGGAAGCAAATGCACCACTTCCTCTGCATTTGGCTTGACTATTCATGATCTATTTACCTTTTAAAATTCAGACATAGGCATGTATGTGCTGATTTATTCCTCCTTGTAATTGGATACAGTGATTAAATGAGCTTGCATATTATATTTCATTGTCCTTCTGGGATGTGGGCTACTCTTCAGAACAGCAGCTCCTAAGGAATCAATTTCAGCTCCTGTATGCTTACTGTAATCGGTGATGTGTTTCTAAAAACTGACATGGAAAATCGCTTTTAAATATATATGAAGTTCTTATATATGAAGTTCTTATATATGAAGTATTCATCTAGCTGAAGGGGGGTATGTAATCCTCAGAGTCTTCCTTTAAGATGCTTTGCTACCTTGTTTGACAGGCTCTTTAGGAGCAATAAATACATGCTCACTATTTTGTAACCTGAAAGAGGCTGTAGGAAGTGTTGCACCTAGCAGAAATGTTTACCAGGCTGCAGCCATGGCAAAGTGATTGCAGTCTGAGACTGTCATCGCATAATTGATGATTTCCCATGGGCTAAGCAGTGGTGATATAGAAAGCATACTGCTTCATAGTAAGAAAAAATAATTTTTTGTAATTGCCTTTCATGACTAATTGAATAAGCAAATCAGTTTAATAAAAAAAAGAACCCAAGAAATTATGCTTTTAGCCTATTTAATTTGAAGAGGGTTTGGAAAACTGGTAGGCAAAGGCATTTTGCAGTGGGATCACCATCTGACTCACATTTGAAGGTGTTGGCCAGCAGCATTGGTGTTTGCATGGGATGGTGGGTTTATGTGCTCAGCCTTGGCCAGTACCTCCCCCTCTGCTCCTGAGCCCATATCTGCCTCCTTTTCTCTATACACTGGTAAAATACAGCACATTTTATGAAGACTGTGCTGGCACTTAGAGCCTAAAAGAGCTATAGAAATGAAGGATGGCAGTGAGCACGAGTCACAGCCAGATGCTCCATGGTCATGGAGCAGATGATCCAGGAGGCACTGTTTAATACAGTGGCTTATCTGTTATTGCAGGTTGTGATTTTTACCTTTGTCCTTAACATTGCATCAGATTTGTGTATGCTTGTGCAGAAAGGTGGGGGTTACATCGTAGCCAAGGAGATTCCTCTGTGCCCTGTGAAGTCCAGGAGACAGCTGGGTGTCTTGATGAAGGGCTAAAAATTGAACACTTTCCATGAATACAGAATGCATCTCTTGCATTAGATGCTTTTCAGTGTGTATGAAAAACACAGTATCTCATAAGACTTGGAAAAAAAAGACACAAAGGAAGAAAGCTGGACTGTACCAGTCCAAAGTTGTGCCTGAAAGCTGTGTTTTGAATCTCCTTCTTTTTTTTTGTGAAGGAATCAATAAATAGCACTAAAAATCTGAAATAATGGCAAAAATGAATATAAATCTTTAGAAAATTACCCCACTGTGCTTTCATCTATAATTGCTTAGTATTTCCCCTTTATTTAACTGAAATAAGCAAGGCTGTCAAGTAAAAAACCCCGAGTAATTATGGTACAGTTGAACCAAGGATCTAATGCTGAATGCTTTACATTAATGAATGTAAATAGTTTGAAAAGTATCAAAATAAGGATCTTATATCTTAAAAGTGTAGTGCTGAGATGCTCTGTATTGCAAGCAGCCAAATTGCACAGAAACACAGTTCAGCTGCCACAGCAAAATATGCCCATGCAGGTGTTTTAATGCTTACAAACAGCTGAACTCTGGATAATATCTGTTCCTCATGTCTTACCCTGTATGATCTTTAAACAGTGCAGGCAAGAACCTTTGTGATCACTTTCATTCAGCTGTCAGCAAAGGGTTGTACTGACAAACATACTTGTTTGAAGTTTTTGGATAGTCTTAATGCATATGCAGACTATGTGCAAGGCATTTTTTATTGCTATCTTCCATTAAATTGTAATAACACTAAGCATAAAAGCTGTCTTTAATTACACATTAATATGTCACTGGAATGATTTGGGTGTCTCAATGTAGCAAGTGCAATTTCAGGGCATAATTTAAGGACCTATATCTTATAAATAAGTCTACACTTAGTGTAACAATGTATTTTAACACCACCATTATGAAACTCATCAGATTTTTTTGGCACCCATTCACCACACGGGGAAGCAAAATGCAGCTACGTTATGAGTGCTCTGGTGCCCATTGTTCTGGTTTTATACTGTGAAGCTGTGCTTCACTGCCTGGGGAATGGGGAGGAAGACAGGTGTGGAAATGCAAGATGCAAAGATGGTCCTATTTGGTTTTTGGGTTCTCTTGGATGTCACATCCCTCATGCCACCCACCTCTACTGTGCATCATAGGTGTGTTGTTAAATATTGAATAAGTTATTTCTGAGCTATCTGAGAATTTTTTGCCCATCAGCTTGAAGTATTGTACACCCTGGGCAAAATGCTGGAAGTGGTATCCTTCACCACAGCAGTGACATTGCAGTGTGCCAGTGTCTGGGTCTCCAGTGGGGTTTGCAAGATGTATTCCTCCCTCCCCTCTCCCCAGCAGAGCCTGTAACACATCACAGCCAGCACCTTTGCTGGGCCTTTTGCCTCCATATGTCAGAAGATGTTAAGTGAGTCTCTGCTTTTGAGGTTACATGACAGTGGGCCACAGCTGTGTATGCAAGACCCTAACCTAGTGTGCGTGACCTGATACACCAAAAATATCCCACCACTTGACCTCTGCTGTGCTGGAAGAAATGTGTGGTCTGCTCATTAGTCTACTGTGTGCTCTACCCATCTTGTATAGAGATTTGGACCAAATTAAACAGCTTTTGCTCAGCTGAAAATGCCATCGTTCTCTTTATAGGCAATTCTGTCAAATCTGCAGAAGCCAGGAGCGATTTGCCAGTGGAGGCTTTGTCGTGTTAGGCTTCCCTGAAGAGATGCTGTGATGTTTACTGCACATGCTCCAGTGCCACATGTTGGGGAGTTTGCACTGCTTAGCATATTTATGATAATTTGGCTCCCAGGGGCAAACAAGATACTCCTTCTACCTCCTTCCTTGGGCTGAAGCACAAAGAAATTTCCCCTTGCTGCTTTGTAGGGGGGAAAATAATAGATCAAAGCTTCTTGCTAAACACTTTTAAAAATACACAGTGTGGATCTGTACATTTCTGTTCCCCTAAGGGATCTGTCCCTCTGGTTGTATGGAAAGCAGTTAGCAGCAGGTGATGGGATAACACTGCAGGCTGAAGTCTAGGCATTGTACCTGACCTGCAGAGCTTTAGGTGGGGCACTGCCATGAGTAATTTGACCTGTTCTTTATCCATGTCATGTACCAGCATGGAATGTATTCTGGGCACTATACTGTAGTTGTCATAATCTGCTGGACTGGATGTTGTCCAAGTGGATTTGGAAGTAAAGCCTTTTGGGGCTAAGAGTCTCAATTTGAAAATAATGCCAATTAAGAGACTTTAAATGTATGTATCCAAATATATATGTATTTTCAGGTTGTGAACAGAGAATTTGGGTTCATGTTCTGAGAAATGTCACTGAGAAGCAAACTTTTTAAAAGCATCTCATGAACTAGAAATTAGGAACTCACAAGCAGTTTTTGAAGATATCATGATTTTTATGCTTATATATAATATTAGATTTGAAGATTACTACTTCTTAGGAGTAGATTTTCCAATTCAGCAATGACAAAGAAATGCTGAACTTGAAACTTCATTCTTCTTCAATGCCACAGAAGTGTCGGACAGCAAAGATGAAAATAATAAAGATTAAGTATATCTTCCTTTGTGTTAACCTTCTGAAAGCTGAATGTCTGATTTTCAAATTCCCTTTAGACTGGACTGTGTGCTGGACTCATGGACCAGGCAAAAGGCTTGAGTAGCCTTAAGGCACCTTAGAGCACCCAGTTGGTAGGGCCAGGCTTCCAGTGGCAGAGGGAAAAGAAGGTGCCCTGTGTGCCCTTTCTGCACACTGCTCAGCTGCTGGAGGATGGCTGTGTGCTGTGCTGCCACCAGGTAACAAAAAGGCCTGTCCTGCTGGCACCACTGAGGCAGTGACAGCTCTCAGTGGCACCTGGAACTTGTGTCATTGGGGGTTCTGAGCGGGAGACATTGCACCTCCTTGGTTGCCTGAGGAGGAGGGTGATGGGCATTGACGCAAAGAAATTCCTGCACAAGACAGACAGAAAAGTAGAACCTTGCCTTGTACTTGCTTATACAACTTCCAGTGAGCCACTCCAGTGCCTGGGGTGCCAGGAAATGTGCAGGCTGGAGGTGCAAACCCAGGAGGGCACATCACAGCAGGCTGTGCTCAGGCAGCTGGTCTGTAGGCAGAACTATGAAAGGGAACCATTAAATCTTTCATCTTCTGTCCTGCTGCTCCAGGCAATCATGGCCTGGCTGGCCTATTATAATCAATCGATGGAAAGAGAGGATGGCTTTTTCTCCTCAAGTACTTTGGGAGATGCCTGATGTGAACAAGGAGTATCTGCATTCTGCTTGTGTGAGGATTTCACATTTAACATGTGCATTAAAATACCTCCTTTTACTGTCAAGTTTCATTGCATGGAAAGCTTCAGTGTTTTAGTTGCAGCAGTCAAAGGCACTTTTTAATCAAAAAATATCAATAGCTTAGAGTGGCTGCTATAGGCAACATTTCTAACGCTTCAAAATGTGTAAGGCATAGAGGATTTGTCCAATAATTTCAAGTAACACTGACCATTATAGCTGCACATGAATCACCAGGGCTCCCTCCCACCTAGGGGAAAAAGAGAGCTTCAGATTTCTATGTGGAAAAATTAGTGTCTCATTAAAGCTGGACAAGTTTGACATTTGCTCTCTGCCTGTGGTTTCAGGGCTTTTTGTCTCTACAACAAAATTAGAACCTGCTCCAATACATGTGTTAGCAGCAACTGGAATGCAACTTTAGGAGCATCTTTGACCTTACCAGACAGAATGTGTTTGATTCATTCTGCAGATGTTAAAATACCGCCAGAAATTTCTGGGAGACATACCTTAGAAATGATTCCTAGTTCTGACTTTTGTGCTCTAATAAAAAATGTGGTTGTACAAGTTAAGTATCTTGCCCTTATGTATTTTAGTTTTCTAACCTAATGCCATAAATAAATGTCTTGCTCTTTATTCCTTTGTGCATTGATTTCTCAGTGCCTTTGGTGGTTAGGTGACATAACTACTATAATTGTTTTAATACATTAGCAGCAAATTATATATTGATGTTCTTTTTTTTCATTGACCTTTCTTTCTCAACATAATTTTCTTTTTTTTTTTTTTTTTTTTGCTTCATGCTGTGTCCATGGTGGCATAGCACTATTAGAGGATTTGATTTTGTATTAAGGGCTAATCCTGCAAGGTCCTGAGCGCCGTTGCCATCTGCTGAATGCAAGGGAGGTCTGGGACCTCTCAGACATGAGCAATATCTTGCTAGATCAGATAGCAATTTGCATTTATTGTTTGTGCTCAGAGACAACCTGACATTTGTCTGTAAATTGCTGTGGAATTACAGATTACTGAGAAACTTCTACCTTTGAAAAGAGTCGCTGCTGTCAAACCGTTTTTCTGTTTCTGCAGAATAAGCAATTTTCTGATTGCAGCTCAACACTCAAACCCAGGACCTGTGTTTGCATTGCTGAAAGGTTTCAGAGCATTGCATAGTATTATATGAACTAAACCACACAAAAAATCTACATGTAGCATTGCCTGCCTTGAGGTGTGTTATAATTTTTCTCGTTTTGCAGAAGGGAGGAAGAGGTGTGACAAGAATTTATCAAGGCTATGAGCTTTCAGCACTCAGAGGCTGCAAAACTTGGGAATGCTTTGCTGTAGCCCTCATTTTGTTTAATTTGAACGAAGTGACTAATTATTTAATATAGAAAAAAGCTGTTTATTCCCTATAGTATAGTAAGTAATCAGCATCCATTTTACTCAGGCACAGGGCTCGTCTGTCTGTTTGCCCAGCTGTAACCCCATCTCATAGGGCTGCTTTTCTTGATGACTGTGAGAGATGCATGTCCTAACTGTTTCTGATCAGTATGGTGCTGCTAACCCCATCAGTGAATATTTTCTTTCTAAAAAAATATTTCCAATATGAGCTATGAGGTCAGAAGGTGCATTAGTTTTATTGATCCCAGCTTTTCAGGCATAGCAGGATAAAAATTCCAAAGGATTCAGATGGTCTAGCAGTTGACACTGTTTTCCCCAAGTATATTCTGGGGGATGAGCCTCACAAAATGTTAGAGAAAAGTGTCTGGTCCTGCGAGGCAGGGATTGTGCACTGAATGTAAATGAGAGCAGAGTTGTTGATGATTATTTAATTTGTAATTCTGGCTAATACTGGTAAGTGTATTAACATAAGGGGATGTCAGGAGCTGACCATATGGTCAACTTACCATCTTTGCCATAGTCACAAATGGAAAATGGCATAGCTAAAGGTTTTTAGAATTCTGTGTTGTCTAAAATACATTTATTTTTCTCTTCATCTGTCTTTCTCAAAAATTTCCCCCCCAACTCCAACCAAGCACCAA
This sequence comes from Taeniopygia guttata, assembly GCF_048771995.1. Classification (NCBI taxonomy): domain Eukaryota; kingdom Metazoa; phylum Chordata; class Aves; order Passeriformes; family Estrildidae; genus Taeniopygia; species Taeniopygia guttata. The sequence goes on along the minus strand of NC_133026.1, from coordinate 31,747,523 downwards.
AGAGATTTCATTATCACACAAAAGTCCCTAAGAATTTGCAATGATGATTGAAAAATGCATGTGTAGCCCCACTTGTATTTCATGCTGCTGGAGTTCCTGGAGGCTGACAACCAATATATTATACTAAAGTTCTTACATGATGAGGATGAAGAAGTTATTATGAACTCTTTTTATTTGTTACATTTCTGAAAGAAATGTTGAGCAGGAAGGAAGGACACTCAGCGATTTCCTCTGCTTTCCAAGCAGAGGGTTTAGAGTGTTATATTTTAAATTCAGTGCATGGTTTTCATTCTCAGAGTTAAATTCATACACATAGTGACAACCACAACTGCTCTGTAGCATGACTAAGGCTTGCCACTACAGTGGCAGGAGTAGTTTTCAGCTATGAGTTACTGAATTCCAGTGGCTTGTTCATTCAGGCTTTTTTTTTTTTCCCTCTATTTTGTTGTTGGTATTTGGTTTTTCCTTCAGTCTCCATATAGGTTTCGCCTCCACCAGCAAATCCTTGGAGAAAGTTGAATCACTACTTTGCATAAAGACTTGCATTCCAGTGCTTTATCTATATTTTCTTATAATCCGATTTAGTGTGGAATACAAGCCTGAAAACCCTTAAATCTTTCTGTAATTCTTGCACAACCATTCACAAGGATTTGTACAGTGCAAAGTCAAAGAGATTTGGGTTCAGAATAGTAATAAGTTTAAAAAAACCAATTCCCCCCAAAATAACTGATTACTTGTTTTTCTTTGCAGTTTAACAGATTTCACTGTCAGTACCCTCTCCCCAACTAAGAGTACATGGCATAAACAATCTGCAGAGAAAGGAATATAGAGTCTATGTGCATGGAGTCTATATGGTTATACTCTTCTGTATAGAGGAATTTGCCTTTTGTAAGCCATGTCATAAGAAAAAACCTTGATGCACTGATTTTAAATCAGTTTAAATCCATTATTGTCTTGTTTTGCATAGATTTATTTTTTCATAGTACTTAAATAAATATATAATGGAAAGGATAGAACATGGAAAAAGAAATACTACAGAGAGTAAAAAGAGCAGAATCTGAAAAGTTGCTTTGTAAAGTCTGATATGAAAATGAGAATGGTTCTTATCATCTTAGCAGTCAGTTTGTCACTGAAAGTGGAAGGACTTGTTTGGCTTATTTTTCTGCTTTTGTTTGTTTTGTCATTTTTTGGTTTTTTTTTATGGTAACCATTGAGAAGTAACAAACCAAAATCTATTCAGGATGTAGTAGTGTGATCTGAAAACCAGGACAAACTGGAATTTGTCATCAAGTTATCTCTTCTTGTGGGTATAAAGGGATTAATGACTCAGGCATTAGGAATAATTGTATCTGGCTTAGCTGGACAGTATGTCTTATATTAGCAGTAGGGCAATAGGTGTATTCTAAATGCAGCCTGAGCTATTGGACATGTTTCTAATGTACATGTATAAGCACTATTGGTTTAGCTGTGGTGGTTTAAAGATGATGGTTGATGCATATGCAGGCTAGTAAATAATAGGTGAACGAATAGATTGCTAGGTGGGTTGTTAGACATGTGTAGCGATCTGTAATACTTGAATGTTTCCATACTTTTTTCTTTGCTCATTCTATGAGATAGCTTTTTTAATATTTGCTTTCTAGAGCTGTCCTCAAATATATTTAATTCAATCAAATGAACTTAACTTTTACTCAGTGTGACAAAGGCATTTTGTTTAGATTAAGTCTCTTTGAATGTTTATGTTACAAGTTATTAAAGTAAAGCTGCCCCACCGGTGCCTCATACCACTGTAGTAGTTTGGGAAAATGCTCCAGTTTGAGAAGAAGGTACAGATGTTTGATGTGGCAACACCAAGAAGTGTACTGCCTGTCCTGATTTGTTAAATGTGTGTCACAGATGATTTTTCTTTCCAGATCCATATTAATTTCTGTCGTAAGCCTTAGTAATTGATAGCCTGCCTAGAGAACAGGGTGGAGAAAAGAAAAAAGAAACCATTGGAAAATCAGATTTGGTGTTAAAACCCATTCATTCCTCCTGTCATTTTTAATTTTACTATCACCTTGAGCTGGTATTTATCGAGCTATCTTCTCAGAGAGAAGGGGTTTCTCCTGTTAGAGCAGTAGGCAGGCACACAGAAAGCAGCAGGGAATCCTGCCTATTGTTTTAGTAGGTGGGAATATATGATGTGTTGTTCATCTAAATATTTTATCATTTTCTGTCACTGGGACCCTAGGTCCCCCTTCCCCACCAAATTCACCATTTGAATGTCATCACCCTATCCATACAATATAGTTGCAGCTTCTCATGTAGATGTATTGCTGGGTCCTTCAGGAACCAGCTGAAAGCAAATGTTCCCTGTATGTTTCACATGGGTGAGAGTGTCTCTGTACTGCTCTTTCTACCCCTCAGCCACCCTGAATGTGCCTTGCAGGACTTGTCCATCGCAGAGGAATGGGAGAAGCAGTACTAACTGCTCCTGGTAAAGCTGTGCTTTATTTCACTTGGGAGAAGGAGGGGCTCGTAGCCTGGGAGAAACTGCCTCAGCAGAAGCTGGTGCAAATTGATTATTTAATAACAAACAAGCACAGTACCTGCTTTTTTATTATTTTTATGCCTATGGAACTTGCACAGAATTGGTGTGGTAAGATTATTGCCTAAGGCTGCCCCCAAAGAGCTGCAAGAACAGGAGGCCGTGGTATGCATGCTGGTTCTGTTGCATGTCTCTATGAAACTTTTAAATGCTTGACATTGTCTTTGAAATGAAATATTCCATAGCTGCAGTATAACTGCAGACTTAGTAATAGTTGCTTAGCCAAATAAAGGAAAATTGAGGGGAACAAAGAAAAGTTAGGCTGATGGTAGAAGAAAAATTTTAAACAAAAAATTTGTGAAGAAGAGAAAAAAAATTGTAGCATCAAATTTTGCACATATGTATACATAGTGGCTTTGCAAAAAGATTTCCCCTTCCAGTGTTTTTTCTCTTCCAGCTATTACTGTGAATTTTATTCTCCCTGTTTGCTACAAACATTAGAAAAACTTCTTCTACAGAAATGATAGGAAAATTGTCACAAATAGGCAGAAACTGGTACACGGAATAAAATTTCTGAGTGGGGATATGGTGAACTGTAAATTATTAATGAATTGGCTGGAATTGCCTCTTGTAACTCTTAAATCAAATGTGACTAAACTGAAAAATCTCAGAAAGACTTTTGTTCATAATTGTCAGCCCAACTTGTACATTTACAGCTCTTTCTCATTCAAATTTACTGCTCTTAGTGGCCATTAGTAACAGAATGAAAAATATGCTGTGAATAAATCCTCTCACGGTTACCCTTTCTCTCCACTTGTAGATTAAGACCGGCAAATCATCATTTGCGGACACATATTAATGTCCAAAAGTGTCTGACAAATGTGCAGTTGTTTGTTCTGAGCAAATTAGTTTTGAAGTATCAGTACACCCTCAGGTTTTGTGTTCCTTCTATGACATGAAAAAATATTCTGGAATGAATTTAAATTACAGGGCATTTAGGAAGAAAATATAGAAGATAGTTACAGTGAACAGTAGGACTTCAGGGAAATACCTACAAGCTAGTTCAGGCATTTTAAAATATGAATATTATTGTAAAGTCTTTAGGTGACGTCTGGTAATAGATATTTAATCTTGCAAAAGCACTTTCATTGCTTACTTGTTAAAGTAATTTAATGGATGAGTGGTGCTATTAATGGACCACATGTATAATCCAGACTTTTTTTGTTCAAAACATTCCTCTAGGGTTTAAATTTCTAAACATGTTCAGAAGCAATTTGAAGAAATTTAGCCTATACACAAGCTGTAGGAAACATAATTTATTAACTTTTCTTCTTAGCATTTCTTCTGCATTTAGAGGATAAAAGAAATCACTATGTATACATATGTGCAGCTTTGAGTGGGCTGAGTGATATACCTTGTTTTGATGGGGTTGTTAGAAACCAGACTGTGAATTGAAGGACGTGAAGATGGAGATGAACACAGGGCTTAAAACTAATTGTAAGTTACCTGAGCAAACATAGTTTCAGACTTTCCATCACTGTTTGGTTTGTTGTAGTTTTTTTGGGGTTTTTTTTGGTTTTTGGTTTTTTTTTTTTTTTTTGAGAGCGAGAATTGCATTAGTAATGTCTGTAACATAGTTCTTGGGAGAAAAGAAAACAAAAAACCAAGAAACTGACATTATAGTAAAAGCAGTCTTGCTCTCCATCCCAACACTTTGGGTTGCTGGAATAATAGACATCTGGAAAACAGATTATCAGGTAATAAAAATAAACATAAAAGTTGTTTGCTAATCACCAATTATTATGATAAAGTCACACTCCTTTGAACAATTAGAGAAGTTCATTGATAATATCGCAGTTTTGCTTCAACAAGGAGTTAATTTCTTTTCCGAACACATGGCTGTGTTTTGCTGAAACTCAGTTATTACCTACACAGAGTAAGAAATTAGGGAAATAATCTGGTGTAAACATCTCTTTGACTTTGTGAAGATCATTGCACGGTCACATAGTTCAATAAAGAACTAAAATGTGTTTGTTGACTCCAAGCTCAGCTGTTTCCAAACAAATGTTTGTGAAACCTCCAACCTTAATAGCCTCATTGTACCATCCAAAAGATGTGCAAGAGAATGGATGACCTTTGAGATAGAGAACAAGCTGTTCACCGTGTCTTTTCATTTACTGAGACAAAATACTCTTTTTATGCAGAGATAATACTTTCCACCATTTTAAACAATGTTGGGTAAAATAAAGAGTTTAATTGTTTTTCTTCTGAGTGCAAGGGGTTTAACCTATGCTTCCTTAGATCAGGACTCTTTCTGGACCAGCACTGTTAAATGCATTGAGTGAGATAGACTTATTTTTTTTTTTTTTAAGACACTGGAGGTATTTTGAGTCCCATGCTCACAGGGTGGGATATCATTAGCTATCCATCCATGTTTAGCCACGTGACATCTGTCTTTGAATGATATATGGATGAATTCTCATTGCTGTTGTGCGCTGCAGCTATGGGATCAATAATTTACTGAAAAGGTCCAAAGCAGCTGTAACAGAAATTGGTCTAAATTATTGTGAAATTGCAGTCTTGCTGTGGAAAGCTGCTGGGATGCTCTCAGTTGAACACTTGTACAAAAGCACTAGCTTGGACTGGAACAGATCACAAAAAAATAGGGAGAAATTCAGGATATGGAAATCAGGGCTCAGCCTTGTCTTTCTCACATAAGGTGTGGTTTGGCCCTTAGTGTTTGCAGTTGTAAATCCACCACTTAAATCACAACTTAGTATAATTGGTGAATTGGTGCTTACTAATACCAGCTAGCTACACTGGTAAAATATTTTTTGCTCTACAGTATAACTGAAATCACTTCGTTTATTGTTCAGCCTCTGCCCATGTTTCTGTTCTTATCTGAAAAAAAACAGAGCTGTTCTCTTGTTAAAGGAGACACAGCATATTTTCTGAAATTAAAAGAAATACAGTCAAAAGGAATCCTTCAAAACTTGAGGAAAATCTTACTTTTTGGGAAAAAAAAGCACCCCAAAACCAGAGAAAGAAAAAGAAACATTTTTATTTTGTGGTTACAAAGACCAATTACATTGTCTGTTTTCAATAAAGATTGAATGTGGACCAAATGCTCTAGATCATGCATCGTGCATGAATAGTTTAGTAAAATTGGAATAAATTTTGTTTAAAAATTTTATAATAATTTGATTTGGAAGGGAGCTGTGAAACCACCGGGTCCAACCCATGCTGGAAGCAGCTTCAGTTACACCAGGAAACTCAGAGGTTTGCACAGGCAAGCCCTGAATATAGTGATGTTGGACACTGTGCAGGTAACATGTCATGTTGGGTCTCCTCACAGGAGGAAAAAATAAGTACTTTAATCTAGAAAAGATTTCTTTTGTTGCTATCTCTGATGGTTGCGCCATATAATTTTGTAGCACACCTCCAGGAAAAGTCTGGCTTGGTCTTGTCTCTATTCTGCCACTGGGTTTTTGAAGACCACCATGAGATTTCCTTGAGCCCTATCACCCAAGAGCAAATCCAGTGCTTTCACCCCAGTGATCTGTGCAGTAAAGGTTTGGGGAAATCCTAAAAATAGGTGTGACAGATGAATGAGGAATGAAAAAGCTACACTGAAATCCTAATCTGTTGGTTTGTCCTGACAACCTGAGGTGCTACATCTTCTGTGCATAGGGATGGTCTGTTAGCAAATAGCTTCAGCCTGGTTTTGTAACACTGATAGAAACCAGGAGGAGAAAAAGCCTTCATTAATACAATTGAACAAACCTTAGAGAAAACTTCTCAGCACTTACAGTGATGCCAAAAAGACTAACCAACCATCTAAAGATTTGAATATATTTTATGATTCTCAATGACTGTGCATAGATGTTAATCACAGTTCATGGAAATCCTAGTTTTTTTCTTTTATTACTAAATGCTATTCTTCTGAATTTCCAGAACAAATGAATGTGTGGAAAGGCTGCTTTGTGTGCAGCTGAGCTAACTAGGATGGCAGTGTTTGTTATAAGGACTCTTTCTGGCTGGTTCCTGAACTATTATGTCTTATTTTGTGCATACTTGTGCCTGTTGGTGCTTTGGGAGCTGAGGATGTATTTGATAAGTAAAGGGACTGATCTCTGCAGCAGCAACATATTGTGAACTTTTTGAAACTTAAAAGTTTATGTATTCTGTATTCTTTGGGCCTTTTTTTTAAGGGCAAGTGTCCTGTTCCTGCCATGAACAGTAACAGGAGTAGATACTTTCTTCTTGCTCTTGCTAATGTATTGTACCTTGGGCTTTTTTTGTCTTCCTCTGCAGAAACTCTCCTGGATGATTTCCTTCTCACATACACGGTTTTCATGACGACTGATGACTTGTGCCAGGCCCTTCTAAGGCAATATCCTTTTACTGAAGGCTGTATTCATGGGGGTCACACATTTATTCATAGTTTTATCTATTGTTGTGCCTTATATCAAAGCTACATGCCTGGTTTTGAGACAGATGTCTAACTCATAGCAACAATGCAATTTTATGTCAGCTTTGTTTGAAGATAAATAAACTTTTATAACTGTGACAAGGTAGAATTTAAAACCTCCCCAGATTACGTTAATTCATAGAATACCTGTATGTGCATAATACATTACAGAATATACAAATAGAAAACGTAAGCGATTTTACAGTCTCCGCTCCTTTTATCATATGCTACAGGATGTAAGTCTTAACTCATTCTGAGATAAAATAATTATTTTCATGTATTTCTAATGACTTGGATAAGCTATGAAGCTATGGATCAATGTTTGAATAAACTTGTGGCTATAAAATGAACCTTTTGTTTTTTTTTGTTTGCTTATTTTTTTAAAATCTTTTCCCCATCCTTAAATTTTGTGGTGAAACCATCAATTTTTTTCCTTTGGAGCAAGTGTCTGAAGTGGGTATCATCTGACATTTGGTGCTTCTGCCTCATTAATAGAAAGCAATGGTAGAAATAAAATGCACTTTTAAAAAAATTTTAATAGAGTCACTTCTGCAGATAGTATAATTTGTGCAAACAAAAAGAAACTGACTTCCTTTGCCTGTTTTTTGTGTTATTGTTATGCTTTTCCATTCTTCCCATAGACATTCACATTGGCATCGGTGTGCAGGGCAAAGATTCATTCTCAGTTCTGCGGAAAAGATATGACTCAACATTATGTAATTCCTTTTGAATTGATTTTACTTTTATAGACTCATCTCTCTAATCTGTAAGAGGAAAAAAAATCCTGTTGATACAGAAGATGAATTGAAATTCCTATTACTGAGAATTTCATTCCCAAAGTTATGAAACTCCTAAAGCTCCAGACAGGATAAAACATTTAAAACTGAGCAATGCAGTGAAAAAAACGCTTTCATTAGCAAATGCGAATATTGAAAAGTCTTTGCCAGCAGTTAATTTTAAAGTTTCTTTCAGATCTTATTATATGTTCCTTAACCTACTGCACCTATTGTGCTAAGAACCACCAAGGGAAAGAAGATGACTCTGATGTGTCCTGTAGGAAAAGAAAAGTCTTGCATTTGGTGTCTCAGTGGACTTCTCTCTACAAAGACTGGTTGCACGAAGATGAGCATTTAAAACAATTTTTAAAGGTATTTAAACAATTTCTGTGATGCGTTTCAGCACTGCTTAATTATATACTGTGTCTAAAAAGCCCCAACAGCAAAATCTATAAAACATATTTTTTCATACTTAGATTTTCTCCATGAAATCTATAATATAAAATGATTTACATGTGTTTCCTTTAATTGCTTGTTCTGGTTAGAAAGCAAAACCAGTGAGAGACTCCGAGTCAGAAATACAATTTATTAGGAAAAGAAAAAAAAAAAGAACAAAATACATTTAATAATTCAAAAGAAAAAACACAGAGTGAAAATCTGGAGATTCCTTTTTTTTTGTTTGTTCTGTTTTGTGTTTTAGGTAGGATGCACTGCATAGGGAAGCAGAGACCTTAGAATTTTTGCTTTTTGGTACTCGATGTGTATTGCTGTATTAGAAAGGGGACATCATTTCAGGCATCAGTGATGTCACACTGAGTTGCACCTGTCTGGAAGCAGGGCTTTCTGGCCATGGAGGCATGTGACTGTTCACTGTCTCACAATTCCTCTTCTGGAAGCTTGTGTGCAGTATTAAACAGCAATAATGTTAATGATGGTTGTAGTTACATGTGCAAAACCAACATACAGGGTCATAGGCTGAAATCATTAATGCAGAAATCTTTGAATGTGGGGGCTAAAGCAAACTTGGTGACTCAGCTCATGCATGTATCCTCATTTCCTTAGAAGAGAAAGGGAAGGATCTACGTGCAGATGCAGAAAAAGCATAGAGAAAATATTTCCTAGAATTTCAGTCATGACAATGTCTTCCCCCAAAGTTAAAAGTAAGGTTTATTTATGTAGTAGTTTACAGCTAGGGAGAGCTGTGGGAGTTTATGGGAGACATCAACTCAGTTTAAAATACATGCAAATATGAGGAAAGGTAAAGTAGAATATTTGCAATTTTAAAAGTCCTTATCTGATGTTCTGTTACCATTTTGGATACGTGGTGATGGTGTGATGTGCTGTCATGCTTCAGAATGTGTTATGCTGACCTAACCCAGGTTTCATGCAATAGCTTCAAGTGGTGTTTTAAATTTTCCTGTTTACAGACAAAATAGTACAAGCATTTTGCCTTCTCACTTGCTACACAGTACTAAGTAAGAGTGTTTCTCCAAAGAATATTAAATATTGACCTGTCTGGAAATTTGAACAGGAACATTCTCTCCTTACAGTTTTTGCATAAGTACAATGATATCCTACTGTTTTAGTAGGATAGTGCCTGAATTGACTTAGACTGATGTGATGCCTTAGATTAATGTTTGAGTTGTCAGGTGTTCTAAGATACTGCTTTGTTTTGTAGACAATATACAGAAATGTGTTAGATGATGTGTATGAGTATCCTGTTCTTGAGAAGGACCTGAAAGAATTTCAGAAGATACTTGGCATGCATCGCCGTCAGTAAGTATTGATTATGTTAGTGATCAAGTCTTTTTTTCAGAGTGCAATTTATTTTTGTTGCTATCTCTCTGTAATTCAGTACAGTGATAAGTGATACGAGTGGCATATTCAGTTTTACAAATCATCTCATCTTAAAACTAAAGCTAGATTATTCAGGTTTTTTTGATGCTTGTTGGGCAGTGTTTGTGATTCAACATTCGCTCCCATCAGTTTCATTTGGGATTACTTACAGACAAAGCAATGGTTTGTGGAGAAGATGGCAAAAATTCCCTCAGAAGCTGCAGTCTATGACTTCAGATGGTACCTTCATTCTCTCCGTAGTACTGAAAAGCAAATTATTTGGCATAGTCATCTCAGAGGTCTTATGTTATTAATAATTATGTCATCTATAAAAGATATTTAATTGGCATGTTTTTCCAACAAATGGAGGTTGTTTCCATGGTTTGGCCACTGGGGAAATGGAAGGAGCTGTGCCATGAGGGTTACCCTGAATGCTGTGTTTGCCTACTCCAACAGCTGGCAGCATTGCTTTTTACTACCTTGATGCTTTGGCTGGAAAGAATAATTGTAATTTTTCTTTTTGTTTTCAGCACTGTAGATGAGTATTCACCTCATCGAAAGGTAATGCTAACTTGATTGTTGCTGACAGCTAGATAACATACCACCTCACTTTTTTTTTTTTCCTTCTCTGCCCACTTCTCTCTCTTTTCTTGGCTTCTTAACTGAATGTGACTAGTGACCAAAAACATGACAGGGCACATCAGTGAGGTTAGACCTGCAATGCTGCTTAAGGAATAATTTTTTTTTTCTTTGAGTGAATCTTGCAGATCGACAGTATGAGCTAACCTGCAGTGGTTATGACAATATTAGCATGTTAACAAGATGCTTTGAGATGTCAAAATTCTGGAGAGGCCTGGGGGAGGGTGTCCTCACCGAGCTAGAGGGATGTAGCAAGCTGGGCAAACTGGGCTGAACACAGGCATTGACGTGGATGTCAAGTAAACAGAGCATAGGGCGGATTTGTTGTGACAGTGACAGACAAAAAGAGAGGAACATGAATCTGTCTGCTTCACTGGAGGGAGAAGTTGCAGCCAGAGAAAGTTGGTGCACAAACTGCTCAGAGGTGAATTGCTGTGCTTGTCAGTTTTACTGGGCTGAAGCTGAAGTGTGTAATAAGCTTAAAATGCTCCTGCAAAATGTGGAAGGCAGAACATGAGATTGTAGTGAAATTACTAAATAGGCCGATTGGTACATAGGAAATGTATATAAGAAGTGTGTAAGAAATGGGCTCTGAACATGAATACAGAAAACCTTGAATTGTGCAGTCTGCTTAGCCTTGGCATGTCCTGCTTCCTCCAAAATCCCCACCTTGGTCATTATTTAGTAAGGCAACTCCCAGTTTACTGCTCCAAGAAAGGGTGGGTGTACTTCCTATACAGAAACCTTTTGGCCAGACATATGGGTTAAATGCTGTATTCTGTGAATTACTGCTTTGTAAACAGCAAGGGTACAAAAACTCAGTGGTTTTTTTTTCCCTTTGTTTCTTTTCCACTCCTTCACAGAACAAAACCTTTTTCCAGCAGTTCAGTGTAAAGGAGAACTGGCTGCAACACAGAGGAACTGTGAATGAAACAGAAGAAAGTGAGTATAAATGAAAGAGTAGAGGAAAAACCCAAAAGCTATACAATTGTTTCTCAAGGACTTCAATGTAAATATTCTTTAGCTGACATATAGCTTTTGAACAAGACCTTAGGGGTGCAAAAGAAGAAAATTTGGCAAATTTACCTTCCTTCCTCCTGGTTTGCAGGGCTCAATAGTGCCATGGTATCTCAAGGGTTTTTTGCCCTGTCCAGATCCTCCAGCACCCCTTTCACAGTCCCGTCACATCCCAGGTGTGCTGGCAGCCCATCCACCATACATTACTTCTGCTCCAGTTCATGCTCTTGGTCTCTTGCCCTACATCTCAGTTGTGAAAGGTGAATGAATAAGCCTGTCAGATGAAATGGGCCAGGATCTGCTAACTCTGGGAATGTGCCTTAGTTCCTTCTCTGCTCTAAATCATCTCTGCGTGGAGTGCGAGGTGCCACTTCACTTTAATGCCAGTCATTTCAAAAGGCAATTCCCCTCCATCACTGCTGGCACTGTAAGGCAGTAAGGCTGTCACCCTCCTGCAATGCCTGAGCAAGGAAGGAGGCAGAGAGGAGAACGCTGTGTACACAAGGAGGGAATGGCAGAAGGAACTCCTACCTGGCAGCCTTGCTCTTTGACAGTAGATCTTCATTTCTTATTGAGAGCAAAACTCCAGAAGTTCACTGGAAGTCAGTGTATTTTTAGTGTTCATTTGTGACAGAATAAAAGTTGAGCTTGTTCTACAGCAAGCTGAAAGACTTGCACAGTATGTACTGCTGATAGATAATCCTCTTTTTGTGCTTCAAATGTAGGGGGTTTTGGGGTTTATGTTACCAAGGCTTCTTCTAAAAATGTTATTTGTGGATGAGACCCCCCACGTTCATTATTCTTTCAAAGTTGGACACAGATTGTGGGTGACTGGAAAGGACAGTGTCCTGGTGCAAGAGAGGGGACAGACCGTGTGACTGTGATAGGACAGTCACCAGGACAGGACCCAGCAAGGCCACTCCTGACTGAGTTAAATTGCTTTTGTCTCACTCCTTGAGAGTAGGAGACATGGACTATGATGGGATTGAAGTAATGAAATAGCCAGAGTGAAGCTGGGGAGGGAAGAGACAGATGCAGGGGGTGGACATCTAACCCTGTGTGGTGGCATGCTGTCTGACTGATGGTGCTTGTGGAGATTGGGTCTGTCCAAGCTGCACTATGCCACTTGACCAGAGGTGTTTTATCCTCTATTGCAATCATCACCAGGGCAGCTTTCAGCCCCTGGCCACTTCCTCCCTCTGGCATTTCCTCCTTCTGACAGAGAAGCAGCACAAGCTCCTGGAAGAGATGATGTGGTTCATCCCAAGAGATACCACAGACAGAATGTTGAAAAGGTGTGAGGGGGAGAATCACTATGGTGGTTGTGCATGAGCATCTGACCTGTGGGTTGATTTAGTTTAGTGCTAAAGAAGGATAAATCAATAGCCCATTTATAAAATGACATCACTGTCCTTGTCCATTTGTAAATGACAGAGAGGACATTTCAAACAAATCTGCTGTAAGCAAGGTGTGTCAATCTGCATATGGAGTCCAAATATTCCTGTCAGATTTTTTGAAAGTTATTTTTCTACCTTGCAATTTAAAGTGCAGTTGGATGTCTCTATCTTCATGATGTGTATCAATTCTGATAAAAGATTCTGCCATAGAATGAGCATCTCATTTACTCTCTGTCAGCAGAGACAGGTTAAAAAGGAATGAAAAATAAAATGGCTTTTTCCCCCAATACTCAGTTAAGTTCCCCCTTCATTCTCATATTTGGTTTTACTTTACTACAAAAGGAAAAAATCCCTTTTCTCAAGGATAGAGTTCTTAACTGCTTCTGGCATAGTCTTCGCTAATGAAAGTGCCCTGAAGCCATGAAGTCTGTAGGACAAGCAAAGAGCTATTGCTACATACATCTGTCAATAAAGAGTATTTAAAAAATACAGCAGTTCTGGAGAATAAAAGTTGTCCTGTGTTGGCATGGTAGCAGCCTGTCTAGAGTAAGAAGTGCTAGAGGAGAAGGAAATTGAAAGTTTAATTGAGCAGTGAAGTGAGTGTGAAACTAAGAGCTGTGACAATTCTGATTAGCAGATGTAATTTTCAAAATATTTATGCAAGTCTGCAGCTCAGTTTCTTCCGCTTAAGTGTGGCAGCCATATTTCAAAGAATTAGCTAGGGCAAACTCTGCAAAAGATGTAAACCTAAAATTCTGGCAGGCAGAAAGAGTGTACATCCCTTTTTGTAGCAGAAAAAAGTAATGACTGAGCTGACCACAGCATTCCCAGAGCTGAACCAACTCGTGGACCTCAGTGGAAGTAGTGAGCCCAGGGAGTTTCTCCACACCAGTTCCATTTATATGTGCTGCTTGTGATTCAGGAAATGAGTTGTCAGAACTGATTGTGTGGCAGTTTGGGCAGTCTCTGCTGGTGCTGAAATACTCTGGCAATGCAAGTAGTTTAGATGTCTAGACAGGTAAGCTATCAGTAGTGGTTGAAAACCTGGGAGCACTGCTCTTGCAAAGCTTCCTGTTCCAGGTAGAAATGGAGGTCCAAAATAACTTCTGCAGCAGCCATTAAGTATACCGAAAGGGCAGTGATTTATCTGAACCTAAAATGAGGGGAGAAAAGATGGCAACAGCTGAGTTTCAGAGAAGATAGGCTGTGAAGGAAGTTGTCTGTGACAAATCCTCAGGGTAGGAAGTCTTAAATAGATATTGCTGTGGGAGTCTGTTTCCATTTGCTTGCCCCTCTCATTTCCCAGGGACAGGAGGTGGGGAGGGGAAAAACGGTGATATTTATGCTTAGTTTCATGTCCTTTGTGTCAGGGCACAGTGACTGCCCTTCCTGCAGCAGCCAGGCAGCTGAGGCATTGCTGTGGTGGGGTCTGCAAGTTTGTTCTTTGCTCTGTTCAGGTGTCTCTGCCTACAGCTGAGCATGTCTTTGTTCCTTTGTGCAGTTTTCTGCCGTGTGTATATAATGGAGCACTCCTATGTCAGTGTGAAAGCTCAAGTGTCGACTTCAGCTCAGGAGATTCTGAAGATTGTGGCAGAAAAGATCCAGTACCCAGAAGAGGAGTTGGCACTGGTGACAGTGTCATTCTCTGGTGGTAAGTAACTTCTAGTACATCTGGTAAAGGAGGGCTGGCATTTTCTGATGCAAGGATACAGCTGTTCCTCTGTGGGCCCACAGCTGGATGACCAGGGGAACAATGAGGAGCTGCTTCCCAGAGACTTGTTTCCATGGCAACAGCTCTTTCTTGGGTACTGTGGGATGTAGCATCTCCTGGCTGGGAAGGGAGTGTAAAGAATTCTCAGTTTCCAGCAGTATTACAAGGTTTTATATCTTTTTCACAGCTGAATCTCCTATTTTAGAATTTAAATTAATTTTGAAGGCAATGAGGCATGGTTTGCCTTGAAAATAGAGACGGGAATAGCAAATAAAATATGCATAGCTGTTTCCTCATTTATGGCATAGGTAACAAATATTCTTGAGCTGAAAGGAAGAAGACATGTATTTGCACAATTGAGATACTAGGAGCAATCTCAGCAATATTTTGTAAGCAGCAACTAACATCTTTTTCCTATTGTTTTAGTGTTAGTCATTAAATAGAACAGCTTATTTTCTTTTTTAAGAACGACTAGAGTGATCGTGGAGTGTTACTAGGGACCAGCCAAAGTCCCAAGATGATCTTTGGTCTTTGGCAGATCTCAAGCTCCTTGGTCAGATTGTTTTGATCGTTGTGGTGTTTTTTGGAAGCAATTTAAGTAGGTGCATAGAACTGTGAACCTGTATCTACAAAAGGACTAAGAGTGTAGAATATCTTGGCAATATTCTCAGATAGCATTAGTTGGTGTTGACCCCCTAAGACAAAGGATGAGTCTTAAATTACAGCACTCATTGCTACTTCTTTGTCAGTCTAGTTAAATTAAATACAAACAAGTGCTGGTTTGTTCTGTTTATATCTTTGATTCAGAACTAGAAGGTCATATTTTTCTTCCTCCACGCTAAGCTCAGTTAAATAAACGTGTTTTTGAGTGCACTGGTGTGGGCATCAGGGAGATGGTGCCCTGCTCTGGTTGTTGAGACCCTGGACACAGAGCAGCCATTGGGAGCATTACACATGGGTGTCCTGGCCATCCAGGCTACTTTTTCAGGCATACTCTTTTTACCCCTGCGTGTGCCCAAACTGACCTCCAGTGCATTTTACAGCACTGCAAAATCACTCTACTGCTGTTGTTTTTCAGATCTTTCTCTCCTGTTCAAGAGCAGGTCAAGTTTTGCTCTGATAGCAATAAATCTGGTTCTAACTGCCTGCTTAGCTAAAGAAAACCAACCATTCATAAATAATGAAACATAATATATTGGCTCCCAAGAAAGCCACAAAATGGAAGTGTGGTTGCTACTTGGTTGTTCAATGAGAAATAGTAAATAAAATGCAGGTATAGTGGGAAAGCCATTTGTACATGACCTTTATAACCTCTAAAATGTTATTTAGTTACATTGCCTGAGTTAATTTGAAATACAACAGTATCAGTGTCTTTCTTCTTATGCATCCTGTACTGCAAGTAATGAACACCAACCAGCTATACTTTTTTTTCTGCTTTGTGCTTTTGCTATTTGTGTGACTTAGAACTCTTGTCTTTAATCCACTTGGAAGGCAGCAGTCTGAGCATTGGAGAACCTGTTTTTATTGTATTCCAATAAAGGATAAGCAAGCTCTTTATTCAAAATGACCTTGAAAAAACATAATTTTAGTTCAGCATAATGTATCTGTGTGTCAATGGATAAGTGAGCATGGATAAAAGGGAAAACTGTCTGAAATTATATTTGGCTCTCAGGCTCCTCCTGGTCCTACTCCTCATGGGCAATGCAGAGTCTAGGGTAGCTGTCAGTGTTCTTGGTAGTTTTGGGTCTACCATGTATCAGGTCTCCAGAGGATTACTTGGAGCCCACAAGAAGTGACAGTTTTTAAGCTGTGTTTGGAGTTTTGCTTTATTTTTGTCCCCACCTTTCTCTAGTTCATTCAAGATTCTGCAGAGCTGAACCAGTACTCTGGACTGAAGGACGAATAGTCCTTACCCTTTGCTACCAGTGTCCTGCTATTTTACTCAGATATTTCTTAAGTTTGCTCTAAGTCTAGAACAATTACCATAAATACTGTGTTACTGCTCTGTGGGGTGAATTTCATGGTGATGGGATCCTTTAAACTTTTCCTGTTCAATGGCTGTGGCTACTGATTTAATCTTCACCTCTGGTTTTGTCTCCAGTGACACACAACAGCTCAGTCTCTGAAGGCTGAGACACTCTGCTCGAACAAAATTCACTACATTTATACTAGATACACTGGGTTGAAATTAAATGTTCTGTAAGGCATAGGAGGCTAGACCAGATTATTTCAGGTTTTCTATGTGAAGTGTAGTTTGAAAGCAGAAGCAGGAAGCTTTTGTGCTCTAGTCCATCAGAGATATCTTGCCTGAATTTGATGCTTAGTTACCTTCTAAGAAGTACAATTGTACTGTTATTTCTCATATACAGCTTATTATACTCGTGTTCTGAAACTTCTGTTTTATTGCTGTTTTTACAGAAAAACATGAGCTACAACCAAATGATTTGGCTATCTCAAAATCTTTGGAGTCATCCAGTCGTATGTTTGTATACCGAAAAGATCTGACTGATTCTTTGGTAAGGATTGGTATTGTATATTTCCCACTTTTTGTTTGTCTGACTCCAAATCAAAATCTTAGTATTCTTCTCAGAGGGATTTTTCAATGCAGAAGTTTTTTTGCTTCCTTAATAAAGCTTACTGAGCTGCTCTATTCCTTAAAAAAAAAAAAAAAAAATCTTTCATTAACAGCAGTTATTTGACTGAACAGTAATGGAATTTGTTCGTCAGCTTTAAATAAACCAAAGCTTCTGTGCAGCTTAAATCTTGCAATCTACATCAGCCTGGAAAAGATGACTTGTGTTTGTACCAGAATGAATGGGATAAGGATTATTCAGGGCTCTTGTGACTCTTTCCTCCCCGCCCTGCCTTGTGACTCTGTAGCATTTTGGCTGGAACATAATCATACTAAGTGATGGACAAATTCCCTGGAATTACTACATGTGGAAATAGATGTCCACAAGACCCATCAGCGTTACCCCTGTGTTGTGGCCAGCTGGTGTGTACCACTGGAGGTGTGTCTTTCTCCTTTCCTTCTGCCTGTCTGTCTCTCCATCCTCTCGCTGGCGCTGGGAAGGTCAGTGCACTGAGAGGCAGCAGATCTCTCTCATTCTTCCCTCTGTCTCCAGAAACCAGGATTGCAACCTCCTTCCCTCCACGCTTTCCCAAAACCTCAGTGAGGCAGGCACACTCAGGCACTTTGGTGTTCCAGTAGTTTTCTGCTAGTTATGCAGATGTTTCCAGGAAAGAGTAGGGGCTGTATCGCAGCTGACTTCTACATGTTGTCAGTACCTCTAGGATCTGTGCATTCATCCTCAGGATGAGAAATGTCTATTTGCATTTTGTTGGATCAATGTGCCCTGAAGAGCTGACATGCCACTATCATTGTAATCTGTCATCCCCATTATCTCTGGTGTTCCAGCCATCTCTAAAAATGTGAATATTAAGGGAAGGTTTCCAGGTGACAGCCAACCTAGTTTCATTAGTTGCATAATAAAAATTGCAAAACTTGCTGTAACTGTCTGAAATATAGCATCAAAGTAATGGCTTAACTGGTAAGAATAATCTTTCATCTTGGCAGATGGTTCATGTGCCAAGTTTCAGACTGATGAGGTTAAAAACACCAAGAGAAATGCAAAACTTTGAAAATCCCAGCTAATAATGGAAATGTCAAATGACCCTGAATACCAGCAGTACCACCACACTCCACAGCAATATATAAATAACTTTTATGAATCAGAACCCACAGTGTTTTACTCTTTGTTGATTACATTTGGGGTAGATTAATCATAAAGTATATGGATTTATGTTATTGGTAAAAGTGGACTGGAGAGCAAGTTATGTATATTTATTCTTAATCCAATGTGTTTTCAGAATTATTCTTTTATATCAGAAAATTTACTGATCTATTAATTTAGATTTTATTTTCTGATAGTTTGAGGGATTTTATTTTCATTATGCTGTCTGCTTGGCCATTGTTTTATATTCAAGGTTGGAAGAGGGAGAGAGAAGGAGAAAGAGAGAAGGCTTTACTCTCCAAAGCAAATCATTGATCCTATTGACCCATTTCCCATTCAAGCTATTTATTAAATAGGTTATAGCTCCTTCATTTTGATTAGTGGGGAAAAAAGCCCTCAGAGTGCACTTAGAGAAGATTACCCACTCAGCTCTGTTTGGTACCTTAGTCCAGTAACTGTTTCATTGCAAAACCTTTGGCATTTCGTGAGCAATTTGTTTTGCTCTTGTCTATTCATTTAGAGCCCATTTTCTGAAAATGAAGAATTGCAGCAGAGATCTGTGAGGATTCTGGGAATTAACACCTGGGATCTTGCCTTAGAGCTAACAAACTTTGACTGGAGCCTTTTCAATGCAATTCACGAGGTAAGAAGCACCACATCCACTTCCAGGTATATTACTGTCATGCAGCATTGCATCATTGTGATGCATTTTGGAGCGTTGGTATTCCTGGGTACTTGCTTCACTTGCATAACAAAATGATTTGGCAGCTCCCCAGTAGTGGTCACAGGTCCAAGAGTTATCTTGCAATCCTTGAGACTGAAAAGAATTGTCAGAGGTTTGTAACTTTCCTTTGTTCAGGCGTCTCATATGTTCCCTGTATACCTGATGTGTTTATTGAGATTAGCCTCAAAAGAGTAAAAGACCGTGATTGTATTCTAAAAAACCCTCTCTGTGATTGTGTTACATATGCAAAATGTACTGTGCGCTTGATAGTATTTCAGTAAATATGGGATTCCAGAAATAGTTGTCTTTCATATCACTTTAGCCACAAAAAAATTCACAGTTTCAGCAATTTAGATGGTCACATTACTGTTCTTGTTAGGCTTCAGTGAGATAAAAAGTACTGGGCAGGATTTATTAAATGAGATAATGGTGCACTTCAGGGCCCATTGGGTTGTTTCAATGACTTTGATAGATTCTGGTTTGGGTTGCTCAGTAAAACACACAGTTAACAGTAGAAAAGCTCTCTTGAAAATACCGTTTACTGAAAAGCATCTTGACTTTTTGAGAAAATTAATGCGAAATTGCCTTGCTGTTAACCAGATACTTTCATTTTCTTTCATTTTGGGTTGTTTTATTCAGTTTAGACACTTTAAATTTGAAACTGGCCACATTTGGGATTTTTTTAACAGAAATCAAGACCCACATGTCTATTGGTTAAAAATTGGCTAATACAGAAACAAATTTGAATAGAAATTTTTCAGATTCTGCAATGGTTTGATATGGTTGATTTTTCATACTGGAACAGAAGTGATAAAATGCAGTAATAGATTGTTTATGTCTCGTACCTGGCTATAGCCAGAAATGGAACCTTGGGAATTCTAATAAGAAGAGCATATCTTGCAGGACTTCCAGTCCACCTGCCTTCTGTAATAAGTCTCTGGATTTTGCTAAGCTAAACCTGAACCATTTGTGATTGGCTCATGGATAATGAAAAAATAACCATTTGTGACCAGGCCTTGTTTCAAAAACATAGTTTTAAATAATTTACAGTTCATTTATATTTAAATTGTTTTTATATCCCTAATGGTGTTGTCACTGTCTTCCAGCAAGAGCTGATATACTTCACGTTCAGCAGACAGGGCAGTGCTGAAAACACTGAGAATCTCAGTCTTCTGCTTCAGAGATGCAATGAGGTCCAGCTTTGGGTTGCCACCGAGATACTCCTCTGTAGCCAGCTCTGCAAACGTGTGCAGCTAGTGAAAAAGTTCATCAAGATTGCTGCCCAGTAAGTTGCTGTCATTGCAACAGAAATCCTTGAATTCACATGATTTGTTTGGCAAGAAATAGGTACAGAAGCAAGGAAAGAAAACTAATTTGTTATCCTGTGTTTTGATAGTGTAGTAAGTGTACCTGAATAAAACAGTCCGTAGATAACAGCAGCAGAGCCTGGTCAAAACATTACTGGCATTTATTCTATGTCTTGCAACAGAATACAAATATATACTATATACAGAGATTTCTTTTCTCTGTAATCACTCTTTGTCTTATTAACCAAGGAAATGGAGCAATTTAAATATGTGCAGTCATGCTCCTCACCTCTCTCTCCACTTGGTCTTCTGCAATATTCGAATACGCATGTTCATGGAAAATGTATAAATTGTTCCCTTCATCGGCTGGGCTGATTTAATTTGCAAGGCACTTACATACAAAGGACTGCTCTCTGCTGAAGCAGTGCCTTTAGAGAAATTAATTCTTCTAATCTAATCTAGTGTAACTCATAAATGTGATCCAATTTAGTTTGCAAGTTGTGTGGTATCCAGTAATATGTTCATTTTCTGCCATATCAATGACCACAAAATGTTTGGTTCCATGTGCCTTGCTTGCACCATTGCAGCATTAATTTGCATCCCAGAAAAGTTTTCTGTCAGTCCTACATGAATAAGAATATATTTGTTACCAGACTAAAGTGTTGCTCTATTTTCATTGATCCCATTCTGTTAAGTGAAAAGCCAAAGTTACGGAGACTAAATACAGTTGTCAGTAAACAGTAGATAGGCTCTCCCCATGTATTGCAGAAGCATCCATCACTGGAGAATGTAGTTGATGAAATAAGAGCGTGTGGAGCTTTCATGACATTTTTTTTCATCATAAAAGCTGCTTTCTAAATGAACAACCACTGTATCTCATCAGTTCTGGAAGAGTTGATGAGAGAAGAACAATTAAGATGGAAGGGTGGTGTGCTAAACACATCATGAGACAAGCCAAGCAGCCCTCCTGTTTTGTTTATGACTTAGGTGGAGAGGTAGGGAACTGTGAACAGCTCTGGCTGCTCCCTGTTTTCTGCTCACAGATTCAGCCAGGAATCTGTCTGGTCAGGAAGCCACCAGGACTCAGATTTCATGTTCATCATCTGTGTGCTTTGGTGTTGAGGAACACATTTTGTGCAAGTGTGTCAGTACGAAAAAGGGAGACAGAGTTTTTGAAAAACAAATCCATATGCTTCTGTTGATGAGTAGTCTAAAAGAGAAGACAAGTTCAATAAACAAAATTAATTGGTATGTTATTAGAAAAAAACATCCTGGGGAGCTAAAGAAACAAGTCAATGTAAGGATAGAAGAAACAGATTACAACAGCAGCCTTTTGGCTCCCCCAGCAAGCAGTGGCTGGCTGTGAGAGACGTCCCTTCTCTCCACAGCTTGCTGTGAGGAGTGGGCCCACCCAACAGACCATTTCTGCAGGCTGCGCTGGACACCTTCCTTTGGGAGCTGCCTGGCTTTAATGATAAAAAGAATGTAAGCAACAAAGTTAGGATTAACTTGAAGACAGCTGAAGTGAAGTGAGAAATACACAATCTCAAGATAGTACACAGTGATAAAGGCAGGCTTTATAAAACTTGTAACAAGTTCTGGCCATTTTCCAGGCTAAGGCCTTGGCATGTACTTTTCCCTGATGATAAATCCCAGTGAACCCAGTGGATTAATTCATACTTTAAATTGCCTTAAAAGAGGATTCACACTCTCACAAACAAATGCACCCATGTATTTGTATGGTCTGCAAAAATCTGTAAGAGACAGGGCAATATTTTTGTTTTAATAGGACTCGGTATTTCAGGATTTCAAGTTTCCTAATGGATTAGAAATAAGCATAGTCTGATTGCATACAGTAAAATGTCAAAAAATAGAGGTATCGAGCAAATTCCAATGGAACCTGTACTGGAACCAGTACTAGCTGCAACTGGTTTATAGGCAAATGTAAATTGAACACTAACCAGATTTACAGACAACAGAAATGATGAGGATTGCCAATGCATTGGAGGATAGATGGAAAAGAAAATTATCTAAGGAGTCTAGTGGCATGTGCAAACAACAGTAGGATAAGATTTAATTTAGATAGATGCCAAGTAATTCAGCTACAGAATGCTAATACTGAGCTGAAGAAATAAATGCATGATTGTAAAGAGCAGCACTGTGACAGAGGTCCTTGGGTGATAATAGATGACAAATTAAAAGAAAGGACAAAATGTGATGTTGTTCCAAATAAATAATTTGCTGTTTGTTTTATGCTTGCATAAGAACATAGAACAGTAATTATATTTCTTCTTCCCTCCCCACTGTCTCACTACATGAGAAAGTAGTGAAGGAAATAAGAGTTAAATATGAGTTAAAATAAATTACAAAGAATTCAATGAAAAATAATAACAATATGGAAAAGCAAATTGCAGGCCTCAGCTACAAAGAGAAATTGAAGGAACCTATGTTGTACAATATATAGAAAAGATCAAAAAGAGGATGAAAATATTTATTATACAACAGAATAGAGGTCAAGGAATTATTCTGTGTGGTAAAAGACAGCTGGGAGTAACTTGAACATTGAAAAGGGAAAATTACTTTTGACAGCAAAGGGAAAAAATTAACCTGCCAACAACAGGGTTGATGAGACAGTAGAACGTTTTCTAAAAAACTTCTTAGAGACCCCATCACCTAGACTGCAGGTGGTTATGAGGGGACATTTAATGAGTTCATTATGTGGAAGATGATTGTATGTTAGTGCTGAGGGTTGAAATGAGACTCAGTAACCTAGGATACGTGTGCATTCCATTTATCACTGATTCTGAGTACAAAAAAATCATATTTTTATTCCTCAGCTGTAAAGCCCAAAGAAATCTGAATTCATTCTTTGCAATTGTTATGGGTCTCAACACTGCATCTGTCAGCCGGCTGTCTCAGACCTGGGAGGTAAGACACATCTTTATATCTTTCACACACTGTCATAACCGTTTTGCACAAAGGCTGTATACTGGCGAATTACCTTTTTCTTTTTGATTATTATTTTTTCATGCTGAAATCAAACATGGAGGGAGTGTTGGTGAAGAAAATTCTTTGTTACTTGAAACCTTAGATATGCAGGTATTAAAAAAAAACCTAAATGTGTCTTTCCAGAGTTTTAAATAAGAACAAAGCATGGAGATCTTATCCCCTTAAAACAAAATAAATTATTCTAGCATTTTAAGTAGATGTTAGAATGGAAAGTCTTACAAAGGTGGCTCCAAACAAGCAATACCTTATTATGGAATAATTTCATTAAGAGGCCAAAACAACAAAGTAGAAATAAACCTTCTCTAGTTGTCTTTCATAGTTTTTTTTTTTTTTTTCCAGCTGCTCGTCTTTAACAACAAAGATAGGAAATGAGCCATGAATAAGGTGGATACTGGAGAACAGAGATTATTTGCTTTAAAAGCTACTGGTTGCTACACAGAGCATGAGTGCATTTAAAGGAGGGTCCCACTAGGATCTGTATTTATGTTGTGCATTTTTTGTTCCCATCCAAATCGCATCCATATTGAGTTGCAGTATCTGCAAGTTTACTGTTGTATCTCCTGATGAACCAAATACAGGGGAAGGAGTAATTGAGTAGGGTGGGTTGAAGCTGTGTGTGCAGTACTCCAGAAATATCAATCTGTAATACAGAGTGACAGAGAAGGGCTGTGATCTCCTGCCTTGGAGATACGCTTGAGCACCAGCAGCTGGGACCAAAGGCCCATTAGAGACTTACAAACCTGTCTGACACTGTCCAGAGCAAAGTCTCCCCCCTTTGCTGAAAGCCATGCGTATGGAAACATCACTTGTACGTCTGGGGCTTTGACACACAGAGGAACAAGGACAGTGGCTGTTTACAGGGACTGAGGCAAGGAAGAGCTGACTTAAATAAGATATAAAGTTTTAGAGAAACTACATACCTGAGGATGATGATACAGAAACCCCTTGCCTCTGATCTCTCTAAAACACCTCTCTGGGGAACATTTGCTGTGGCCTCCTCCTAAGCTGCCTTCATTCCATTTCTCTGGGCTTTGGTAGGAGAGTGGAAGAGATCAAGTATCATCTCAAAGGCAATGATAAAGATCTCTCCTGCACAGAGACACGCAGAACTCTGCTCTGTGCTGAGGCCTCTGGAGATCATGTGCTGCTGGTGGACTTCTCTCAGGAAGAGCAGAATATGTTGCTTGTCAGAACAAAGAGTGCATCTGCATATGTACCACTGTAAATATGTCACGTTTCTGTGTGTAAAATATTTATCAAGTCACATCCTTTCTTTTTTTTTATTTGTAAAACATTATTGCACTGGAAGTTTCAGAAGCAGAAGGTTGTTTGCATTAGTAATGTGACTTCTAGAAAGTAGTGCGATGTTTTTAAATTAATTATAATTACTTACACATGTAAATGAAACAACCTGAATTTAAGCAGCCATTTAGACTAAATCATATTGGCTCTGCACTTGATTTCTTAAACAAGTAGTGTGCTCTCAAGCATATTCTACATTTTTTCCTACAGTATCCAGTGTTTTAATGAGCCTCACTTTCCCTGATTTAAGATAGAAAAAAACATGCAATTGCAGTTCCATGTTCAATCATTTTAGCATTTTAATAATGCACATCCACTTAATCTAATTGTTCTAAATCTCTTTTCTCTTGGTGATGTCACTGGCTGTCAGGATCTAAGGACAAAGACAAGACAGGATTTGTGCTAAGAGGGTATCTCTTTTACTAGACTAGCTACTATAGCTGGAAAAAATAGGCAGGCTTTAAGGTCCACACAGCATTCTTCAAGTCTGAAATACTAGCATGAAAATTTAAAATGCAAACCATTGCTTTGAGTATAGTGATGTGAATCCATTAAAGCATCTTAGAGACAAAGAAAGTGGATTCTTGGGGACTAAAGCAGGTGTTGGCAGGAGGGGCAATACAGTAGTTTGTGCCTGGGCTCCCTTAGAAAGTGTTTTATGCACCTCTCTGTGGCATTAGGAGCAGATACCAGAGACAGAGTAATCAGTTTATTAGGGAAATGTCTCACTTTGGCACCAGTATGTGGCAGTGTTAACCCTATCAGCACTGGCATGATGTATAAAACAGCAGTGAGTGGGACATCTGTTAATTTCTAGAACCCCTATCCTGGGGCAGATTGATTACAACAAATGATTTAACATGGATATGATCAGTTTCTGAATTCTCAGCCTGTATTACTGCATCTAGCTTGATATGGATGTTTAGTCATAGAAGCTGGGGAAGAAAGTAAACCCAGCTGCTGACAAGCAGTTTCCATAAAAGAAGGATGCAGGTCCCCAAGACAAGGCTGCAGGGCCCAGTTCCTTGCTGGCACTTCACTGAACATGGTCCGTAATTAGAGCCCTGGGAGCTGAGGAGCCGGGGTGAAGTGC
The DNA here is from genome assembly GCF_048771995.1 of Taeniopygia guttata. Lineage (NCBI taxonomy): Eukaryota > Metazoa > Chordata > Aves > Passeriformes > Estrildidae > Taeniopygia > Taeniopygia guttata. Next base: position 31,721,980 of record NC_133026.1, on the reverse strand, counting down.
GTGTTGGTGCTTTCAGTACTTCACCCAGAGCAGTCTCAAGGAAAGAAATTCTTCAGCATTTTTCTGCCTAAATCAAATTTTTTTTTTCCTTTCCCTCTCTGTTTTCCACACTTCAGAAAATTCCTGGGAAGTTCAAGAAACTTTTCACTGAACTTGAAAGTTTGACGGTAAGTATGGTGTTGACAGCAGAAGAACATTACTAGTTTTACCTGCCTTCCTTCTTCCTTATTTATTTGGAGTCTGCCTGTTATTTTCTGGAGTTGGACTTGTCATGTCAGATCCGTAATTTGCTGAACCAGAGCTCTGAGGTGGTCTGCAAACATGAAATGGAAAGAGGCTCTGTTCCTTACAGAGGGAGGAAGGACAGAGAGAGGCAAATGTAGTTTCACCAGCATCAGTTTGGGAGCTGTTCTTTTTCCCTGGTAGCTAATCAACCTTTATCTGAAGCAATATGCTGCAGATCAGGAGAAAAAAAGACCAGCTCAAATTGTAAAAAAAACAAATGTCAAAATCTGAGGCTTGAGGATCTTTGTCAGCATTATCAAAGCGGAATAAACAAATGTTTCCTCTGGCTGTCATGGAAGTGGGTGCATGGTAGGATCAGTGCCTGGCACAGGAAACAGGAGATACAGCCTTTACCAGCTGTCATGCTTCTGTACTTGGAGTTCTTTATAAATGAATGTGTTTTAAAGATTCTGTGTGAGCTGGTTTACATTGGAAATTGAGATGACTTTTTGAACTGCCTACGTAATGCCACTGAAACATACTACCTTATTTTCTTTGAAAGTCTCCAGCATGCTCTATGGATCTTAAAGCAGTTTTTGTTGGGATTTTTTGTTGCTGTTTGGTGATGTTTGTTTTGGTTTTTTTAAAGAAGTTAATCAGCAATACATTCAGGATGTGTTTTGTGCTATACAGTAAGAGATTTTGCTAGTAGAAATTTGTAGGGAAATTATACAGCAGTCCAAGTGAATCTATTCTGCAGTTTCCTCTCAATTTAGCACTGCTTCATCTAAAGGAACATAATTGCTTTTGTTCCTTTCACTGTTTATGTTCCTGTTCAGTTTATCATGTCAGCTAGCTTAGAAAACCTTTAGCTACCTTGCATCCCAAAGAAACCTTTTATATCTAAACCATGTTCAGATCATATGCCTGTAATGGATTTAGAATTGCTCTTTTTATAGCCTATTGATTTTTCTGTCTATTACTCAAATGGTTTTGTAGGATCCTTCTCTGAATCACAAAGCTTACAGAGATGCATTCAAGAAAATGAAATCTCCGAAAATCCCCTTCATGCCCTTACTTCTGAAAGGTAATGTTAAATTTTGGCTGCTCTTCACTGTTGTTAATTAAAATAAGTGTAAGGTGATTTTTCCTTCAGATGCTCTTATGATGAGTATGTGACAGATACAGTGGTATTGACAACGTAGCACTTGGTCTGGATAATAAACAACTTCTTTTAAGACAGTGGGAAGATCCCAATTTTCACACAGGTCTTAAAACTGCATACTGTCCTGTTAAGTGTTGATAGAGCTGTGTGCTTTTGCTTTGGCCACATCCTCTTCAGCAGAGAAGTGTGACCCTGCAGGGCCCTGAACCAGTGGCCACAGTCATACTGCTGCTCTGAGATGCCCGTGGGGAGATGCCTCCCTGCTTTGCTGGGATGAACCTGCCCTGGTGCCACCTGCAAGGAGAACCTGCCCTCTCTGTCTGTTCTTAGAGGAGGGGATTTCCAAGTCTTTTATAAGTCTGAAAGAGATAAATAAAATCTTACTATCTAAAATAATTTTTTTTAAAAAGCATCGTAAAATAAAGTACATGTACTTGCTAATGCAGTGAGCTGGGCAGCTAATAAAGTGGCAAGTATTTAAAATATTCCATTGTCTTGGAGTCATTAATTATTAATTGCCTAGTCTTTGAACATGGCAAGTTCATTTATTTATTCCTGTATTCTGAAAGTGTTCTCTTTAGGCTGTTTATTCCAACCTGCTGCTGTGAAATGTATGAAAGCAGTTCTCCAGATAAGTTGGTGACAGTTTGGGAGCCACCAGACACATTTCCCCTCTTTGCACACATCAAAGGAGTTTGCATTAATTCAGATGGATACAATTATCAAGGCTTCAAAATTAAAGTGTTCTGGAGTATGTCTTCCTGTAAACAAAGGCAGCAGACATAAGTCACTTGTAGCAATGATGTTTGCACTGCATTACAATATGGTATATAAGAACATGTACCTAGACAGCATTTGTATCTTTAACTTGTGTTGGAGATAGCAAGAAGACTTTGAAATTAATGCAGTCCTTCAATAAAGTGGTCCATAAGGAGATGTTGCCAAGGTTGGTAATTCCCAAAGTATTGCACAGTGCAATGGAATTTATTGCGTATCAAGCGTATTTGTATTAAGGTCATTTCCAAGACAGGAAAAAATAGGAATGGGTAACATAGAAATCATTAATAGCTCAGCAAATTGCTGTATTTCATCACAATAGGAACAAAAGTAGTTTCAATTTAAAAAATGAAAAATCTTAAATTATGAAAAATAACTTCAGAGTGTCCTGTTAAAAGTTAATTAAATTTAAATGCAGAGCTCTCACGGCACACAGACACAGCTTTTGAAAATCAGGCAGATTTTTCAAATGTGTAATAAAATACTGTGATATACCCTTATAACCTAGTTCAGATGCAATTTTCTGCTCCACTGAATTTATCTAGACTCTTAGTTGTTGGCTGCAAAGCAAATTTCTGTTCCTTCTGCCCTCAGAGATGCACACATTGCTGTCAATGACTTAAAAAGCTGTGTGGAAATTTCTGCTTCCAGTATAGGTTTTTCATTAGAAATGATGGACAGTTTTTAACTGCATTGATATAGACACAAGTACTGCCTGTGTCCTGAAGTCGTGTCCTTTCTGAGTCCCTTTCCCTGGGTGCCCAAAGCAGCCCAGCAGAGGAGGTGCAGAGGGTCGTGCTCCCTCCTTTCCCTCTGCTTTTTAGGATGCAGCCCAGCAGCAGGAGAGGTGCTGGAGTTTTTGGCAGCATGTGCTGTGCTTTCTGCACGTCCATGCTGGCATCCTGCCTGTCCCAGCCCATCCACCCTAGGGGCACAGGAGCTCTCCATCACCCCCATGAGAGTCCCAGCCCCGGGTTTCCAGCAGCATTTGAAGCCGTTTAGCATTTCAATTCCAAGCAATTACAAAATGCCCCTCAGGCACAGAGTGAGCCATTGAAACCCAAGGAAATAAATCAGGTTGGCTGTTTCCAGGGAGGGTGAAGGTAGGGGTGGATGGGGGGTGGTGTGTGACAAAGCTACTCTGCAGGTTTCCACTCCTAAAATCCCCCAAAACCATGGGGTCCATATGGGTATCAGAGGGAATCCTAGAGGTGAGGACAGGAGAAATGCTGAGGGGCACAGATGGACTGCTGGGCTGGGGGCTGACACCTCTGCTGAGAGGGACACTTGTCCCATTTACTGTGTGCCGTTCTCCCACTGGCACATGTAGCTGTGACTTTTCAGGAGTAATGGTATTAGAGTGCCATCTCATTCCTTTAGTATTTTCTCCTCGTGGATCTCCTGGGTACCCTCACATGTGGGAGAGAGCTGCTGGGGGCATGGCTGTGGTGCTCCTGCCAGTGCCTTCTGTACCCTGGAGGGTGCACTGCTGAAGTCCACTCCCACTGTTGAGGCTTCCACTCCCACAGGGAATGTATTCATATTCTTGGTACTTTGTGTTCAAGATAGGTCTCACTTCTGACCTAATACATATTAGAAAAACAGAGAAAATGGCCTTGAGCTACACTTTTAATTGTAATCTTAACTTGGCAACATTTATTTTGCTTGAGATTCCCTCCCTCCAGTTCATTACACTGTGTTCAGCTCTCTTCCTGGAGCCAAATATAGACCTTTTCCTTTTCCTCTGACCTTTTTGTTGCCTTTGCAAATTCCCTTCAACAACACTACATAAAAATGTTTCTCCCTAGGCATGATGCTTATTTCAAGGCTTTGTACTTTTGTGTCTTGTGTTTAACCTCTCTGGCTGTCCAGAGAGGGCTGTAGCCCTTGTCTTTGGGGAGGACTTTGTCCTTTGTCCCGCAGAGGGAGATGAAGGGGTGTCAGAGCCAGCTCCAGCATCTGGTAGCTCTGCCCCTGTGGAGCTCCGGGCTCAGGGACAGACCTGTCCCAGCCTGGGCCATGCAGGGCCACCCCTCTGGATGCCCTCCCCTGCTCCCAGCCATCTTCTACCATCTTCCCAGAAGATCAGGTTTAATAAGAAATCCTTGCCCCCACTTAAAAATACTCTCCTTAACAATGTGTAAATGTAAATGTTGTTATCTAATAATCTCTGCATGTCATCATTAGGCCAGGCTTTTATTTCACTGTTAAAAGATACTGTGTCAATCCTTAATGGGCTACTTCCTTTGTTTTTCTGGGGTTTTGTTTGTTTTAGTTTTTGTTGGTGTTTACTAATATTATTTATTTACATTAACAAAGAGGTTGTTAATAATAATTGGTTTTGGGTTTTTTTCCAGATGTAACGTTCATCCATGAAGGAAATAAAACGTTTCTGGATAACCTTGTTAATTTTGAAAAGCTGGTAAGCTAATTTTATCCTTCCTGTTTTTCAAAACATTCATGTTCTCTTCTCCCCTTTGCTTTCTTTATCTTGTAAGACTGTAAGGCTTTTTTCTGGCTGAACCAGGAGGAAATAAACAGGGGTAGACAAGAGCAAGCAGGATGAAACAGCCAAGTTTCTTTCCCCTGCCCTTTTCCTTTGCTCCTCTCTTTTCTCATTCCTTCCTCCTCTACTTCTGTGTAAAATGGCTAAACCAACAATGACCATCATCACTGCAACACAGTCCACTTTTCAGTTATACTCGGTGAGATCAATCCCTTTGCACCACCTCGTGGGCTGCTTGTATGAATAAAGTTCTCCTGCTTCAGCTTTCTCTGAATTATGTTTCCTTTTTTTTTTTTTTTTTTTTTTTTTTTTTTCCCTCAAGTTTTCTTTAGTTTTTCACTTAAGGAAAGATTTCTCTAGTTTATCACCCGGCAATAGTAGTGTAATTTTAGTGACCTTAAATGAAAGTTCAACTTTTTGATCTATATTAAATGAGGAAGAAAATAATGCCTGAAATATGAATTAAACTGACTGTAAATATCACTATTGTAGCTTTTATGCATAAGGGCACTTGATGATGTGTTTTTGGCCCCATTCACTCTAGGCATCATATGACATCTACTCTGGCATGGTATTACTGAGAGAGGTTTGATTTGCCTAATTTGTGTTGGTTTTTGGTGGTTTGTTTGGCTTTTGTTGTTGCTTTTTGGTTGGTTTTGTTCAGTTTGGGGGGTTTTCTTTGGTAACATTTTCATGAGATCACTTGGTCTGTTCAACCTAGAGAAGAGCTCATTGCAGTCTAGAACCTCCTTGTGAGGGGAAAAGGAGGGGCAGGCACTGATGTCTTCTCTGTGGTGGCCAGTGACAGGACTCGAGGGAATGGCCTGAAGTTGTGTCAGGAGAGGTTTAGGTTGGATATCAGGGAAAGGTTCTTCACCCAGTGGGTGACTGGGTGGTTGGGCACTGGGATGGGCTCCCACACAGAAGTGGTCACAGCACTAAGCCTGACAGAGTTCAAGAAGAGTTTGGACAATGCTCTCAGGCATGTGGTGTGATTCATGGGGATGGTGCTGTGCAGGGTCAGGAACTGGACTCAATGATCCTTGTGGATTCCTTCCAGCTTGGCTTATTCTGTGATTCTATGGCACTAAAAACCAAAGTCTGTATGGTGGAGTAGAGAAGCTTGAATTTTTTTTTTTTTTGGGTTTTTTTTTGTTTGTTTTTTTTTTGTTTTTTTTGTTGGCCTGTAGTATTTGACCAAGAAACCAAAATGTTCTTTGCAATTGTCCAGGTGTGCCATGGAACTCTTATTCCAGACGGCTGTGGTTGGTGAATTATGCCCAGCTATTTTCTCCATGAGTTTACAATTGTTTGGAAATGAACGCACAATCGTGGAGTTATTAATGAACCCGATGTTGAACTTATTTTCAGAATCTATCATAATACACGTTGTCTTTTCAACTTGCAAGCAGATGTAGACTCTGACTTTTGAACCTGAGCTCCTTTTTTTTTGTGTTTTCTATTTGATTTCTGTACCTTTTCTTGTTGCAGAGTTTGCAAGAATACTGATTTGCATGTAATGAAAGGTTTTCTTGTTCCAAGTCCATTAACTGTTTGACCTTTAGGTGTTTTCATAAAACTCATTAGCATGTTCTTCTTCATTGCCTCTTGGAAGTACATCCAATTAACATGTAAATTAAACTAACCCTCGATGCACCATAATTGTTATTAAAATCCCTCCTCTGGCCCATATATTTATTTAGTGAATATGTAGGATCTAAGTCTTGTCCAGTCTTAGCAGGCTGTGTTTATTTGTTTGTTTGTTGTGTAATCGTGTAAATGCTTAATGCATGCTGGGCTTCCTGGATAAGAATCCCTTTCCTTTCTGTCTCCATTGTGTCTCCAGAGGCAGTGGGAGCTTTGCTAATTGACTTCAGTGAGCCAGGATCTCACCTTTTCCATTCAAATGGATAATGGGCATTTTAAGTGGCAAGGGGGGAGAGGCTGAGGTGATGGTTGAGGGGTGAGGGTTGTTCAGATTGACACTTCCTCCAAATTATCATTCAGATCACAGCTCTCAGAAACATGCTGTCTCATGCAGCCCTGTGCATATGAATGCAGGCAATAGTGCAAGCTTAGGAAGTGGGAGCTAAAGAGAGATTTAAATATCACTGTAGTGGAAACTCGGGCTGCACACTGGTATTACCCTGGCTCAGTTGGATTTAGTCAATGGCCATGAACTCACAAGATAAATTACACGTGATCACGTATTCATCAGTCCGTGTTTCTTTTCTAATTATAAGGGCTTTGTCCTGAATAGCAATGTCCTCCTTGGTGTTCTGAGCTGAACACTGAAGTGCTGAGCACTTTCTGGCCTTTGCTGAGGAAAATTAGGATTGACATTGACTCCTGCTCGATTTGGATCAAGCCACTGAACCTCACCTGCAAATTTGCTGTTGCAGAAAAAGAAGAAAAGAATTATTCTACCATAGCAGATTACTGCTTTGGGGAAGGAACTTACTGTCGTAAATGACTAGAATTTCCACTTATGAATTTCAAAGCAAAGATGGTTTCTTGTGTCTCCATTTGGATCGCTATTTGGAAATACTTCATTTCTGCATTAAACATCTCACCTGAAGGAGGACTTGTCAGTCTGAACCATTATTTTTTCCAACTATATTAGTTTCTTTTATTTAAGATCTTTCTCCATAAAATCCATGATTCTTTTATATTCTTAGAACTCAGCAATCCTACCATGACTGGGTTTGATTTGACATGAAATTATAGCAGTGAATACAAAGTTAATTCAAAATGTAAAGAAAGAAATTTGCAAGGAGAAGAAAAAGAAGTGATCTTTTGTCTCAGGAATTTTACCTAGCTTGAGCAAAGGTGAAGGGGTTGCAGTGGTTTATTTAACTGCATTTTTTGTAAAATCTAGTCTGTTATAGTGTTAGATCAATATTTAGTATCATACCTACTCCTTCAATTAAATCTGGAGGAATAAATGGAAATACAGCCTTACATGGTCTCATCTCAAGGAATTTCTTTGGTATTTTCTTAGCTATTTCACTAAAATGCGGCTACTTCAGGTTTTTCTCTCCAGCCTTCAGCTATGTCCTGGCAATGATACGTCTTAGCCACACTCCAGCAAACGCTATTACAGGTCAATGGCCATTACCATTTTCAATAACACCTGCTTACCTAGAGCCTTCAGCTGTGAGGACTGTGTACATGCAGCTGTGGGTTAACCCACACCCCCAAATATCTGTGCAACCCCAAGCCTGAGGCTCTGCTGTCCTCAGTGAAAGGAGTACTAATGATCCTGGGTAGCTGGTAGGCCGAAAAGCCACAAGAAATGTGTGTTACTTATCAGACTAACAAGTATGCAAGCACTTGCTTTAAGCAGTGGGAAGATAGCATTTGCTATGCAGATACATTTGCTGACTTTTTGCATTACTTTTGGGTCCCAGAGAATTGAAACCAGAGAGCAATTCATAACTAGGATACTAAAGCCAGAGGATTTGCAATTCTGCTTTAAATGTTGCACAAAGAGGTTCTTCCCTTACCAGAGCATTACCTAGGGAAGTCAGTCTTGGGATGAACCCTCACAGTGACTGACTGCAAAGGAGAGACAGCAAAGAGTTGCATGTATGATGTATGGCTCTCTCCGACTTCTAAAATCCAAATGCAGAGAGTGTTGGCTGGGAAACATCACAGTAGGAGCACTGGTAGAAGTTTTAGTACTGCCAGTGCTCACATTATTGATTGTGAAATCTAGATCATCTCATTAGAACTTCATTTTAATCAGTGCAAGGACATCAGCACAAGAGATTGAGTAATTTCATGGCAAATGAAGCACAGCGGGTAACAAGAAAAAATATTTTGATTTACTGATGAAAGAAATAGGAAGTTTCCATTAAATGTGCTCTCATGATAAGCTTTTCTGTGGAGGAGCCTTGTAAGCCACTCCCAGGATGTTGAGAGATGAGCTTTTCTGTATCATTCTGGTCTTAAACATACTCTGCTCAAGACAGCTAATCCTTTCCACCTCTAATAATTTTTGATGGAGATATAAAGTGAGCATCAGCTGTTTCCATGAGCTTTCAGATCATTCCTGCTAGGTGCAGTTTGCTTCTTTAACTTACTAGATTTGATGAGAAATTGCCTCAGAAACAGTAAAATTTTTTAAAAGTAATGGCTTAAGAACTTTATGGGTAGTATCTAGTGAAAATAAGCTCCCTCTACTGATTTGTAGTGAATAATCCCAGTTTTTGTGTAAATTGATGACCTGAGCCTGAATGAGAAACTGAATTTAAACCTTTTGCTTCCTCCGCTTAATGTAAGTGAACATCCAATATCTCTGTAAGCACCAGCTTTTGTTAAAAGGATACCAACAGGACAGCTTTACTTGGTGCCTAGGTGTGGAGATGTCAGGGTGCTTGCTCTGCAGCATCTGGGCTGTGGGCTCTTTTCTTTTGTGCTGGTTAGGCTGCAGAGAGCTGCGGGGCTGATGTTGGTGCCTGAGTGTGGTAGGCAGTACACAAGTGTGCACTTAGGGGTGTAGTCTGTGCCACAGAGAGGATTACAGTCCAATGATGCAAATGTGGAGACAGAAGGAGAGGCTGCAGGCTACACAGTACCTTAGATAATGCACTAAAGCTGGGTTGAACCCCAAAGCACTCACCCAGTCCAAAAGCCTTCCTTGCTGTAGGCTTTCAGTTTAATAAAAGTTACTGGAAGAAAAATGAGCAATTTGAAAAGTTTGGTTATTTTTCACTTGCCATGGGTTCTTAGCGAGTTGTTCTCATTTAATCTGTGTGATATCAATAAGACATCTAGACTAACCCTGTTTCATCAAATGGTTTCATCACTGAGATAAAGAACAAAGTTTCTCCTGCTGTCTTCATTTTCTACCTTAGCACAGTTGCTTGTTGTTGTTCAGTGTAGGACAAGGAGATTTTCCAGGCTTTTCTAATGACAGAATCTGTCCCAGGTCTTTGCACTGATTATTATTTTGTCTTTGCAGCACATGATTGCAGATACTGTTCGGTCATTGAGACATTGCAGAAATAACCAATTTGGTAAGTAGACAAAATTTCCTACTTATTTTGCCTTTGTACATCCTTGAGGGTTTGTTGAGTTTTTGGTTTGTTTTTTTCCCACCCGTTTTCTTTCCAATTGCTCAGATTTACTACAGAATGTCGTCAAAAACTGTTCAACTAATGGGCAAGAGAAGGCATCATTTTTGGAAGGTCAACACAGCAAAAACCACAGTTGAAGGAAGTGTTAGTTTACAAAATGTTTCTAGGAACAGCTTCCAAATTTTAGTAAATTACTTTCCTGCAAAAATTGCCATCTCTTCAAAATCCTGTGTAAGATCTGTGCCAGCTACACTTAGTAATGGAGGCCTCTGGTGAATGCTGCTGTTTCTGCCTTTCCCAGCTATAAATGAGTTAGCTCAGTCTCCTGCCAGTCTGAGTGTTTTGGTAAGGAATTCACAGCTGCCTTGGCTTCCAGCAGCTAAAAGATGGTGCTCATCCCCACAGCTTTTCACTCAGCTCTTCACCAAGAGCAATTGTTTGTTTATATGGGCTTCCTGAGGACATTTCACAAAACTGTAGAAATCTTGAAGGTATGAGGATCCTGTGGGTTTCCTGAAAATGGTTGAGTAGGGAGAAATGAGGGGGTCGTTTCCTCTTCTAGGGGAAGCTGCAAATATAGCTGTGCCTGCTTTAGACACTGGAGGATCTATGCTGGAGGCAAGGATTGCGAGTGCCTCAGCTGCACAGAGGACTTTTTTTTGCTTGCTTTTTTTAAAAATATGTTTTTTGTTGTTTCCGCCTTATTAGCCACTAGAGAATCCAACCCTAAGGGACCATGCCAGAAAACTTCAGCTCTCTTTGTTCTGCTGCTTACAGAGGAGAAACCTTGCTTTTCTCCTTCTCAGTGTTCTTATTCTCTGCAAAGATGTTAAATACAGGAAGGGGACAGAAGAACTACTTTAGGAAGCAGTTAGTTTTTAAGCCAAACCCACTAAACATGTCATTTATTGAGGCCACAAAAACCTCTTTTTCAAAGAGAAGTTCAGAACTGTGCTGCAGCCTTGGGGAAAATAGAGTTGAATAATAACTTTTTTCCATTGACTTTTCAGCAGCTGTCAGCCTTGACTCCAACAAAAAGAATAATAATCATAATTTTAATTATAAATACGTTACCTTGGGGAATAATAGGTACTTTTAAGAGTTTTGTTAAACATTTGCTCCATAGGATTACCATATATATATACAGTATTACCATTAAACAAAGGCTGCTCAGTATTATGGCTCTTCAGTAATTTTTCTTAAAAAAAAAAAAATATATATATATATATAAACATATGTAAGAGAAGAAGGGGTGGGGAGGAAGGAGCAAGATGTGCCTTCTTTTAATTCAGATGCTGAAGGAAATATTGATTAATCCAAACCACACCTCTCCTCTGTAAACTAAAATGTCTCCTATTTGGCATTATGAAAAGTAACATTGTTTCCTTTCAGTGATGTGAGGGGTTTTGCACTTTGCCTGCACATCTTTCATCTCGTTTTTGCCCTTTTTATTTTTCCAAGTGATTTTTTAAGTCTTGCAGCATAAATCCAAGGTTAATACCCGAGATTTAACATATAATCTGGTAGTTTGAAGTAGGCAATTGTTATTTCATTTTAGCACAGACTTGATTTATTGTGAAGGTAGCAGTTAAAAAGCAGCTTATACAGACATCCCTGTAGGCACTTTTTTTTCCCCTAAAATTCATTTAGGCATGAAATGAATTCACTGAATATTTATTGAGACTTTATGGACAGTTTCATTTTCTAGTGGGCTTATTTTGCTCTCAGGAATGTGAATCTTTCTACTGCATCAATTCCCAGATTGGCCTAAGAGCAGCAGGCGTCTCACTGTAGGAAGAAATTCAAACAAAACTAAGCAAGAAATATTATTATTGTTTATGAACTGTACAATGTATATTAAGCTTGCAAGCCAAAGTGTTTCTGGATTAGAAACTGGTTAGGTTCCAAGTAAAACTGAAGTGCGTGTTTAAAGGAAATAACATTTATATCCTAAATCTTGAAAACAAATAATAGCATTTCCAAAATGAGGAAGAGCAGCCTGAGAAAACAACATAATTCAAGCTTTTGTCATTTGAGGTGTTAATGAGAAATACAAATGTTTTTCATTATGCTCAGCACAGCTGCTGGGATGCTGTTCCCTCAGAACAAAAAGGTCAGCTCTGTATCCTGACACAAATTTATCACATTATCCTGTTCTCTCCAACACTGCTCAAGTTAGATGGCTGCTCTGCAAGAGCTCTTTGAAACAGCTGCCCAGGAGTCCCATTAGCAGCCCCATGCAGAACTGGCTGCATTCACATCCCGTGTTACCCACTCAGCATCACAGAGATGTCTTCAGAAACAAGATTGGTGATTCCTGGCAACTCGCTCATACAGCTGGAGAGTGTGCAGAAAAGGATGATAATGTAACAAAGGAGAGGGAAGAAGTGTGTGAGTTAAGCTGATAGGTTCAGGGAATTTTGAAGGGTTTTTTTTTCAGTTTATGGTAATATCAAGGACCTGGACACAAGTGGAGCTTTCCAACTTTGCTCGTCTGCCAGAAGTCAGCAATGTTGCTTTCTCTGCCTATCTTGATGGATCTAGAGCTTGGCTTCTTTCTTTTTTCTGTCTCTGCTAGTACCAGCCGTGCTGGATGGTTTCACAGGCAGGGAATTCCACAAGCCCATTTTGAGCATAAAACTTGTAACAGAGAACAACTGCTATTCAGGCCACCCTTCAGTTTGCCTGTTACACATCTAATTCCTCTTGCTGCATAAACTCCCATGAAATGACAGCATGACTTTTGTCTCTGTTACTAGATCAGAAATCAAAAGCCTAACAGATCAAAAGACAGGGGTCTGTCAGAACAGCTTTGAAGAGCTTTTGTATCCATATGCTCTGCTGTCACCTTTCACCAGCTCTGAAGATAATAATCCAGGCCCTGCTGTCTTGTGGACTGTGTTAAAATTCTTAAAAAGTTGCAGGCTGGGTTGCCCACCCCTGCTCAAGGTCCCATTGTCCTGCCAGAGCAGCACAAAGGAAACCTTGAACCACCCTTACAGGGGATGGACTGCCTGTACTGCCAGCAGAACTATATTTTCCTCTTGGGAAGAGTCAGCTTCTTGCTGTCCTCATGTTCCCCTCATTTATGCATGCTGGCTGCCCAGAATTGCCTATTTCTTTTTTTCTTCTCCCCTTTTCTCTATCTAGCTGCTACCTCATTCATTGCACTCAAACAGCAAGTCCTTTGGATTACTGGCTGTCTTTCCCGTGGCTGTCTAGCGCCTGGCAGGTGGCACAGCAGTGACTTTGTGACACAGGACCGAGAAGCAGCAGGCAAGGCACAGCTACCTGATCCATCCCCTTTCTCCTGTCTTGCAGGCAATGAAGTTCCTTCGAAAGAGCATCACGAGCTGAAGCCATACGTGCACCACCTGCATGTCATCGACAACCAGCAAGCTCTGTTTGAGCTCTCTCACAGGATAGAGCCACGAGTGTGAGCGTCCACAGCTTCCTATCACCTTGTAACTGCAGCACTTTGAATTAAGTGAATGTTTATGCCAAGCATGTTGCTTCCCTGTATGAGAACGGTTTACTGAGTTTTATCAGTAGCTCACACAACGTGCGCAGGAAAATCAGGCAAGAGCCAGCAAAGGAGCTGCTCGCAGATCTGCAGGGCAAGCTTGGCACCGTTCCCGCTGCTCCCTGGGACCTGAGGCAGTGGAGCAGTGTCCTTTGAGCTCAGGAGCTTGGTTTCTGTGAAAATATTGTTTGGTCCAGTGTAGCTTTCAATGCAGATTCTGCCAATATTAGAAAGAAAGGAATCATCATGTCACAGCAGCAAAACATTTCAGCAAGCAACATGCCGCAAGGGGGTTGATTCCCAGTTCACCATAGTATGTACCTCACTAATTCAAGGCTGCCAAAGTATTGTTGCCAAAAATAATGTGCAATCTGTGCAGCTCCCATGAGTCCACTGGAGCACAGTATTTGAGATGTGTGAGCAACCTAGAAGAGGAATATAACAAGGCAGTGCAACCAGATGAAACTCAAGAGTATGTTGTGATGTGGAGGTCAGCAGTAAACAGTTCACTCTGTTATGGCTCCTTTAAGAATATGCTTTATAAAACACACTGTAAGAGCCAATCCACTTCTGTTGCAATTTATGGACACAATTGTTTCTATACGGAAAACATGCTGTTTTCTTCCTTTTCAATTATCTCAGAATTAGCACTGGCTCCTGCAGTTAATGTGTTATAAATTATTATAGCAGGAACTTTGTTTTCTGCTTGAATTACTGCCTCTGGTATCTACTCAGAGGCAAATGCCTAGATCTATCTACATTTCTAATTCCCCTCACTAGAAATACCATTTCAAGAAATAAAACTTCACCTAACTTGCACATGCTTCTAGTTTTTAAAGAGCAGAAAGGTGCCCCTTACATGGTACCAGTATAATTACCTGCATACACACCAGGCTCTCGGCATCAGGGTCCCTTTACTGCTTTTGTCCCCTTCACAGCCCTCCCCATGACAATTCTCTTGTAGTTAAAAGTACTGCATCTAGGCCTGTGCTGAGCAGCATTTCTAAAGTAATGTCTACAGCTGACCTGCATCTTGAGCACCACCATCACCTGGTTTCCAGTGCTAAGAAGTTGCCCTGAGATGATCTAGTGAATGCCACAGGTGACGTGCAGAGAGGGTGCTCTTGGCTTGTGTTTGTGCACTGACTCACAGTGATGATCCTTTTACAGAGCAGGGAGGATACATTGCATTGCTTGCCCATCTCTGTTGTATGTTTTCCACATGAGGAAGACTTCCAAGAAAATGCTTCTTTACTAAAATGTGGGAATACTGAAGTAGCATGCTCTTCATAATTGTGTTATCTCTGGTCTAAAGGGATTAAAAAAAAAAACAAATACAAAAAACCAGCTTTAACAAGTAGTCTGTGGGGGGAACCTGTAGAATGCATTCAGTTTTCCCATCTGTGAAATATTGTATAGATCTATTGTAAAGGAAACAGATGTTTCGGAAATGTATTTGCTTGTACTTTGTTATTATCAAATACTATATGATTTTTTTTATGAAAAAAAAATTCTTTTTACCCAGTAAAAAGAAAAAAATAAACTCTTGCTGGCCATGGAGTAAAAATTTCCTATGTTCTTCTGTAGATGTGACTGCATATATTGTAAATAATTCTTTTGTGCAAACAGACCAAAACTGTTCAAATGAATATACTAGCTGTGGTGGGCTCCTTTTTGCAGTGTAAGAACAAAAACCAGATGCAATTTATTGCTTGTGTTTTTGCAGTTCTTCCTAGGGCTACAGCACTTAGAATTCCCAACATAGCTGCATTACCTGGATGCTTTCCTGGGTTTTGAGCTCCCTCTTGTGAATTATTCTTTTTTTACTGTGGCATTATTTTTAGGAACCTGTATGTAGATCAGCCTGCATGCTTCAGCTTGTGTGGTGTAACACTCTAGTCCACAAAGTTGTTCTGGAAATCTGTGGGAGAGGGAGCATTCAGAGGTATTCAGGGTGAGAAGGTGGGGCGGTTTCTCAGTTCACTGCATTTAACTCTGATAGTTTTGGTGGCTACCGTGGTTGAAGCAGCAGCTGTGTTGGGGAAGAATAAAAGGCAAGGAAAGGAAAAGGAAAAAAAAAGGAAAAAAAAGAAAAAAAAAAAAGAATAAGAAAGATGACTCTGTGCCTAGGGTTTGATTTGAAAGCCTGATAGACCTACCTGGAACACTCCTCACTCTGCCAACTCAAAATGAAGTAAAGTGATGGGTTAACTCATACCAATAAGCTTTGAGCCAGCAGAGGTGTTGGCTTCCTGCACCTCTGTAATTTCACATTAAATCAGGTGTTGCCTACCACTTGCAGGTGGCATAAAATCAGTCTGAAGGCACACAGCCAGTATTACCCTTGTTATCTCTGCTGTGACTAATTAGACTAGTCACAGCTTTGCAAACTAGTTTTTTTAGTGGCCTGTATAACTTGGATTTAAGTTAGGATCCAACACAGCTGCATCAATTTAATTGAAGAACTGGGCCTTAGAACTGTTACTGTAAAGGAAAAGTAAATAGTCCAAACCTGTAGCTAAAATGCCCAATTTTAAAAAGGTCCTTCTATGTCTTTGTTCCACAGGTAGGAATTGCAGAGCTTTACTGCAGACTGGCAAGCAGTTTGAAGATGTTGAAGTTAGGAGAAAACTAGAAGTGAACCCTGTATTAGGGAAGGGCAACACTATACAGCCTCTCCCAGAGTCCAGCACTGGTGATATTGTGCGATTTTTTACATCCTTCAATAGTGCAATTAGGTTATGTGGTATAAAATCTATAAATTTTGTAAATTCCATTTATCACAATCACATCTGGGGTTAAATACTCTGCATACTCTTTTTTTTAGTACCTAAGAGGAGTAAGACAGAAGAAAGGAAAGAGCTGTGTCACTTTAGCCTCTTTGATGTGTGATTTTATGGCAACAAATTTAGATGTTTCTCTAACACAGCTTTTTGATTCCAACATCATCTTGAATAGCAATAAATTTCTTTCACACAGCAGTGGCAAAAGAAAGGGTATTATCAGAAATAAGACCTGTGCTACTGTAAAATTATGAAGAAAGATGTAAATACTAAACATTTTAGCAGAGTAATATTTATTTGCATAGCCTATTTATTGTCATCTTATACACTGTTAAACACTGGGATGGAGTCAGTGAGCTGAGGTAAGAACACCTGCCTGTTCTCTCTTGAGTGCCATAACAGTGTCAGCTTGCATTAAAAGTAATAAAATAGAAACCCCCAAATCAAGGTATTTACCTGACTTCTCAGGGACTACAGCTGGTAGTTATCCACCATCATGAGACCTGGTATGTATGAGATAATCTGATTTACCAGAATCAATGCTGCCAATGTTTTCCTTTGCATATTTCATGCTTGTTTGCCTCTGTACATATAAGTGTGTCGTGTATTTATGAGCGCTAGTAAGCAATAATTTATATGTCAAAATGGCCAAGCAATACAAGGTTAAAACTTGTAGAAGCAACTGTTATGTTTATCTTGCATTTTCCAGTGTTTTTTAATATTGCTTTTCAAAATATAAAAACTACCTTAATGAAGTCTGGACTCTGTGCCTTTATGCCTGCCATACATACTTATTGTTCCTATGTGGAATATTTTACTTGCAGTCCTTCAGTTCCACAAACCCTCACTGCATTTGTGACATGGATGCAGACTCACACAGAGGCTCAGGAGCCTGACCCCTTTCAGAGCTGCTCATCTGTCTCTGGTCAGTGGTACTTGCTGGTATGAATGTTTCAAAGCAGGAATGATGTTAATGGGGCCTCAGCTGTGCCCTGTCATCACAGCACAGCCAAAGAGAGGCCTCGAGCCGCCATGAGAAGTCCCTGTGGGAGAGGGGAGGAGTAAATCTATCTTCATATCCTCTGGAGTCTACTTATTGGCACTTGATCCTCTTACTGAGGACAGCAAATGCTTTTCCCTGTCATCAGTCATCCCTGATGCTGCTGTTTCCTTCCTCTGGGCTGGTCTGCAGCAGGAAGGCAGAGCTCAGGATGGGCTGCAAGTGCACTGTAAAGCAGCTGAGGCTTGCCCCGTCCTTTCTTCCTTTCCATTTGCAAACCTCGGGAACCAACAAGCCAAACCTGGCTATTTCAGGCAGAAATAACACTTGGTACTTACAACATGATGTCTGTTCAGAGTGCTTTACAAATAGGCAATACTTAATTAATTAATACGTAAGACTCTGAGTGTCTGCACCTTAAGCCTGACCTTGAAAGTGTTTGTGCTACTGTTAGTATACAGATAGGGTGAATTCTAACCTTAATATTTAAAATAAGCCTGAATTGTTGATACTGTGCCATAAAAATGTTTAAAGATACATTACAGACAGACAAACTTTTCCAGATCCAGTTGCACAGTTTGAAGCATTTGTGGTCTCAGTGGTTTATCACTGTCCCTTCATTGGATATCACTGCTCTCCACGGTGTAGCCCAGAAGACTGGCAGAGAACCTCCAAACTTGTTGCAGTAATTAAGCCACACATGGCTGCATGCAAGCAGCTGACTTTGCAGAACGGGCTTTCCTTCCCTCCACTCCCCTTGCTGGGAGACTTTCACAAGAAGAGTGATGATATTTTTTAGATGATTTGCAAATGGCAGGGTGTGGAGCTGAGGACAGCGGCCTTACAGCTCCAGTTGTGCTGGAAGAGCCGCGAGAAGAGGCTGCTGGGCTGCAGATACGGCCTCTTGAGACCATCTTGCTAAAGTGTTCAAATAAGGGCTTTTCTATCCCTCTCCAACAAAAAGAGCTTGACTGGTGGAGGCCTGCAATTTAAGCTGCTTAAGGGACTCTGTGAATGTTAACTGAAGTAATCAGAGGGGTCTGTGAAGGGCCATTCCTACAGGATCTGTGTGACCCCAAAGGCAGCAGGTGGGGGCAGTTTGCTTGGGGCCAGCACAGCCCTCCGTGCAGAGCAGCACTGACCTGCATGGGTACAATTTCTCTAACCTGGGTAGGGATGTTTTCCTCTTCTCAGGAGGAAAAAAACATTTAACCTGAAAACTAAACCTCCCAAATATTTGCTGTTTCACATCCCAGCAGACTTTCATGCCAACCAGAGCCTCTGCCCTGGAGTCCTGCTGTCTTCTGCCGTGGGATGGCAACTGAGATACAACAGCAAAACTCAAAGAAGGTAAGTCTTCCAGCCCTACAATGTCCACCATTTCACACTGGAGACTTGTGGGATGGCACCTTACACTCATGGGTACAGTAATATTGTGAAATGCTTGTAGTTGTATCAGAGTTAAAAGAATTGAGCAGTGTAGTTAAAGTCTAGAGGACTGAGGAAGCCTGCAAAGATGGGCCAAACAAGAAATTGTTGAAAGAGATGGGTTCTCCTGAATTCCCTGTTGTCTGGAAGAAGGTCTGCTGATGGCCCTGAGATTACCTCACTTAGTTAGAGCATGGTGCTAACAATGCTGAGGCTGTGGGTTTGATCCCAGTAGGGGCCATTCACCTAAGAGTTAAACTTTGATCATCCTTCCAGATCCCTTTTAACTCAGAATATTCTGTGATTTCATAAGACCCCTGTTAACACCCTTGAGCAGCATCTGCCACAGAAAAGTATGACAGCATTACAGTCTGCATAATTTTAATTTTCACTGCCCATTGCAGTGGTAAGCAGTTGCAGCTGGTGGTCTCTCCAGGAGGTTTGTACTGCCACTTACTCGCAGAGATGCAAATCCATGCATTTAGGGAACTGTCTGGACTTCAGCATGGCTTTTTCATCTGTTTCTTATGCCAAGGAGGGAAAGTGGCATTGGCAGGAAAATCCACAACACCAGAGGTGTCCAAAAAGGAGACAGAGGAGTCCTGCAGCTTTATTCGAATAAAGGGAGGGAGTCCAGTGAGGCACACACCTACAGGGCTTTTATTCAGGGTTTTGGAGGGCGCAGCCTCCTTTTATCCTAAACTCCTGACCACACATTGCCCTCTTCCTTTCCCCACTGGCTGAGTTACCAGGAAGGTAGCGCTTTCCCAAACCACCTACCATATATCCTCCCTTGAATCTATTTTACCCCTAAGCTCAGAAACTCAGGCTTGTGCAGACCCTTGCGCCTTCTGGACTCTCCAATAGACCTACTGCCCAAAGTTAGTAGAGACATTAAGACCCTTTTCAAAGATGTCAACACCCACACCTTCACCCCTCAAATTGTTTGTAAAGACATTACCTTTCCTCTCAGCATGATCTGGAAAACCTTGGAGAACCTTCCTTTACGCTGAATGCTGCTGCTGACCTTTTCCAAGTTCAGTTTCACCAGGGGAAATTTCAGGGTTGAGGCAACCCTCCCCATTAAGAGAAACACAACCATCCTAGAGAACACAGGCAGCCAAAACCAAGGGAAAAACTCATTTTAGGGTTAGGAAAGAGCAGAGCCATTTGGGAAGTCACCCAAATGCAGCAGATGAGAAGGAAATAATATTAATAAAAAATCCGTTTTTATTCTCTGCATGGGTCTGATTGATTGCTCTGGGATTTTTGGCTGGTGAAGTTATTACTTTGCAGGGAGAGGTGGATAGTGCTGGGTTTGCTTGCAAGCAGAGCTGATTCCTAATAAGAGGTCTTGTGTGGGCTGCCTTTAGTGCTCTTTACCATCCTAATACCACTAGTTCCTATGCCTAAGGTTTCACCTTTCATCACTGTGGTGAGGAGTCAGAGTAGATCTGGGGGTGCTAAGGAATAGTGAATCAACATAGTTGAGAATAAAATTTGATTGGAAAACCAATCTTTACCCTTTAAGCTGAAAATATGATTGAGTTATATAAGTTGTACACAGGCAAGACATACCTTTAAGCAGAATCATATGAGCTAAACAACACTGAAGGACAGTAACTAGGGTGGGCAGCCTACCTTGAGTAGATAGGTCTTAAAAGATGGTTTGTGCAAGGAGATGGGCTATAAATTTCTTGGCCTTTCAAATAGATTTTCTTGCAGAAAGTTGTCAGGTCTTCTAAAACTTGCAGCATTTTTTTTTTCTGTTCTCCTGCTGTTGCTAACACAAATTAAAGTCCTTTCCTGTCTGCAGCAGAGAAAGAGTGACTGTTATTGCTTGAGATAAGGTTATGAAGAAAAATAAAGGAAAGGAGAAGTCTTGCCTTTGTCCCAGCTGAGTGTGGGGCTACCTCTGTAGGAAATAATGGGAGTGCTACTTAGCAGGGGAAAATGGCACTGGCAGAACTTGTCTGTTTAACCTAAGTGGTGAAGTGTCCCTTGAGACAGGTACTGCCAGCCATGACAGATGGCTTGAAAGCAAAGAGCTGCGGATTGCTGGAAGGGAATTTACTAGCAAATGTAAACAGGGATGTTTCAGACCTAGAAATGAAAAAGGAATGTGAGGATCAAGCCCCAAATCCAGCACCTCTTTGGTAAGTTCTGGAGACTCCTGTCAAATGTTTGTGAGAGCTCTCTGGAATGCTAGTCAGAGGTTTTGTTGCTTCTTGAGCAATGAGGCTGTTACTGAGGCCACTGGGCTTGCCCCCAGCCAAGCGTGGCTGTTGGTGGGGGTGACTGTGGTACACTCAAGTGTCTGCTGAGAAAGTCAGCTCAGCAGCTCCAGGTGACAATGCTGAGGCCACAAAGCCCTCAAAAGTTTAAAGTCTTCAAGTTATGTCAAGCAACTTGGCAAAACTTTATTCAAAACAAAGCTAGCTACTGTCTAAGTCTATCTCCCTCTCATTCAGAAAGACTGTGTGAAATCAAGTCGAACTTCTATTGATTTCTACTGGGTTTTAAAAACTCGGGATACCCAAATTCTGCTGTCAGACTGAGTCTCTGACAACACTACAAAATAGAACATGGTCTCTATCCAATCTGAAATACTTTAAAGTAGCAAATAACCCTGAACAGCTTTATCTGCTACTGATGCTGAGCTTCATACACGGCCAATCCCCCTCATCATGGTGCAGTGCCAGAAGAGGACCAGGCAGGGCTCCTGGGTGCCCTGTCACACTCACAGTGATGAAAATTGCTGTGGCTGACACCAGCTGCCAGCACTGAATTTGGCTCAAGGCTACAGCTACATGCTCCAGTTTCAGGGCACATTGCTGGTTGGAGGCCACTTTTTAAGTCCAAGTAAGTGGTGGTGTAATAGTAGGAACTAGAAGAGGGGCATAAGACAGGATGTAGAGGAACTGAACAAGTCCGGCACAGCAGAGGTAGAACAGGGGAGTACTGTTAAGGGAAAATAACATGCAAATCTGAAGAAAACTCAGACATGTCTGAAATTCATTTAGACCCTTGTTTGCTGCTTAGTTGATGGGGTTTACCTCATTTTAAGTGATTAAATTCACTTCGCTTTTAAATTGAGTTTCTGCTGAAGAGTATAAAGTAGTTTAGTCAATCAAATTTAATTCTGTGCATTTTGCAAACTTGATTGATTCCTCAGAGCAATTTATATGACTCCAGGGAACTCGGTCCAGCTTTGTACACATGCAAATGAGGAAAGACTTCAGCTTAATGTTAAGATTTTCAGAGGACATTGAGATATAGTGGTATGGTGAAGGTTGGTATAATTTCCCAGAAATAACCAGACAAGAAACTACTGGAGCCAAATGTTACTGTAATACAGACAGGGCTCTTATTGGAGGCATCTCTGAAAGGAGTACATCAGCATCCTGACCATGCAAAGAGTTTGGTTGACTTGTGGTTGGCTGGTGTCAGGCAGAACAAACTTTTCCTGCAGTTAACCTTCTTTGAACAGTATCTTCCCTTTCAAAAACTCAGAATACCATTGACATCTAGTGGTGAAATCATGAGCCCAGAGAGTCGGTTTATTGCATCAAAACTGCTGGCATGACCTTGAGGGACTGCAGGACATAATGCAGCAGTGAGAGGCTCCTCTGTCATCTCCGTGGTCCTCTGACCTCATTTTATTAGATTTGTTGACTCAGATTCTCGTTTAAGTGGACTGATGAGATTATCTGCTCAGTTTTTTTTGTGCATGTTCTACCCTGGATTTAACTATCAGGCTTTATGATGAGAGTACACATTCAGTTAGGACAGATGCTAATGGGAATAAAGACTGATGCCTTCTCATGTATCAGTAATCCCTGGAGTTAGCATCTCACCCAAAGCTGTTGGCTGTAGCGAGAGCATTTGGTTTGGGGCAGCTTCTCCAAACATGCTGCAAAGTTGAGTGTGTTTGACAAAAGCAAGCAAATCCCCATCTGGCTGGGTTAATGGTGTGATGCTGAATTCAGTGTTTAGCCAAAGGATGGGTTTTGTGAGCCCAAGGAGTGGGTTTTCTTCTGAAGGTGCTGTTGTACAAGTGCTCCTGGCAGGCTGGTGATAGTGTGTGGCTATTTTCTCTATATCAGTGGTACCCCCAAGGAGCACAGCTGCAGCTGCCACTTGGTGTCACAGGGAAGCTGCAAAAAGATAAGACAGGAGCGTTTTGTTGTCATATACAAGGCAAGCCTCCTTCGCATAGAAAACCTCATATTTCAGCTACACATGCAGCATGGGTATTTGTGCTTTACCCTACCATTGGTGCAGCTGACTGAGGGTTTCCCCAGACCTGCTGTGATACTGCAACAATGGCACAGTGACAGCCTGGGGTCCATAACAGGGATTGCTGACACTTGTTCTTTTGTGGACTGGGGAAGAAGAGTGCTCCTGGACAGCAGCAAAATTACTGTCAATAGGACTTATTCATTTAGTGTGACTCAGTCTGGCAAGCACATTTCTCTCCCTCTCAGGATTTTTCATAGAGGTGCACAGAGAGAAATGAAAGAGAAAACAACTTCTATTTCTGCTCCTTGTTTTTCCTATGTGGAATGTGTTTGGAGAATTTTTTACCTGGAGTGAGTGCTTGATTGGACTCGGGTGAGGATTGTTTGAGCCTGATGGCCAATCCAATCCACCTGGGGCTGGACTCTCGGGAGAGGGTCACGAATTATGTTAGAGAAAGTAGTATGTAGTTTTAGTATCCTCCTTTTATATAGTATATTAATGTATTTAAACATAGTTATAATAAAGAAATAATTCAGCCTTCTGAATTGAGTCAGACGTCATCATTTCTTCCCATTGGGTTCGCCTGCATTTACAATAACTCAGAGGGCTTTGAAGGCAAATAGAAAATGGTCACCATTTTAAGGCACCAGGACACAGAGAGGAGTTGCTATTTTAAGGAGAAGAAACTTCACAAAGAGAGAGGCAAGAGAGACATGGCCAAGGTCAAATGGCACTAGAGCACCATCCAGACTGAGCCTCACCCCTCCTTGGGCACTTCCAAACCATTGGCGGTTCCCCTGCAGCTGCTCAGTAAACCAGCTGGACGCTGTCAAAGAGCCTGCGAAGGTGAAAGAGGCAAGGGTCTGATGGAGAAGCTGAAGGATGGCAGGGCACAGCCTCCTCTTGGATGGCTGCCCACAGCCTCTCTGTCTCCAGACAACTGCACAATTTTCTGCTTGGTGGAGCAGCCGTGGTGTTGCTTACACGGCCTCTCTGTTCTATGGACTTTGAGGCATTTACTACTTTGTTTTGAGGAAATCAGTGTGACTTCCAAAATCTTCCTCTTCTTTAGCAGGGTCCCCATCCCAGATAGTGAACTTTCTACTGCTACTTCTCCTCTGCTGCCTTGCCTGTTCCCTGTGCTGGCTGACTGGCTGGATAAGCCTACTCTGGGGAAATGAGGTGGTTTTATGGATAGGGAAGGTGACTTGCATGGAGATAGATAATGCAGTCCACAACTGCAAGCGTGGAGGAGGCATTTCAGAAGCTGGAGAAAGGTGCTGCACCTTTCTTAGGCTCCTTGGAGCAACCTACTTCAGTAGCCACAGACCCTCCTCTTCCTGGGGGCTGTTCCCACTGCGGGGCCTCCTCACTGGCCACAGGCAGGCACATTTCCAATCTGATCCTTTGCATCTTCCTCAATGGTTTGCCATTGACAGTGGTTTATTCCCTGTGTCTTTTATTTTGCCAAAATACCAACCATCTCTTAATAGTTTGGGCTCTAGTAGCATTTAGTTTTTTGGTTTAGTTTTTCTATTAATCACTTAATTAAAAGAAGGGGAGGGCTGCTTTTTATTCCTAGTTTGTAAAATCTTAGACTGAATGCCAACAAATGCATGGCCAAAAATCAGGTAACTTGACCTAGAAAATTGTGTCCTGTCTTGTGCACAGGCTGCACCATTAGTTGATTGACAGATTAGGGAACTATGTCACTAAATTTTGCTTTTGAGCTGTGTTCTCTTTTACACCAGCAGTCACTTCTGGAGTCATAGAGTACTTGTGGAACAAAGAACTTACAAGTGATACAACTGAGGGGAAAGAACTGGTTTTAACCTAGTTTGTAAAGAAAAATGACTGATTTTTTTTTTGCCCTCTCTTATCCCTTATAGATTTCTAGATACTTGAGACATATTTGAACAGCATCTTTTCTAAAGCTTACTTAAGGAGTCTAAACAAAGGGCTTTAGGAAAAAGGAGCTGTGGTGGTCCTAGATGTTGTTTGGCCAAGCAAGATAACTTGAATATGCCATAATGGCACCAGCTTGAGGCAGAACTGCAGTTGCACAAAGCAGAAAATATAAAATAGTACAAGTTTACTTTATAATGAAGACATATTGGCTTATCTTTTAATCTACAAAGAGATGTTTCTAGCTGGAGCAAGCTGGGAAGGCATCAGATCAAGTTTCCTGTCATGATTTCAAATATATAACATGCAAGCGAGCTTAAGTAATATAAACTGGAGTCTGTGTAGTGGTTGTTGTAGGGTTTTTAATTTATTTGTTGTTGTTAATTATTTTGTTCTGTTTGGTTGGGTGTTTTAGTGTTGGGGGGGGGGGGGTTAGGGGATTTTTTTATTATTATTAAAAGGAACAAAAGGGCAGGAAATATCCCAGCTCAGTGTTGCTGAGTGGAAGAGGAGTCTCACAATGCCATCTAGGGGTCCTTTGCTTGAGAGAAGACTACTTTTGCTTAAGTCCCACTAGCTGGGAGCTGGCAATGCATTTTAACTGCTCTTACCTGGGCAAGAGCAGTTCCAAATATAGATGATATCTAATATGGGAGAGAACCTTAGAGTGTTATAAAGATATGCTGTCATAAGTTTCTAGCACTTATGTCAAATCTGTGGGAGATGTCAGGTAAATCCTGCATTTGAAAACCACATGGATCAGTACTCACTATTTCAAAAATCTGGCTGCAGACAAGGAAAGACTAATTTTAGTTCTGGCAGGGAACTGGATGAGACTTTTCTTTTACTTCACTCAGTAGCAGAGTCTTGAGTGACCTATTTCTCTCCAGTAAAGGTGGTCTTGACCTCATTCTACTGTTTTTTCTATGGTATGGCTTCACATTTGTTTTGCTGAAAGCCTGTGTGGAGTGAAAAATCCTTTGTGGGCAAGGTAACTGTCTTTGGCAGAATCTGATTTGGGAAAATGGCATCATCACAGAAGGTCAACTGAAGCAAAAGTGCTGGACCAAAAGTATCAAATACAGCCCAGCAGTACTAGTAGCAGGGATAATGTGGGTTGTGGTGGTTAAGCTACAAGTGTGTAGCATCACAGTAAGACACGGGCATTTGGCATCCTGGGTGATTCCTCAGCACCCATAGCAGAAGCTATATTAGCCTTTATTTTTATCCAGTAGTGACTTCCTCTGCTTGACATCAGTAAGATGTCAAGCAGCCTTCAGAAAGGCACAGTACCTGAGGTATTAGTGATAACCAGTGTGTGGCACTGCTGAATAGGTGCAACCAGCAGGTTCCTGATGGCTGCTGGGCCCCTTCCTGGGACCACGCTTGGTCCCAGTGTCTGCGTCACAAAGCATTACCAAGCACAGGCATGTTGGACGTGGCAAAAGAGTGCAGGTAACATTCTATAAGCACTGTCACACCCTCTCCAACCTGCTTTTTATTGACACTTGGTTAAATGAGAGATTTTCCTTTATTACCAGTGATTTAAGGTTAGATTCTGTGAGATTACACGCACACATACTTGATTAATCCTCCTTCAAAGGAAAAGAAGTGGAGGACTAGCCTGTGATATTTGCCTATATGTATAGTTAAATTCTCTTTCAGGAAATATTTAACCTTGAGCTTAATATGGGATAGATTGTAGCTGAAAGAAAATGAGAAAGATTAATCTTCTGCAGTGACTTGCAGCATCCTGGTCATTAGAGAGAAATTTGTCAAATGGAACAGTACAACAATGACACCTTCTGTAAAACTCTAGAAATGTCATGTCTTACTGCTTCAGCTTCTTCCCTTGGAAATTCCTAACCTACACCTGGCAGAGGGCTGAAACTGGCATCTCTACAGAGAAGTCCTTTCCCTACCAGGCTGTGCACATGCATCCCAGACTGTCATGTCTCAAGCTATGAAAACCATTTTGGCAATCATATTCCATGTTTGTTTGGGGTTGTTTTCCTTTCCAAAAGCATGCTTGCCCAAATGAGTGAGAAGTTAAATTCCTCACCTGAATGTCTTCGAGATCATGGCAGCATGACTGGGGGGCCCAGCCCAAGGTTTTAAGTACCTCTATGCCACATGTTAAAAATATTCCACTGCATTGTATTTCCTAAATGCATTTGTTAAAAGAAGAGAGCACAAGAGGGAGCCAGACTCTGCATCCTGCTAAAGGCTCTTGGCCATGTGTTGGGAGCAGTAAGGGGAGCCTGGAGCTTGGTCCCTGTGCTCCGAGCTCTGTCCATATTTGTTCAGTGGCTCTTGTACTTGGCCCTGTGGACACCAGGTCAAACTTCCAGGACTCCCCAGCCCCAGGTGATGTCCAAGGACTTGGATCACAAAGTCAAATCATGTCTTTCCCTCTGACATCAAAGGAAGTAGAAGAGCATCCCATTCAGGCCAGGCAGGATGTGAAGAGGTGTAAGATACGGTTTTGACCTCATTTCCAGTGAGGAGGAAACACAAGACAAACCGCCTGTTTCATCTCTCCAGCCACTACATTCTCATGGTGCAGGTGCTGAGTGAAGAGCACTGGCACTGCTGGAGCAGGTTTAGTGACTCTCCAACAGGGGCACAGCTGCTGTGGGGTGTGTGGGGGTGTGCTTGGAGCATCAGCAGAGGCTAGTGGGGGGCAGTGGCACTCACTCTTCAGCAGGCTGCCTGAGAGCAGCTGCTGTGGGGCACGGCAGGCAGGAGCCTGAGCCGTCAGCTTTCTGTCAGCATGCGTGGTCAGCACCCACTGCTTGGGAGATGCCTTCCCCAGTGTCTGCAGCACTGACTTTGGAAACCAGCCCTAACTTTAAAGCATCTGGGACTTTTGCTGGCTCTAATTTCAGCAGGGTATGACAGAGTTGGGAGCTTAATTTCTGCCTCCTGAACCTCAGATCAGGGTCTTTACCGCACATCAGCCCTTCAATTGCCACATACGTCCTGAAATAATTCTCTGCACTTCTACTTTCTGTAGAGGCATCATGCAAAATCTTTATCTAGCATTTTGCTGGGTTACTGAAAATGGCATGGAGCTCTGTTTAAACTCTGTTTAAGAGTGGAAAGTCATTCCGATTCCTTCACGCATGGTGCAATAATTATCAGATATCATGAGGTTAACCCAAGGTTTCAATGTTGGAACAGCTACATACAGGATGTTACAGGGTGAACACCCACCAGGATACAATACAGGGTATGATGGGAATATGGCCTGTATAATTCAGTGAACACAATCCCTATCACGCAGCTCTTTCAGCACACAAACATCAGAGTACAAGGGCAGCTATCATCAAGGGCAGCTCTGCTTGGTAGCACCATTTCTTCTATCTGAAACTTGTCAAAAGATTTAGATTAGAGCCCCTAAAACTTCTTGTCAGTCAGTAAATGTGGTATTCACATTCTCTGAACAGAGAGATACATTATTGTCTCTCCCAGGATTTTTCCTGGGAAGCTGTGAGATGCACTGAGAAAGCTCAGAGAAAGAAGTAAACAATTCTTATCTCTATTCGCTGTGTCTGTTGTTTGGCACATGTAGAATGTGTTATGGAGATTGGTTACCAAAGAGTGATTTGTTAATTGGACACCAGCAAAGGTTGTTTGGATTGATTCGCCAATTGGGTCAAAGCTGTGCTGTGACTGGAGACGGTCACAGATTTTTCTTTAGTATCTTTTTAGTATGATATAGTTCTAGTCTAGTATAATATTAGTGTAATATAATTCAGCTTAATAAAAGCAATTAATTCAGGAGTCAGAGTGTGTTATTCCCTGTGCTGGGGTGTCACACTGCCTTGAT
This sequence comes from Taeniopygia guttata, assembly GCF_048771995.1. NCBI lineage: Eukaryota > Metazoa > Chordata > Aves > Passeriformes > Estrildidae > Taeniopygia > Taeniopygia guttata. The sequence goes on along the minus strand of NC_133026.1, from coordinate 31,693,513 downwards.
AAGTAAGTACTTCCTTGTTTTTAAGAGAACAAAACAAAGAACTTGGGCTCTGCTCCATATAATATATCCTCAGGAATTTTTCTTCCCTTTGTAATTTGACTGACTACAACAGTGCTAGTTCAGATCTTTTTTTGTGTTTATTTTTCAGATAATACTCCTGCAAGTGACAGACTGCACAATTAAAATGTAGATTATGTCACAATTTTATTCATATGTATTAGAATTCTGAAGGCTTTGCACCATTATGCCCCAGGTAAACAGGTGTCCCCTTGCACATCAAGCAGCATTAGTTGGGTTTTACCTCTGTTTCAGTGACCTGCACCTTCTTGAGTGTACATGGTATGATGAGAATTCAGCTGAAAGAAAACTGACAAGAAAGCATTGTTTGAAAGGTATTTTTCATGTTAATGTATCAGATGCAGTGTCAGGAGCAAGTTAGTGCTGTGGCTGCTCCCTGAAATTTTATATGGTGTTAGCTTTAAGTACCAATCTGTATAAATTTGTGTGAGTTAGGTGTTTATTGATCAAGTCTCTGTTGGCATCAGTGACCCATTTGTATTTCAGTGCCTTTTGGATTTCATGCTTTCACTGCTGAAATTTAGTTTTTGAAGCTCAAGACTCTTCCCACTCCCTGGCTACACAGCCCACACCATGCTGGCCCATCCCCTCCTCCAAGGTTACTGGTCTCCCACAGTGGGTGGTGGATGCCCAGCCAGCCCTAAGGATAGGCAAGGGCCTGGGCAGCAGGTCCCACATCTGTTTGTTCATTTTGTTTTGGTGTGGTTGAGAAACCTTGACAATATTTGCATGCCAGCTTGCTGGCAAGGCTAACATCCCATTTGGGGTTAGCAACACCTATAACATTCTGAATTTTACTGGAGATGCACTGTATTTACATCTAGACACGAATATCTCCTTCCTCTCCTAATCTGGCACACACAGAGGCACTCACACATCTCTTACAGAGGAAGGGTGAGCTATTCATAGGAGCCCAGCTCCTGGGGTGGTGGGTGGGTGCTGGGGCTTTTTGTTGCTGCTCCACAGGGTGCCTCATCCCTCAGCAGGGTAGGCATCCACTCAGCCACAAAACCACAGAACACTATGTCACCTAAAAAAGAGCATTAATTAAAGGGTGTCAATAGAGGAGAAAAAGAAAGGGTATTTTTGTGGGGAGGAGGAAAGCAAGGACAATATAATTTCTTTAAAGAGGCAAAAATAAAGAGATATATTACTGCCATCTCTAAATTTTGGAGGGAATTTTCCTTCTGGTATTGCATATCAAACCTTCTGCTCATTTCCATGTAATTTGGCAGGGCAATGTTTGCAGACAACACTGGAAATTGAACTGCTTCTTTTGGTTTATTTTCTGTACTTAATACAGCACAAACCCTCCTATGTGCTTTCAGATCCAACCTGCTGCTCTCTAAAAATGTCACATATCAGCAGTAAGGAAATTCTGCAGTATTTAGGTAAAATGATGTCAGTTTTCAGTAAAATTAATGGATTTTTATTAATTAGATACTATAATGCAAGACCTGTATAAACGTGCTATATATATACACATTTAGGAGAAAAAAAAAGAATCAAACTAAACAACTGCTTTATTTTTGTGAAATGCCAGGAACTGCACAGCACAGCAAGTTTGCTAAAGACTGCTGTCAATTCTATAAATTAGATTATCTACTAGTAAATCAGAAAGTCAAAACTACTAGGATTAATGACCCCTCTGAACAGTGACAAATACAAGTGCTCACTGCACAAACTTACTTAACTGGGGCTGTGCTCATCTCATCCAAGGAAGCTGTAAGGGCAGCCCTCTGGATGCCCTTCCCCTGCATTTGGGGAAGGAAGGTAGCAGTGAAAGCTTGTTTTCCTCTTAGAGGTTATTCTTTTCCTTCCCCATCTTTGTGCCTCTCACACCTCCCTGAAGCAGCAGGTTTTTGCAAAGTGATTTCAAGATGTTCTGTGGGAGTACATCAGGATCACAACCAGTTCTGCATTCTTTTCAAAACTTTTCAGATTAGTTTCTTGTTCCTGCTTCCAAGATTTTCATTTTAACAAAATGCCTGCAGTGCTGACTGCTGGGGTTACAGCTAGGCAGAAGGGGTTTTTTTACCTTTTTTTGCCTGCAGTTTCTGCATAAGGACATGGTTTCCTTAATAAATGTGGCTGCAAATGCCAATGATACCAATACAGCTAAAGTTAGGTTTCTATTACAAAAATTCAATTTTTTAAAGTAAATCTCCCTTTTTCCATTTCTCCTCAGACTACCATTATAAAGCCACTGAATTGCTGAATACTAATTTCTTTGTTAAACACTTTGTTCTGTGAACAGTGAAATTACTGAAAGCTGGTTTTCAGTTAATTAAATTGGCAATTTCCATGTTAATTTCTCTATCTTCAATCCTTTCATGTCCACTACAACAGAGACTGCATCTTTCCCCCATGTCCCATTTTATTCTTAACTACTCTCTCCTCTGTCCTTGGCCCTGATTCTCCCCATGGCAGCTTTTCCCAGGGCTCAGCACCCTCAGATCACCAGGCTGTGTCCATCATGGCTCATCCCTAGGTTGGGCACAGGCTGGCCAGGTTGTCTGGTTTGACTCTGGCTAGGAAAAGCCCAGTGGAAAACAGGCAGATTTCACTCAACAGATTTTCAGGGAAAGAGATGGTAACCTGGGATTGTTCCTTCTCTCCAGCTGCAACTTTTCAGAAAATGTATGATAATTTTTTTTAATATATGTATATATATTTCAAATTTAATTGCTGTTGGCTATAGGACTCCTGAGATAAAATTGGGGAATTGAGCAGTAACTGAATGCTTCAATTGCATCAGTCTTCCTTCTTTAGAAAACTAGGCTAAAATTACTTCAGAAACCTGAGCCCCACAGATACCTGAGCACAAGAAGAGCATTTTGAGATCTGCTGGTGCCATAATGACTGAAGAAAATAGATGAGTAAGCTGGGAGGGGTTGCCAATATAAGACATTGGTAATAAGGAAAACTTAAGGAAAACAAGTTTCCTGAAAAAAGCCTGAGGAGAATGTAAAGTAGCATCATAAGGAATGGGAGAGAATGTCTACATTCATCTGTCCAGAAATGCACATCTTTTCTATATGCATTTGAAATTGTGTTTAAGATTGAAATGACCCCACACACACTTTAAGTTTTAGTACTTAACCAATGGTAGTACAAACAAGGAGGTAGTTTCTAGGAGAGCTAATAAATACACCTGTATTTGCAAATTAATTTTTACACATTTCTAAAAGCTTTTGGAACCTTTCCATTTTCATGTAGTCCTGTGCAAGCGAACTGAATTGATATAACTCCACATAAACTTCAGGGAAGTTGGAGTAGTAAGTGAAGAAAAGAAGGTCTGGTGAGACTTTATAGAAGCTTTTCATTACCCATAGAAAGGTGGAGAGGGATTTTTTAGAAGGGTGTGGAATGATCATACAAGGGGTAATCTCTTCAAAGTGAAGCAGGGAAGGTTTAGGTAAGGTATTAGGAAGAAGTTCTTCACTGTGAGGGTGGTGGGGCACTGACACAGATTGCTCAGAGACGTTGTGTATGGCCCATCCCTGGCAATGTTCAAGGCCAGGCTGGATGGGACTTTGAGCAGCCTGGGGTTTTGGAACCAGGCAATCATTATAAGGTCTCTTCCAACCCAAACAGTTATAGAATTCTATGATTCTGCATGCGCATTTGGGGAGCTGTATTATTCTCCTCAAATGGCAGCCCTGATGAAAGCATTTCTCTGGGGATAGCATTGAACATTTTGCTAGTAGTTCGAAAATATGACACCTGGCACAGCAAGAGAGTGGAAAAATTGTGTGTGCTGCACATCAAACAGGGACAGGGTCTCATTTCTACTTTCCTTTTTGTTTTCTCCCCTGTGAAGTACTTGATCTCAGGGGACACTTCTTGGTTGGGAATTTGGGTCATGATGACTGGCTGAGCTATGTTCAAACAAATATCTGGCCCTTCTGAGCTCTGGGATATAAAAAATGTTTCTGCATCATTTCTGTATCTTTTTGGTGATACAGCTCCAAATGTGTGAGCAGAGCAGAATTCATGGTGCATTCATGGTGGGAAAAGTAAATAAATGAAGATGGGCTGTGTTAGACATTGACAGACACATGAAGTGCCACTTGCCTTGAAATCAGTTTTCTTTGTAGGAACCCAGGCTGTTTCCTATGCAGCCTGGGATCAAAGTGGGCAATCAGGTAAAAATAAATTAGGTTTCCATCTCTGTTTCCACTGACTATTTGAGGGCATTTTTGTAAAAGCCTTCTTAGCAATGCTTACAAGTCCTGTCTCTAAAGATTTTGGGGAAGGCACCTTTTCAAACAGCAATTTTTTGGCTATCTGGAGGAAGCACACACCCTGTTCACACTCTTAAGAGGACACACTCTAAGAGGAGGATGTCCCCTGTGTTAATGGGCTAGCTTTCATCCTTGAACCTTGAGACACATGTAGACAGCACACACTGAGAGGAGAATCGAATAACCTCTTACTTCCTCTCTTATCTGTTTGCAGGGTTAGTGCAGTAGTAACTCTGTGACAAACTGTACCCTAGCAGCTCTGCATTCAAACACTCCTAAAAACCTCTGTGGGACTGGAAGGTTTCATAACAGTTAGGAACAAGCAATGTGACATTCCCAGTCCCGGGTGTACAGTCTGATTTGTTCCTTTTACAATCTTTTTTACAATTTTACAGTCTTCTTGCTCACGACCTCAGTTTTGTACAGCACACTCCAGGGATGCTTGTACAAAACCAGCCATAAGTAAAGACAGCTGTATATTTCATTAAAGTAGATGAAAGGGCTGAAGGTGTAATGGCAAATGGACAGGAGCAGTGGGACTGAAAAGCTAAAAGCTTTTCTACTAAAGCAGCAATTTATCACTTGCTTACACAACTTGATGTTAGTAGGGCTTTTGCTAAAAATATTTCTTTAAATCCTAAAACCCCCAAATGTTTCATATTATATATGTTTCAAAGTAATAAAAACATCCAGAAAAATGTGGCAAACCTCTTTATGCACTTAATTATGTAGTTAATGCAAGTTTCCTTAATTTTCAAATCTCATCTGCATAGATATAAAGATCACAGAACAATTTGGAGGCTTGTTCTTTAACCAAGGGAAATAATAACAACAAAGGGAATAATTAAACCACAAAAAGTATTTACAAATAGGATAGCATCTGACAGAAAGCAATGGGGGGCATCTTCCATTGTAATTCTTATTTTTAAAGGTGGTATTTAAAAGAAAATAGAGAAAGAAAGAAAAGTCACTAGGAAATATCTGAGCACTGATTTGTAGTTTGCAATGCTGTTTTTAAAGGGTTTTTAAAATTATTTTTACCTTGTGTTGTCCCACTTCATCATTCTCTATTCTATAAAACATTTTAGAGGTTCTTTAGAGATGCAGGATGTGTAAAAAGTACATAATTGTGTCCTACAACTTGTAATCTGTACTAGATAAAAATAAATAAGTGGATAAACATATATGCAGATAAGCACTAAATTATACTGAGTGGTATGTGGCCCTTTATGAAATCCCATATTTGTTGCAACTGGGATGCCAATTGCATGCATCATGCAATTATTTTCATCATGCCTTTATTTTCTCTGAAGAAAAAGGATCTGAATGAGACATACTGTGTCAGAAGCTTCTGGGTATGATAAAGAAAAAAATACATTAGAAACAGACAATAGGTATTATTCCTCCCTCTTGCAATGACTTAAACAATGAACAGCAACTCTGGGAAAACAAACAAACAAAACCCATAGACAGCTATTGCAGAAATGTTTGATTCCTGAAAGGCATCTTTACAAACTGTAGCACTAACTAGATACCATGTGAAAACTGTAGAACTAGAGTGTCATCAATAAATAAAAACAAGGCTCACATATGGATTTCTGAGGTTATAAAGGCTGGTTGCCAAAACAGCCCTTTAAAGTAGAGTAAGGTTTGCAGGTATTTGTCAAATTTATTTAAGAGTCACTTGTGGTCCACAAAGCTCATTAAAACATTGCGATTTTTATTTATTCCAACTGCAAAATCCATACCCTAAATATGTTGAGCTTCCATTTCCAGTTTTTAGATCTTATTATTGTCTTTGCTGCTTTTTTGCTACTACTCTACAGGATATTGAATATATTCATGAGAAAGAAATCCATGTCTGATTGTTAAATGCATAGAAACATGAGGCACTAAAAAAATCCCTGAACTAAAAATGGGTTTGGAGTAGGAGACTATAGAGAGAAGTATAAAAGAAGTATAAATTTGCTCTGTCCTCATAACCTCTTGTTCATGTCTGTTACTTCTGGAGAGGTGATATTTTTCTGAACTGATGTTTGTTTTCGTCTGTTCTGGCTGTCCTTATAGTTCTCCTTTAGATATGTACACAGTTTATTAAGTAACACCTTGGGTTTTTTCTGCTCTGTGAATATGTAGATTGTGCTCCCTGGCAGATTCGTCTGTAGGGCACTTGTTTGATCATTTCATCAACACGGATTTTAAATTGTAAAAGAGTTGTAGGTAGTGTGTCAGTAAGAAAAAAAAAAATCTAACTTCTCTACAGCTATGTGACAGCTCTTTCTTGGAATATGCACAGGTCACATTAGCCTTTTGCCAATGGTAGTATGCTGCAAAGACATGTACATATTCACTATCCACCAGAACTCCAAGGTTTTACTGTAAGTTAGTGTTTTGCTGGACCACATCCATATTCATAAAGACAGGCAGCATATTTAATTTCCAGATTTATAAATACCAATGCATATATTCCTTGCTTGTCCCTGTTTTGCAAACCACTCAAAGTGCTCTGTCTCCATGAGCTCAACTTCATATTCTTTTTGTCTTCCACGTTGTGGAAGGTGGTCATCCACTGTGAAGTGCAAAAACTGCCACCTGCTCCCACTGTGTGTTTTTACTGTTGGAGGATGGATCTCTGAGCCTTCCTCCTCTTCAGCCTCTGAGCTGTCAGTGACTCAGAAACCCACAAAACTGCTTTGACAAAGAAGGTCAAAAAGGGGATACCCTTTGACTGTTCGATCCTCTTTAAGAATTGGCTTTGCATTCTAATTATGCAAATATTTCCGTGAGGTTTGAGAAATACCTGTGGACTGACATATATGCCGGAAGATGAATGAGTCCTGTTCTTTCTTCTCTAGGCTCCTGTCAATGGTACACAAGCAACTTAAGAAATTAGTCTTGTGTCTTCTCATTAACTATGATTGTCATCTCTCAAAGCCTTGATTTAGGTTAAATGAATGTATCTATATTCTACCTTTTACTGTGTTCTTGGATTTTCTCAGTATATTTACCTTAAAAAAAGAGATTGGTTTGAGTTATTTTTATTCTTGGGATTTTTTCAGATCTGGAAAGTAGTTTTGAGTAAAGGATGGGAGGAACATACTTAGAACAGACAGCTCTTCATGTTCATGTGGAAGAAGTTAATATATTAAGCTCAAAATTATTTTTTGTTATCTTCTTAGTGAGATATGGACAGCATGTAACTCTGAACTAGCATATAAACACACACACACAAAAAAAAAACCAACCAAAAAAACCCAAAACCAAAACAAAAAAACCACCAAAAAAAAAAAAAAAAAACCAGTTCATCTAGCCACTTAGGAAATGGCCTTTTACTCAGGACCTTAATTTAATATTAGCAAAATTTTAATGATAGCAGATGACATAGATTACATTATTTGTGTACCTTTGACTTTACTGGGGTAAATTTTTATATTTTCTTTTTACTGTAAGTATTAAATACATTCAATATTAAATATTTTAATGGTGATGTTGCTGGAAGAAGTATCTCATTAAAATCAGTGAAAGGCATTTTGGGCACAGAGAAAAAATATGTAACTTCTACTTTTGCATATGTATGTCTTCCTAGTATATCTAACAGAGATAATTTTGCTTAGATCTGCATAAAATATGTGTCTTTAGGGAACTTTTAGTTAAAGAGCTGTGTATTCTATCTTGATAAGCACTGGGTATATTATGTATGTTTTGGGTTTGGTAATCCAGTAGTCATTTCTGTGATCCATACAAACAGAGTACCCAAACCAATAAGGTAACTAAACCTTCAATTACTGTAATGTATGTACAGAGCATTTCTCCTCCTCCCTACTTCCCTTCGCCCAAACCATCCCTCATTCCCCTGGGCATCATCTGGTTGCTAAAGCATTGAATCCATCACTGTGCACTTAAACGGCTGCGGGAAATTTGTTTTACAGGGCTGGTTTTAACAGAACTACCTGCTGTGCACCACATTGCTACTGTTTGTGAAATGAATGATGGGAAAAGCAAGTCTGTGATTTCATTTGTTCAGACCGATTAGTCACACGTTGCATATGGTATCATTTGCTTGTCACTTAATGACTGACCAGCCTGCCTGAATTATTAGTGCGGCAGTGCAATGAAAGGAAGACATAAACATAATGATGAGCTCAAGGAAGTGGAGTGCTGTTTTACCTAAAAGAAATGGTGCACAGAAATCCAGCACAGCTGCAGGTGCTCCGACGACAATGTGGGAAGCAGTTAGCTTCCAATTTAGCAGAAAATTAAGAGCGAAAAAACTGTTATTTGTGAGAGAAGATACTCATGGCAAGCAATCATCCATGCTCTATACCCACAAGATGAGCATTCAGCTGTCTTTGTCGTGACTTAAAACAATTGGTATCTTGGGCAGCATTCAACACCAGATTGGTGCTTATTATCTGCAGTTTATTCTTTCTTGGGATATTTTGTAAAACCCCCCCCTTTATTTTATGCTTAATTTGCTTGCTTGAATGTAAAGCCATTTAAGCTGAAAAATCTGGATTTGGGTTCATCATTGTGCCAGTGCTCTGAGCTGTGTGATGCAACATAATTGGCAATTTTAAAATTCATAATCCATTTTGTTTCATGCATATACACACACACACAGACACATACACACACCCTGCCATCCCCTTTCTGCAAATCAGTAAAAAAGCATGATTGGAGCATGTGGAAATATCAGGAATCAACAAGAGGCGAGTTTTTATAAAGTTAAATAACGGATTTCTACTAGTCAGGAGAATAAGATCCCCAAAGGAGAACTATGGAAGTATTCATGGATCTGAAATATCCTCATTCTTAGCTAGGCAAGGCTTCTGCCAGGATTAGCAGAGCTTCACATTGCACAAAAATACTGGAAAAATCTCAAATTTTTATGTATGCCATTTTTAGTGATTTTGGTAGCAGGCTACTGAGAGAAAACATTGTAGGGTGGGATGGACTGGAACTTGGAATTAAAAAGGAAAATGCAATAATTTCTTAAATGCATGGCTGTTTATACCAATTTACATTGCTATTTGTTCAGAAGAACTTAAAATTTACTTTTTCTAATTGATGATGAAAGGCAAACCAGGGAAAATTCAGGCCCTGAGTCCTTCTGTAAAAGCATTTTGTTTTTCCTATCCTATTTTATGTCAGGTTTTTGTTCCTGGAAAAGCTTTCACTTCTCTGGAGTTGCTTACAGGCCTCGGAGGCCAAGGGATTTTCCATGTCTCACCCACTTACCATAATGTATGGTGCTGGCAGGGTTGATTATTTTTTTAAGGTTTATTGCTTCAAGAGTAACTTGAGTTTCTACATCAAATTCTGTCTTGCCTGAGCTTGTGATTTTAGTACTTCCTTGTGCTCCATTTTTGTTTTCACCAGCTGGCCACAGTCAACATTCAGCTCCACTCTATTTCCCTCTGGCTAATGGCCAGCCACCTTGCCTGCCAACTCTGCTTGCGATCCGCTGATTCCTCTCCACCCATTTCCAACATTCTTGTCAGTTTGCGTCCTCTACTTCATTAAGCATATCCTCTGGTTTCTCAGAAATGAAGAATTCTTTATGATGTTGGGGTAGAAATGGTCTAAGTTCACTAACCCCAGAGTACCAGAGCTGCAGGATTTGCTATGTTGTACTTTACATGGAAGGAGATGAGGCTGAACTGTTCTTCTAGTAAGACTCTGTTCACGCTAAAGTGAAAACCTTTATATCTGAGGAAGTTAATTTCATTAGCAATTGATAATGGCATTATCAACTTTGAGTGAAAAATTTTCACTGGGTATTGTATAACCCTTGTTTGAAGACTTAAAGTGTTTCTCTGTTCTAGTCAGTTCAAATTCACTAGGCCTATGTGCTCTGAATTGCTCTGTTTTCTGGCAATCCACCAATCTGATCTTCAGTGGGAAGGTGCTGCAGCCTGAAGCCAAGTGACCTCATGTGAAAGATGGCTACAGTCACTAGTTTGCAGAAACATGGAATCATGGAATTAGCTGAGTTGGAAAGGACCCACAAGGATGATCAAGACCAACTCCTGGCTCTGCACAGCATCATCCCCAAGAGTCGCACTATGTACCTGAGAGTGTTGTCCAAACACTTCTTGAACTCTGTCGGGCTTGGTGCTGTGACCACTTCCCTGGGGAGTCTGTTCTATTTCCCTCTGGGTGAAAAACATTTTCCTAATATCCAACCTAAACCTCTCCTGACTCAGCTTCATGTAATTTCCTTCAGTCCTGTCACTGGTCACAAAGTGCAGATATCAGTACTTGCCCCTCTGCTTCCCCTAACAAGGAAGTTTTAACTGCAGTGAGGTCTCCCCTCAGTCTGCTCCAGACTGAACAGACCAAGTGCCCTCAGCTACACCTCACAAAAGCCTCCTCTCTCCAGACCCTTCACTATCCTTGTGGATCCTCCTTTGGATGCTCTCTAACAGCATCATGTCTTTTTTATATTGTGGTACCCAAAACTGCAGACAGAACTTTAGGTGAGGCAACCACAATTCAGAGCAGAGCAGGACAATCCCCTCCCTTGCCTGGCTGGTGGCAAGAGAGAGGATTCTGACTCTCCCCAGGACAGGGCTGGCCCTCCTGGCTGCCAGGGCACTGCTGAGTCATGTTCCCCTTGCCATTGCCTAAGTCTCCCAGGTCCCTCTCCATGACACTGCTCTCCAGCCTCTCATTCTCCAGTCTATACAAACATCCAGGGTTGCCCCATCCCAGGTGCAGAATCTGGAACTTCCCGTGTTGAACTTAATGTGGTTGGTGAATGCCCAGGCCTCTCATTTGTTGAGGTCTCTCTGCAGGGCCTCCCTGCCTTCATGGCGTGAACAGCTCCTCTATATTTTGTATCAGCTGTGAACATGCTGTGTACACCTTCCAGTTCTGTGTCCAAGTCACTTATGAAGATGTTGAAAAGCTGAGAGCTGAGGGTGGAGCCCTGTGGAACCCCGCTAGTGACAGGTCCCCCGTCTGATGTCACCCCAGTCCTTTGTGCCTTACCCATGAGCCAGTTGCTCACCCATCTCCTGATGTGTTTATCCAGCTGTGTGCTGGACATTCTGTCCAGAAGGATCCTGTGAGAGACAATATCAAAAGTCTTGCTGAAGCTGGAAAGAGATCATGTATCTCTCAACAGCTGAGCACTCAGAAGGTAAACAGAAAGTTGGCAATTAGGAAAGGAGATATAAACAAGAGAGAAACCATCATTTTGCTCCTCTTTAAACTGTAGATGTGATCATAACTTGGGCATCCTTTGCCTTCCTAATTGGTACACTATAGACTGGGCAACAGAAGGTGTAAAGAAGGGCAGTAGAAATACCAGAGACTACGATTTCCAAATGGAAAAGTGACACCAGGGTGGAAAACAAGAAAGTCATATATAAGCATAAGCTCCAATCACTCTAAATTTCTCACCATACAGGAGCAATGTCAGATAGCACTTTTGAAACCAATAAAAGGTGAGAGTACATTTTCACCTGGCACATGGAATTCCTCTGCAGTAGTTGCTGTGAAATTCAAAAAGAATATTAATGAAAAAGGAGATTATTTTGTTCTCATCTGTGCATTTGGATTTGGAGAACGTGAAGGATGTGGGTAATTGAAGCCTGGACAACTTCAGCTTGTTGCTTTAAGAATTTCTGTATAACCTTTCACATGTGCTCGTGATTGGTTTGGTCTCCAAATGGCAGTGGAGCAGCATCTCACCAGAACTGCACTGAGACAAGAAAAGTTCAGCTATCCAAATTTAATGAAGAATTTACAATAGTGCTGAAAGGCTATCTGTGAGACAGGCATTCATAAGTACTGAAAGGTGAACTCTATAATAAAGTCTGGGTAACTGAACAGTTGTTTAACCCAAATGTTAAAATTGTGGATGTTATAAAATATTTAATAGATGCTGGCTCATATTGAGTTTGCGAGTTCCATGCATTCAGATGGTGAAGCGTAGTCTCTGCATCCTAATTGATGGCAACAGCCTCACATTGACAGCTGCCTGTGTATAATGACTCATATTTAAGAAATGTGTTCATAGTTGATTTATTTACTCATTGAAATGAGAATATCTTTAGTATCAGAGTTCCTTTAAAAAAAAAAATGGTTTATTTTAAAAAGTAAAGCAAAAGAATTAGAGAATTTACAGAGCATCATTGAAATCCTCATGAGAGATCTGTCTGGCTTGCTCCATCCCTTTTTCTGGTCAACAAAATTCATATAGGAATCAACCAAACGTACCTGCAAATCTCCCTTTAGTGGAAAAAAAAAAAGTGGGGGAGGAAGAAGTCATGGAGAAAAAAAAAGTTCAAAGAAAACTATTTTTATAAACTTTATTCACAAATAAAACTGAATTTTATTTAAAATAAGTCAGTGCCCCATCCCCATCTTTCAAGCCTAATGGTATTAAATTCTCAACAAATTTCAAAATATTTCTCGTTTAACTTATTTTTTCAAACAAGGAACTATGAATGACATTATTTTCCCCTAACACCAAACAGAAGCAAAATAGCTTCAGACCAACTTTAAGTATATTACATATCACTCCATAATCCATCCCACTCTTGCATTTACACAAGTAAAACCAGTATGTACCTTCAGAACCTTGTTTTTCTTTTATTTACTTGATTTCAGAAACAAAAAAGTCATATGGAGATTAACACTTTGAGCCAGCATGGGGACCAAACAAAAACTAGAAAAAAAGCAATTATGCTGCTGCTGGCATTCCTGTATAATGCTCAAATTGCAAGGCTGTCAGTGCTTCCTGCCACATTTTGATTTTTTATAAGCCACTTTTGCCTTCAGCTAAAAGCATTAGAGTACTTTGCTGCTATTCCATATTCTGTACTCTTGTAATTCAAATATTTTGAAAAAAATCAGGTATTTTAATAAACCTCTTGACCATTGAAAGTACTATACAATATAAAATCATTACAGACATTATTTCTATACCTAGCACAATTTTATAGCTACGTGGATATGTCCTATTGTGGGTAACTTGGGGAGTCCACCAGACACTGGATGAATGTTAGCATCACCAAAGCTATTCCCTCCAGAACTCCATAAGATTGCCCAGAGAAGTTGTGGGGGCCCCATTCTTGGCAGAGTACCAGGCCAGGCTGGATGGGGCTCTGAGCAACCTGGTCTAGTGGAAGGGGGCAAGGGACTGGGACAAATGATCCTTAAGGTCTCTCCCAACCCAAACAATTCTACGATTCTGTGATAACATAAGAAAGTCCTTAAGAATGGTGCAGTCAGCGGGTCACTAGAGAATTTGCATGGCACAAACTGTTTGGGATCAAGATGTTGGGACGCAACAGAGTGACCCTGCTCTTGGAGCCCAGATGTCCATCCAGTACTGTCCAGGGGACTGAAGTGGTCAACAAGGCCATAGTGGCCATTAATTGTGTCCCTTACTATCTCAGGAAGCTATGGTTCCATATGGCTGGAACCAAAACAGGAAGAAATGCCAGATTTGTCTGGGACACTGGAATACTCTTTCAGATACTTGAAGGAAGTTCTCTGAGTCTGATAAAACACTCATCATTGATGTTCTTCCTTTGACCACATCAGTGTACAGGTCACTCACTCATTTCTTTTGTGATTACAGTCTTTCTTTTCTTTTCTTTTAGGAGCACACAAGGAGTTTTGTCAAGAGCTAAAAAGAATGTTTACAGTCAGGCAAATTTTTAGTTTATTTAAATGAGAGGAAAAAAAATGTTTGATCCAAGCAAACGTAATCTATTTTCACAGTACAAATCCTGCATTTTTTCAGCTGAATTAGTTTCCCTTTCTTCTCTCTACAATGTCTCCAGGATTTCCCCTATGTATCCACCATCGTGAAAACTAAACTGGCATAGTGGCAGAAAAGTAAGGATGGCAATCCTCTCTGTGCTAGAGAGTGAGAGCATCCACAGCCTCTTCTGCAGCCAGTCTCTCCATTTTCACAGGCAGAGTTTCAGGGAAGGAATTGAGAGGAAAAGGGTTGCTCCTGCTGTGGGAATGAAAAGTCAAGCGAGTCTCCAGGAAAGAATAGTAGTTCCAAGAGGGGATTTTCCAACAGAGTAAATTGTTTGTAGGAGTCCCATGGTTTCATTGTAATCATCCCCAAAGCAGCAGTCTTCCTGGTGGATTGCTGTTGTGAGTCAGCCTAGCAGGAAAGCAAGCCTTGCAAGGAGGCAAGCAGTCATTAAACTCCTTAACTCTCACTCATAATTCAGAACTATTTTGATTTAACAAGACTTTTTTCTGTAGCTGTCTAAATTCTCACCTTTAAGAGTTTATTGAAAGAAAATGTTCCTCCCTCTTCCTCACTAAGATAATTTTAAAGTCACCAAATATCAGAGAAAAAACTTTTATTCTGCTGTCATGTAGCTGGCTTGTGCAATGTCAATACTGATATTGATTTAGAAAGCATATTATGCAGGTGGTGCTAAAATATTTGAAATTAGGTGGATAATGTAAATTTTGTTAGTGAGAAATTCTGTGTAAATTCTGATTTTCTCTGTTTTTGACTTCCACATCAGATGCCAAAGTGGAAGAAAAAAAGCAAATTATCTCCTCGTTTAGTTATAATCACATATCTATCCCTTATAACCATATTATTTTATCTATTGGTGAGTCAGTCTGTCTATCTATCTATCTATCTATCTATCTATCTATCTATCTATCTATCTATCTATCTATCTATCTATCTATCTATCTATCTATCTATAATGTACTTATATACCTACCACTATACTACCTGGTGGAGCTCTGCAAAAATCAGTGCTGTTTCAGCTTGCTGTCAACAGGCAGCCTGCGTGGCTTACTATGGAAAAACAAATCTGACAATAATTACATAAAAGAAATAACATGCAGAGTCCTTACCCAGAGACTTTGGTTTCAAAAACAAATACAGCAGAAACATAAAGAATGAGACGTGACTGATGAATTAAACCCCGGAAAAAGTGAGTTGTCTTTCATTTGACTAGATGGAAACACCGGAAAATTGTACTGAACTGAAAGAAGAATTAGTAAAGCTGCTAAAACTTCTGAGGACAGCAAAGGAAGAAAATGCCTGTGAAGTAATAGTGCAAGTGATAATTTGAAATTGATATTGTTACATCAAACCCTCTATGTCTTGTAACAGATGGCTCACCAACTGTATTCAGTGTGAATGTAGGGTTAATCACAGTATTTGCAAAAGCATTTGGACACCCATTTTTTGATATTTTAATATGATGGGCATCAACAAACACCAAGCATGGAAATAATTGAGCAAAGCTTGAAAAAATGAGAAAATTGCAACAAAACCAGTAAACTTCAATATCTCATGTGCACTGAGCAATCACAATTTCCAAATATGTTGGAAATAATCAATTTATTCTGATTGGTGAAGCATAACAATATATAGCTGTTTAGTTACTGGCGGGCAGCTTGATTTGTTATCTATTGTTTGGAGAAGGAGAGTTTGCACATGGCCTTCAACAACCAGAATAATTCGCAACTGACTCATGGCAAAGACTTGTGACCTAATGGTTTTATTTAATCTGGTTTGCATTTGAAGCACATTCTGAATTTCTTGAGGAAATATGAATTTCTGGGTACAGATGTACTTTCCAATACCCAACTGCATTTAAGAAGCACAGAGTATTTCAGGACAGTGTTATCATTAAAGAAAAAAATCAAACTATAGTAGATTCTTTAACTCAGTTTTTGAAATATATTTAATTATTTTTGAAAGCAAATAATCTATCTTTTTGCAAATCTAAATACAATTGATTAAAAACATTTTGGAGTTCCTTTCTACTGAACACCTACAAGATATAGATATGTTCAATTTTAAGTCAAATCCAGTTTGGCAAACAAAATTATCAAATTCAGTAAATAAAAATGAGGGATCTGAGAACTTGGTTAGGAATTCTTAAATTTGGAGATACAGCAGTTAATAGGGTTAATCTTGAAAATAGCATTCAGGGCCCTAAACCACCACATCCCCAAGTTCTTTCACCTATGCAGTATATGAAATTTGACACAAGAAACTTCTACAACTGAAATGTGTGCTGCACATGCTGCACTGAAAACAGGTCAAAACCAAATGAACAATTGCATTGCTTCCTACAGTAATGTGAATGGAAAAATATGCTCTCCCAGGAGGGTGTTATTGGTCTCACAGCATTTCTGGATGAGTGCACAAACTACAGAAGTGAAGCAGTTGCCATCTGTCAGGAACAAAACCAGTTACACCAGTAGCCTCTGTAGGTGAACCTGCACTCCTAAGAGACACCCTGAGCGCTGATATGGGGTTCAGAGATGTACCAGTGCCACAGTTCTCCTGTCGACTGCTGGCCAGGCCAGGCTATCCTCCCAGCTGGCTGGAGGTTTGCTCCAGCCCATTGCCCAGCTCTCACCCTGTAGTCATGAGGGAGAAAGATCTTTCAGCTGAAGTGATGTTCACCAAAGTCCCCTGAAATGAGTCACCCATCTCAGGAAGGATTTCCAGATCCTACAGAGCAGCAGAGAAAGTCAGGATGCTGCAGAGAACAGACATGGGGAAGTCAGCGCCAATTCACCTACACTGTACAGCTGAGCACAGTAATTACAGACATGGTGTGCAAAAAGCTTGTTTATTTGCTGCTTTGTATCACACACTGTGTAATAGCCCGCAGGAATTAATTCTGCCCCTAATTCAGTCTTAATTAAGATTATGCCTTTATCTGAGTAAATAGCCAAAAAAGTTGAGAAGGGTGGGTGGAATAAATAAATAATGCAGTACATGAAGCCATTGCCTCAATTAGTATCAGTCAAACTCCCCTGTGCATCTAAAACTTTTGAATGGCAGTGAGAGATAATTGAATATAGTAGGAGTTTCCTCTGTCTATAGCGTTGAATTAGTCTGACTCTCAGCTTAATTAAACTAATGGTCATGACAACAGAGCATGGGTAGGCAAAGGTGTGAGTGCATGGACCTCTCCACGTCTTATGACCAAGTGTCACTCCGAGCAATTGGCTATTTCTTAAAGATGCTACTACTCATATTTCAGATCATACAGAAAATGGATTTACAGAAAAAATCAGGCAGTGAAGAAGAATTCACAGACATTGAACAGAACCTGATGATCTCTTCCTGGTAGGTGACAATGAATGAATCAAGTAAAGCAGCCCAGATTTGGGCTGACAAACCAGAGCAATCTCAAATGCCACACTCATTCATGGCACTAAAGTCAACCAAGGCTTTATCTTGGATGGTGTTTCTGTTCTTAAATGATTAAATATATCCAAATTATATGATTGCTTAAAAAGAAAAAGAGGATAGGTATTTTATAGCCTCAGCTCTTCCACAACAGGGAAAAAAAAAAAAAAAAAAGAAAAAAAAAAATCCCTAGTACATGATCAAGCAAATATTTTTATATAATTTGTACTGCAGCATAGGCTACTTTGTATCTGAGCAGGTGGTTTGGTTTCCAAGCAAGGAAATAGAGGAAGCCAACACTTGTTTAACTGGGTGGGCAATGACAAAAAGATACTGCAGAAAAACACTTGGCTAGATTTTTTTTTTTTTCTGGAAAAGTGAGTGACTATAAAATATTACTTTTTATCCTGAAGTCCCTACTTTATTTGGAATGATAGTCTGTAGTTACAGATGAAAGAAACTGTTGTATAATGGAAAGAGCATTGTGCTATGCACTCTGCTCTGCAGTTTTTGGGAC
Source organism: Taeniopygia guttata (assembly GCF_048771995.1). Taxonomy (NCBI): domain Eukaryota; kingdom Metazoa; phylum Chordata; class Aves; order Passeriformes; family Estrildidae; genus Taeniopygia; species Taeniopygia guttata. Next base: position 31,675,512 of record NC_133026.1, on the reverse strand, counting down.
AGTAGTGTGGTCCCCGTCATACCTATGGGACAGTGCAGCTTTGCTGTGACTGGTGACCATGTGTACACTTGGCTTTGTGACTCCAGCTAATGCTGGGGACAGTGGCAGCACTGGCCAGCTAGATAATTCTTACAATGGAAGCCTGCATAAAGCAAGACATCTTTGAAAATCTCTATCTCCAAGTAGTTTGCTTTTCCAGTGGTCTTTATCTTATTTCCTTTCTGTCACAGTTTTCATTCCAGTAACAGAACAGAGTTCCAGTAACAGTCAGAGGCACACAACCTGTCATTATGTTTTGAGGCCATTAAAGCATTTTCAGCAGTACTAGGTAAATCTACCTGTGATCAGTGACTTTAATGACTAGAAAAATGGTTTCTAGAGAAATGTCTGTTCAAAGGAGAGAAGAAAAACATGCAGCTCATTAGAAAGGTTCACAGTATACCTGCAGAAGGTGAGGGTCTCCTGTGCATTTCCCTTACCAACTTCCTCCACCTGGGAGTAAGAGGAAGTCTTGCCTAAGACTGTGCATGGTTTGAGGGTCTAACCCTCAGCAGAAAAGCTTTGTGATGGATGTTTAAAGAGATGCCATCATGAACATAATCCTCCCTGAAAGTTTTTTTAAATACAGTTCTTTTCAGCAGTTATGAAATAGTGAGAAAACCAGATAGCATATGCACCCCATTTACAAAGGTTTTGACAGTAGATTCAATAACTAACTCCAGACTTTTTTATTAGTTCCTATTTGGAAGGGAGAACAACTTTTCAAAGCAATAGGACAACATTTTTCCCTCCTGCTTCTTTCCCAGGTTAATCACCACCCTTTTCCCCAGTCAAATAGCTTTCACTGTGCATCACTGTCATCAAGGCAAGGCAAAAGGACTCTGTCCAAAACTCTGCTGGCTCTAAGTAAGCAGAGCATTGTCTTCCCTCTGCTATTTTTTTTTTTTTTTTTTGTAGCAGTGATGTAGCCTATATGTGGGGCAAATAAATATAACATTTCCCTGTAACATTTCCTCCTGTCCACGTGGTACCAGCAGCCTTCCTCAGGAGCTTTTGGTACAGTAAACAGTAGATGAGGAGGGACTTGTGGCTGAGAAAGTGGAGTCCACAAAGAATCTGAGGTCAGTCCCTAGCAATGCCACTGCTTTTCTGATTATTTTTCACAACTTCTAGTTCAAGTGCTCAGCTCAGCAGGACAGGAATTGCAGCAGATCCTGGGCTTCACCACAAGGCTCTTCCCAGACCTGCCTCATCAGCAATGGAGAGGCAGCGTCCCCAGGCAGAAGCACGATCATAACACCTCCTGACTTCTGGATTTGAAGATCAAGGAGACCTTCAGCCATGTGAGTAGTGACGCTCCAGGGCTGCCCCTGGAGGGGCTGTGGTGCTGCACAGCCAGGCCTGGATAAGGGCAGAGCTTGAACCCACCAAAAGCCAGAAGAGCTGCAGGTTTGCTAGAAGGTGGCAGAAATCAGTGACCACCAAGTCAGTGACCCACAGAATGTACCCCCTCCCCTACCCCATCCCAGAATGCTAAAAGCCCTGGGACTCTTCAGCCAAGTTTAGATGGCTGAGTTAAGGACTGCTAAGCAACCCCCACTCTAACTTGAGAGAGATTAAATTATGTTTCTCACTTTATTTTAATGTATTTAATGTTTATTTCTATATGTGCATGAGTACTTAATTTGGCATAATTATTGAGATGAATTGCAGCTAACATTACAAGAAAATTGTAACTTGTCATAAAACAAGTGGGCCATATTATAACAGAGCTGCTACCACACAGAAATACTCGGCTAGAATAGCTTAATAACACAAATAAATCCACACTCCCCAATATCATACTTCTCTGGGGAGTTGATTAATTATTAGGAAGTAAAATGGCTAACAAAATAGCATATACGAAAATATCTTCTCACATCAATAAGATTGTAAATTTTAACTCTATTTCATGACAGCAAGTATAAGCAAGAATTACACACAATGCAATGAGCTGAATGAATTAATATGCTTAGGGCTTTTGTTGCTAGAAATAGTTTACTCTGTATTATAATCAGTCATTGTAACTGATATGAGCTGCAATTTAACTTTCTTCTCGCAGTGTATAGGTGACAGAGAAGTGTTTGTGCCAAAGAGGCCTTCCAATAATGTTCATCTTCATAGCCTTTCCTACCTGTCTGAGGCCTGACCTTCAGCATACAGGTCTTTTCAATACATTAGAAAGATGGAGTTGCTGCTTTCACATCTTTCCCTGTTTTTTTCTGCCTGCTGCAACCGAGTCCTTGTTTTCCTTAGCCCCTATGGTCCTCCACAGTTTAGCCGCCCAGGTACATCTTCTCATAGAGTTGAGAAACCAAGAATGTTGAAGACAGAGGCAAAGAATGCGTTATTAAGCATCTCTGCCTTGTTCCTGTTTGTGAGGTGACCATCCTCATCCTGTACTGCTATATTTACACTGCCTATTGCCATTAATATATTTGAAAAAAAAAAAAATTATTGTCCCACAATTCTGTCCAACTTCAACTCCAGTTGAACTTTGGCCATATGAATTTTCTGCATACAATGGCAAGCAGCATTTCTCTATTCTTTTCATGTCACCTGACCTTGCTTCCACTGGGCATACACCTTCCTTTCTTACTTCTTCCAAGAGAAGATTCCTGTACAGCCCAGTGGGCCCTTTGTCTCACCTGGTTGACTTCTAACATTTGGGAATTGCCTGCTTTTGTACCTTTAGGAGGTAATGTTTATAAAGTGACCAGCACTGATGGACCCCAGCACCTCCAGGGGAACGTACTAATTCCCTGAGCAGCCTGAAGTCAGCTCTCCTCATGTCCAGAGCTGAAGGTTTGCTGGTAGTTTTCCTCTTATCACCACATATTTTAAACTTTGTCTCTTCTTGACTCAGAACACAAGTTTTGTCATCAAATGTTCAAAAACTATTTCTCAGCCACCAAATATAATGTACTTGTCTTAAAAGCCATGGATTTAGAAACAAAGTATCTTTTGAGCTTTTGCATTTTCTTTCTTCTTGAAAAATGTGTGTTTACTTTACAGCTTCAATTTTTTCTACACAGAAAGTAAGGCAGAAGGTTTACTTTTTCGCTTAAATAAGTGTTTTGCAGTGCAGTAACATCAAGCTATTGTGATACCATATGAAACAGTTTTCTGTTATGGAGTTAACACTGAAATCCCCACAAAGACAACATACAAATTAATGGAACATGCACAAGTCACATATTATAACGTCTTTGCTGTCACCACTACAACTGCAGGCATACTCCTACTTTAGATTTTTTTTCTTTTGCAGGGTAATTTTCACCATTAGTGAAAGGGTCAAGCACACCCAAATTCTGATTTTTGCCAGGATGCTTACAAAGTTTCCAACACTTTTACCAGAAAAATGGTTGCATGATATAGAGCAGCCACATAAATTTGCCACCCGAGACTTTACTGCTGGGTGCAGCTCTCTGTCTACTCTCTGTCTACTATGACTGTGCCACTGAACTCTCTGCAGACAGGGCTGCCATGGAGTCATTACACCTGGACATTTGTCCAAGCTGTGAAGGACGCCAGCACTCTGCTTTGGCACTCTATTGCATGGGCATCTGGTCCTAGTATTGCTAAGTGGCTGATTTCAACAAGCCAGTCATGTGTCTCCACATCACTCATTTATTCCAGGAGTGGAGAAGGATAAAAACAGCATTTTATGACAGAAAAAATACTATTATGGGAAACACAATTTTCTCATTCAGATGCCCTTGTGTTAATGTATGAGAGTCAGCAATGCTATTAAAAAGATATTTTAAATTAGATAAATTTTATCTCCTGTACCTCCGATGTCAGCTTTTTTGTCTCCATATATGTAGCCAAAGTTGCTGGAAATCCCATTTTATGGATGTATTTCCACCTTCATTCCGTTACTGCTTGAAAAATACACTGAGATCTGTACTTAATGTCACCTTTTTGTTGTGGATGCATATAAAAGCTTAATGCTGTGTGTATCAATCTTTTAACAGGTTTAATGAAATGGTTGCTTAGGCTGACTATTACTCCCACAACTGTGCTTGCTGTTTCAGCTAGCCTTGGGACACAGAGATGCCCAGTACATCAGGACTTGCCCCATAGTGTTTTCAGGTTTTATAGACAAGGCAGAGGGTAGTAACATGGTCCCTGTTTTCAATATCAGGACTGATTTCCATTAGGTAAAACTGGAGCTTAAACCACACCTCCTACTTCTAAGGCTGGATCTCTGATGTCACTCCAAAGTTCAGGGTTCTCCCTGGCAACTCTTGAGAGCCAAATGACAGTTTTTCTATAAGGGTGAGGTTTGCAGAATAGAGAGTGTGATAAATCTTTCTCAGTCACAGGTGTATAGACCTCCTAAGGACCAATACAAAATGTTGGACTGTAAAGTTGTTGAGTGAAGCTTAAAAGTAACAAGTAAAGGCATATAACAGTCATCTGTCACACTGAATTTTCAAACTTCATAGAAATGTCCTTGAGTAAGGGGTTAATGTATCCTGCAAAGCACAGACTTTGGGTTCCTGCATGGGTTGAAGCATCATGAAGTTCATTGATCACATGTCTCAGGTAACTCATGCTTAGAGAAATGGATTATACTTTCTGGTCATTTGTTGACTTGTAGAAACTTCAGATGAGAATTCAGGCCTGGTAAAATAAGGTACAGTATGGTACAATCTGCTCTGCGCCATCAGTCAAGAAAAAGAATGTAAGTTAAATCCAGGCAACTGCACTGTGAGAACATCCAAAGAAAATATTTTGGTCATATTCTCTGAGCTAGAAGGATATCAAACCATCTTCTGCTAAAGCAGAACCGTCTTAAGCTAAAAGAAAATTTGTGGTGATGTGATGTGATCTGAGGAGTCTGTGTTTGAGAAGTTATGCAATTTGTGGTAATATATATAATATGATGTGATTTGAGGAGAATATACCATACCTATAAACTACGTAAGCTTTTGCCAGAAATATCCTGCCTTGGTAAAAATTAACAACTCATTTCTAACGCAAGAACACTGATGGATGCACATAACTTTAGCTGGTGAGGTGAGGTAACCATAAATGTCCACAGCTTTTCTGGTGCAAGGAGAAAAGTTTTACATGCCAGAATTCCCATCCAAGCAGTTTTGGTAATACATGAGTACGTGCAAGCCAATCCTGAACTAACTGAACTAATGATTTTGCTGGACAAAACCAAACCCCAAACCTTCAGCTGGCCTTTTGCCTCTGGCTCTCTACACTACTGTTTTCTCCTGCCATTACCCTGAGCTGCCTTTCCCTTGTACCACAACATCGCTATGCATCAGAAAGATGAGCTGATTACCCTTCACTGAGTTTTTGTAGCTCCAGGTGTCTGTCAGACATGCTCTGCTGCAGCTGAGCAGGGTAAAGAGGCCCGAGCTTACGAAAAAAAAAACCCCAGGAGTCCTTTGAAGCCCTCTGCTCTTAGAAGCAGTTCAACTGAAACAGGATGTCTGGTCTCAGAACATGCCAGGAGTACTGATTGCTGTCTGGTTTTCAAAGTTTACCCTAAAACTGTGCTGATATGCTGAGCCAAAGGCAGGAGAAGACTGTCCCCAGTAATGAAGAGTTAAATGGCAGAGAAGTGAGAGATATGCTTTCCATGTGAGGAGAGAAGGATGAAAGAAAAGTTCTACCCTGACTTTAAAAGCTCTTCTGACTCCAAATGATTTTTATTCAAGCTAACTAGTGCAGGCCTGATCTACACTTTTTATTCCTTTTAGTTGACAATAGCTTACTCATGGGTGCAGAAATGCTTATGATAACTTTAGGGAAATCCAGCCTAGGTCCAACCAGACCCATCAGCTTATGTCTGGAACTGCTGTGCAAATGCCACGGTGCTACTGCTGAAGCCAGTAGTCACCTGCAGCTGTGTGGCATCAAGCCCAAGGTAAGAAGCTTTGGCAGTGCCTGAGCCTGGCAGGGCAGCTCAATGCAACCTCAACACCAGCTGGGCTGAAGCCCCATATCTGTCACCACTCTTCAGTCCTGCTTCTGAGAAGGGCCTTAAGCCTGGGGTCAGTGCAGAGGTATGCACCTCAGCAGGTCCTGGACAGCTCATGCTGTGCCTCTACCTGAGTCAAAAAGCATGAGCTGTATAGGAAAGGATGGCATCACCCAAGCTGCCACACTTTTCCAGAGAGGTAGCAGTATCTATACCCAAGCAAGCTGACATGCTGCTCTCTGGGATGCTTAGACTGATTCCTGATTAGCCCCAGTCCCCCTAGTATTCTTTTTCCTCCTTCTGCTCATTGGTTGCTCAAACAACTGAGTCTTTGTTGAAGCCAGGTTTGAAAAGTTAGTGCCAACCTGTTTTTGCTTTGAGCATTAATGAACAAATGTATAATATAATTACTTAAGACTGGCTGGGTGCCATTAGTCACACACAGCAGCATGATTCTCTGGCACCCTGCAGAACTGGCAATGGTGACTGGAAAAATAATAAAGACATTTATATTTTTATTAAGGAAAGATCAGTTTAATAACATCCTGGTGATATAACACAATGCTTTGACTGTCAAAGAAACTCAGAAAGGTCTAGACTCTGATGAAAAAGAGTTAAAGCACATTTGCATTCAGCAACTGCAATGATACTGAAGCAAGGAAACAGAAACTGACTAGACCTTTATGATATGGTTCTTTCTCTCCCTCTCCTTTTTCAATATTTCTCTCTTGTCCCAGATGCTACCTGCAGCAATAGAGTAGTATTCCTGGTTTTCCTTTGGTCACTTATAGTGCTGAATTATTCATCACATTCCAATATCTAATGCAGTATATGACACACAAAGCACAAAGCTAAGGACTGTTCTGAGCCATGGTATTCTAACTGGAGGTGTTCAGAGCATTCTGAATCAGTTTTGTTGTTTCTTTTTTTTTAATTCTCATTTTAGGTAAAATTAATTCAAAAAGCCACTCCAAGGCTTGTTGGAGTGGAACGATATGTAGTCTCAGATGAGCTGCAACTACCCTCAGCAGAGTCAAGAGTCAGATTTATGAATCCCTCATCAGAAAGAGTCCCCTGGATTTTCCAGGCTGAAGAGTTGGAACTTCAGCTGCTGTTTTCCCCAACAGGGCACTGCTTGCATCTGAACCCATGTTAGCTCTTGTTTACCTCACCTCTCCTTCCTAGGGAAGAGAAGGATGGTGACACTGGTGGGTTTCACTTTATGCCACTGAAATTTCATCTTTTTCCCCAAGTGTGTATGGGTGTGTGTGTAGGTGTGAACTTCTCTGGCACCTCTGCCTAAGGAGATACATCCTGCACTGCAATTTCTTCCTAAAGGCCCCAGTCTTGGTATACACCTTAGATTCAGAGAACTTATGGTTTTGGCAGTGTATTGGCTGGGACATCACCTCCCTGAATCCATTATTCCTCTTGATAAGATGGCTGTAAGGCATGTAGTGAGATAAAAGAAAGATCAGGCTGAAGGAATAAAATGAAGGGAAAGCAGGGAATGGTAACCAACAAGCTTTATATTTTTGTTATGTTACACAGCTGTTCTCTTTGTCTTCCTAATGCTGTTGATCTTTTTAAATGGTAGATTCTTTAATAGGCAGAACTTATTTTCATTCTCTGTGTGTAAAAGGGATACACATCATATCTAAAGAGCATGTATGATAGAGGAACATGAAGAGTCTTTAAGAGAGTACAGTCTTGACATTATCCACATTTATGTAAAACAGGATGATCTCCATTCCTTGTCTTAAACTGTAGATTTTCCTACACATTTTTTTCCAGCGTTCACCTTAGACATCCCTGCATTTGCATGTACCGACTTTTCGCAAATTACAAAGTGACATCTGGCTTTTAAAAATCTCTCACGGGAAATAAAAGTATCCTATGCGACCTATCAGTGCACAAAGCTGTGCACTTGGACCTCAAAAAATAAAATCAATCTTGATATTTAAAATCTGAAAAGTGCATGAGGAAAATCTAAATCAGAACAGATAGGAAGAAAGGGTTAATTGACATGAAGACTAGCACAATCCTGACCATATTGATTGCAGTAAGGTTTTCATTAGCAAACAATTAGCAACACCCACACCAAATAAAAGGAATTTCTAAACAACAGGTAGTAATAACAAAATACACTCCTTAGCTGAGAGTCATTAGAAGGTAGAGAAAGATTATCCATAAAGAGAGGATTAGTAAAATGAGAAACCCCTGATGTAGCAAAGGGAGCCTCAGCAGGCCAGCTGCCTAGATTGAGGTAATAATCCCACCTTTTCTTCAAAGAAATAATAAAAGTAAAAAGAAATATCAGAACCAATAAAAGAACCCCTTTGCATGATACAGTGTGCTATGGATAAATGCATGTACCTTTTAAACAATCATTTCTAACAGGGAAACAAAGAAGACTCAGCAGTAGGGTCCAGTAATATTTAAAGAGACCCAGGAACTGATAATGCCACTTTTATACCTGTGTAACTCCACTGGCTTCTTGTTTTATATCAATCTAAGTAGGAGGAGAATCTGGATGCACACAGTACAGTGCAGTGTGCTACAGGACAAATTGTTGTTCACTGTTGTTTTTCTAAGTGCTGGGGGGCAAACAGAATGAACTAATTGGCCTCTTCAGGTTGTTTTTTGGTTTTTTTTTGTTTTTTTTTTTTTTTTCTTTAGGAATGTTTTCGATCGCGGTTATTTTCTTGCCTTAGCATTAATCATTGTTCCATCTGGTTAGCGCAAGGAAGAGCAGAGTGAAAGTTTGCCTAGTTTGAGCACCCCCGGAAGGTTTCCCATCCCTTCCGAGCAGCATTGCTATGGCAACAGGTAACTCGGAGAGGGTGGAGAAGCAGTTCAGGGGCCAGAGCCCAGGTACAAGGGACTCTTCTCCCGGGACCCCAAGCGCTCGGTCCCACGGGGATGGTTCAGCCAGGTTTTCAGGTGACGGGCCGAGCTCCAGCGGCTCGCTCTCCCCTCAGCTTCCCAGGCCCGTTCCAGCAAAGCTGCAGAGCACCAGCACGCTGCAGAGGCGTCCGGGTCCGTGTGCCTTTCACCTGGGCACCTCGGATCCCAGACTGCGCCGTGGAAATCCCAGTGAAGGTTCGGGCTGGGTTCCCACCCCTAGGATCTGCCGCGGCTGACGTTCGCCCGTGCCCCGGGCGGGGCCGTGGCCGGGCCCCTCGCAGGCCGGTCCGGCAGGCCGGGCGCTGCGGCGGCGCGGCCATGGCGGCTCCTGCGGCGCGCGCCGCCTCCATCAGGGGGCGCCATTGCCGCGGCCCGGCCCGGCGGCCTCAGCTGAGGGCCGGGGAGCCGCCTTGGCTCGTCTCTACTCCCGAGGCTGAGGACATAAGCGGTGAAGCATAAACCAGCGGCAGGAGCCAAGAAATGGGTGAGGACACTTTATTTGGGTGTACCGGAGAGGGAGAGTTTATAAGAAAAAATAGTTGAGATTTGTGCCACGTGGCACAAATGGAAGAGCAGGTTTGCCTCTGACACAGGCCACTTGAAAAGGTGTGAGGAGGATTATCTCCAGCTCTGTTATATCTCCCAGATACTCCCCAGCTCTATATGCTGCCGGTGTCAACTTTCCGTAGCATCCTGAATCCCGTGGTGGTGGCCGAGGCAGCAGCAGCTGCTGAGCTGTCCCTGCCTGCTTGGAGCTGCCTCGCTGCTGGAGTTGTCATCCCTCAGCCACTGCCACAGAGCCTGGGTGATTCTGCCCAGGGCCACGGCAGGCCCATCCCATCGGCTCTGGTGACTCACAGGAGCTGTAAGGAGCTGTAGCTACTGCAGCGTTTCCTCTGTGGGGAAACAGCTTCTGGGCCAAAGGTGGGAAGTGAGGAGCCACCAACAAAGCCTCTCAAAGTGCTCACCTGCATGCCAGTGCTGCATTGCACCCTGTGGCTTCTGCTCCTAGCACTAACTCTGCACAAGCATGTGGTCGGATTTAGGAAAACGTCTGCCAGATTCCTTCCGTTTCTGCCACATTGAAATTGCAGGAGACTTTGAGCTTTAAATGCTCTCACAGCTCTAGTTTACAGTGAGGGACTAAATTAACAAAACAAAAGGTGCTAGTCAGGAAAAGTCACCTAGATGCACTTAGTCAATCCGTGGCATACAGAACTGGAAAACTATGCTCTAGGAATGGGCAGTTAATAACAGTGAAGTCAAAATAGGTCCCTGTCCTACCGCAGAGCTTTGGCCATGGCTCAAAAGAATGTACTGCACAGCCATCAATCTCCATAGCCCCCCTAAAGAGGAACAGATATTGCTGTGGTACTGATGCTCTGCTTCAGGACCATCCTTTTTGCACAGCCAGTGAACCACAAACTTGGCATGCCAAAAAGAGGTGAGGTCCGGGCCAGCCTGAGATGCTCACCAAAATCTCCAGGTGAAGTTATCTTTTTAAACCCCCATTTAAATGCGTGGGAGGAGAGGGCATGAGCAACTCCATCCTCAACAAAAGCTTATGCACAAGGCAAAATCTCCTGGAGATTTCCTCCCACTCTGCTGCCTCCTATGGTTCCTCCTGGAGGAGGGGGCAACGAGGCCCATTATTTATTTAACACCAGATTGCTCAAAAAGAGGTTTGAGCTGACTGTATAAAGAAAAGTAGGTTTCGTTACCTATAGCGCTTCACATTTCAGAGGAGCTTGTATTGTTACACAGTTTGAATTGTTTGACAATATAATTATTATTATTAGTCCATAATGTACACTAACAGGTCTGGTGGTGAAAGGCTGTATATTAATGCACAGTAACTATGTTTCTCTGAAGGGGGTTAAACAAAACTGTAACTAGGGTCAAAGCTATGCCTTTGCCTCCATCTGGTAGAAACCAGGCATAGTTGCTTAAATTTTAATTACAAATTAATAAAACAAAAATATGGTACTTTTTGCACTGGAGGGATAAATGCTAATTTTGCAGCTAACCATTAAATATCTAATATTGGAAGGCTCTAATGTTAAAGGTTACTGTACTTTGCCTTTGAAAGTATACCTGATAAGAGCCTTGAATTGGAATTGAACTAATAATCAAAAAAGAATGGCATAGCCCAGTGAACTAATTTTTACACCTTCTCTCTTTCCACAGGTTCAGATATTTTCCTGACAAGGGCTGTTAAACCAATATTTTTTTATTAGTAAAACTGACAAGTTTCTGGAGCTCTTCTATAGCCACACTAGTTTCTGGGAAGAAGAGATAAGCCCCTTCCTATTTGCCAAACAATGACGGCAAACAAAGCAGCATTCTACAGGAAGCAAAAGGCTTTTTTAAAAAAGGTAGTTTATTGGCTTGGCTGAAGGTTGCCTGCTAGACTGAACAAGCAAATACATTTTATTCATATTTCTCTATAAGGCATGTTTCCGTACAAAGTACAGGTATTGAGGTGCAGGTACAGGACTGGTCTGTTTTTTTCACAGTACAACATTTGTGTGGTTAATAGTGCTGGAGATACAGCATGCTAATAAGTGCCCTGAAGGTATTCTTCCTACCTAGCCTCCAGTCAGGGAAGCAGCTTACAAAATGTTTAACTCTTGAGATGCAAAACAACTGGTGGCTGTGTGCAATGCAGCTCTTGAGATGCAAAACAACTGGTGGCTGTGACTGCAATGCACCATCCCTGCTTCTGGGTCTCAGAACCATACAAAAAATCGTGATTCCTGGAATGAAGTTGTACTCTTCAACAAACTAGTGGAACTTAGTGAGAAATGTGCAGGAGGAGGAAGATAGTGGCTAGAATGTAGAAACTCAAGAGACAGTGAGTCAGCCTCTTGAAGGGTCTCTGTCAAAATACATGTGAAACTTCACTTTTGGCAACACAGGTTTGTTTAGGCCAATTCAAATCTTAATTCCTCCTAGTCTGTTCAACATCCTGTTACAAATAATATTTTGCTTCTCTTCATTTGTCAGGTGCACAACACCAGTTCCTCTGCAGAGCTGGAACCCATGCTACTTTGGACTGTGCCAAACATCTTAGGCAGCCATGACATTCTTTGCCATTTTAGACCACCTTGTGCCCTCACTGCTCAACAAGTTTTGCTGTAAAAAATTAGCAGGTTTAATAGTAGTAAACCTCAGCTCTGCAGAGGCCAGAGGGGAAATGTATGCAGTAGTGATGTTGCTCCAGCACCTGAGTTATCTTGAAGAAATCTTCCTTTCTGACAGGCTCTCCTGTGATCACTGACAACCTCAAATCATAGTTTTGCTGATGCCAATGCATTTTGAGGAGATACAGGACTTCTGCTATGGCCGTCACCACCTTGTCTTCACTGGGATGTGAGAACACATCTCACAAAGTCCTACCTTCCAGTCCAGCTGTTACATTTCAGATGATGGAAGGAGAATTGCTGCCAAGAACCCATGAGAGGAGGGAAAGGGGCACTGGGCTGATGAGTTACTGCAGGAAAGAAAGTGATCAGTGAAGAGAGGAAGGTAAAAACAGCCAGCCACCACTTCCTTCACATTCTGCCAAGGGAGAGTTAGTGTCCTGCCGCTGTGCAAAGAAAGCAAGCCAATCTGGAATCAGACCAAAACTAAGGAAAGAAGGGTAAGGCAGAGAGCTAGTGCTCCTGCAAACCTGTCCCTGTGCTTGCATTCTCTATGTGGCTACAGGGAAATTGTCTTTCTTTGTGTTCCTGTCTGTTTCCAAGGGAGGTAGTATTTGAGAATAAATATTTAATGTCAGCCAAGAGTTTGAGTTCCACAGAGGCAGTTAAGAGTTTGTTCCACGGTCTGGGTCCTTGCTTTCTTGGAGCAGAGTAGGTACAGAGCCTGTCCTGGAGATCAGCCAAGCTAGGCATTACCACCCTTTCTGTGGCATGCTTCCCCATGGAAAAATTTCAGGCTCTCCTTGCTGTTTGCTGTGGCATGTGAACAAAGGGCTCCTCTGCTCTCTTGAGGGATTTACTGGATTTGGTGACTGACTTGCCACTTTGTAACAGGAGCTTCCCGAAAGAAATCCAAGCACAGTGATCCGTCTCTCCACATTCTGTCATTTAACCTGGATATATGGCTTTTAACAGTGTTGCCAGTTGCCCTGAGGCCTTGTTTTGTGAATCTCTGTTTAAACATGTAGAAGGTTTTGTCACCATCAGGCAAAGCTCTGTAGCTAACCTGAAATATGTAATGACAGAACATACCATCTACCAAGGGTACATAACTGTTCTCTTCAGGTTTTTTTCTTGTGTTTTAACCTCTCTCAAACTGACCATTTGAACTTCCAGTCCTTCCTCTCTATACTATATTCCGCCAGTACCTTCTGCCTTATGATTTGCTCAGAAATACAGTTTAAAGTGTGTGCGTACAGGAGAGTGATTACTGAGGACAGCTGAGCATTATTAATGTTGCAAAAGGATAGGCAGGATCAAAAGGCTTTTCCTGTTCTGACCAACCAGCCTTTGTTCCTATGGGGGGCAACTTTAGGAGAGTAACAGAGGTCATGACCTGTCATGAACCTGCAAATCTTGCAGATTGTAGCTCTTACTGCATCAGTTCTGGAGAAGGGAATGTGTTCTTTTTGAAAACTGAGTGACAGCTACTTAGCAGGAGCTACAAGGAAGGAGGCTAGAACATGCAAAGGAAATCCTAGGACTGAGATTTTGTTGCTCAGGAGTATGCAGAAGCTTCTCTATGTTTGTGGGAAATATGGTCTTTCCCTTACCAATTCTTTTGAGCTCTACTTTTGGTAAGGGCAGGCAGAGGTGTGTGCAATTCACTTAATTACTACCCTGCCCTCCTTGGAAGCATCAAGCAAGCTTTATTTGTAATGAGTTCACTCCTGCAACAACAACAGCAACAGAAAAAAAGGAGATCTATCTTAACAATTGACGGAAGGACCTTAAATATAGAGTACTTTCCTAATTGTATGGTAGCATAAACCTAACTCTCTCTTATAGAAATGCCCGTAAGTCTTTGGCGTAATAGATTACCTTTATTAAAGGTAGGGTCTGATTTGGAGAATCTTTGTACTGATACAATGAAGAGGACAGCTCTAGTTATCAATACCAAAAAATAGAAGGAAAGAAAAGGGACTATTCCTACAGTAGACTCTAGTTTTACATTCTTGACTTCCTTGAGCCACAGTGCAACACAACTGACTAGGAAAATGTTTTTACAACAGAACTAATTACAGTGAGTTCAGTTTTGTGCTTTGTAAGATCAGGTGGAGAATTCTACTGTGCTCTGTTGATTTGGTCAAAGAATGCATGCACAAATTTTTCAATGTTTCTGGCTGACAGTAAACAGCATGAGCAGCAGCTGTGTCTCAGGTTAGGTACCTAGGGCTCAAGACTGAAAGTCGGATGCAGCATGATAGACTAGTCAAATTATTCCCTTTGTGTCACATATCCTCTCCTTGCCCCAAAAAGGAAATCATGGTGATTTGGGAGCACAGATGCAATCAGGACATCTCTTGAAACTGTGACTCTTCCTAGGTTTCCCACTTAGTGAGTATTGCATCTACATATTCCCCCCTGGAATCCAGCACCAGGTGGGCTTTTACAAGGGTTTGAGCTTATTGCACTCAGTGCTGTTAGTACCTTTTAAAACTTAATCCTGAAACATTGTCAGAATCACAAAAAACTGATGTGTTTTTAAAAGAACTTTTCTATTTCACTTTAAATAGATTTGAAGTGATCACTGGAACCATCATCAGTCCTGTGAACTGCATTTAAGCTGCATTTAAATTAATTTGCAAAATAGACAATGTTTTCCAAGTTTTTTGTAGTAGAATATAAATTTTCTTAACTTGTGCAACTTTTGCACAACTTAACTTGTGCAAAGGATAAAATTCTTTAGCATGCTTCTGGGAGGCAGACAGTCCTTCTCAAGAAAGCTATGAGGTTTTGAAACTATTTTAGGAAGACAATGTTGAAAATCCTTTTGCGGTAGAGTTCATTCAGCATAATACAAGGAGTACGACAGAGTTGACTATAGAACAGGGAACAGAACACCTACTTCCCAAACACTGCATTTCTAATGAAATACACTATTTCTTGATAACTTCTCCCATCCATTGTGAGAAGGGTTATCTGCTCCTTTAGAAGATGAAGGACAGATCTTTAGCTCAGGAGAAAAAGTTAATTCAAATAAGCTAACTCCACTGGGGCAATGTCTGTATTTGCAATCTGTGCTCCAACAGGTGACAAAACATAGACAGATCCAACACAGGCAGTCCTGTCTACCACCCACTGAACACTGGCACAAGTCTTATTCTCTCCAGTGATGACACAAGAGATGGTGGCAAATACTTTTTCAGGGGTGTGGCTCCAGGTAGCTCTTCTTGAGGAAGGGTGTACAGTTTCTTGCTGAGCTGGAGACATTGGGAATACTCCTTGTTGATGGAAAAACCCATCACGCCATAGTCACAAACCTGCACCTTCAGCCAGACACAGGATGCCTGGCAATGACCTTAGACATTTTGCATAAATATGTGGGACTGCTGGAGCTGTGTGAGGAGGTTGTTCTGGCACACACAGTTCTAACAGACTCAGCTGGAAAGGGACAGAAATAAAAGATGCCTAGACAGATTGCTACAGGTCCTTGGCTATTCAGTTTGGAAGTGAAGCCACATATGGCCCTCAGCAGTGGTAGGGTGATGGCAGATTATCATTTGGCAATTCTGTCCAATCTATAAGACAAAAAGGGGAACGTATTAGTGATACTGCTTTCTTCTAGACCAATGCCAGCAGGCTGTGAGTGCACCTCAAGATATTAGACTATGTCCAAAAGAACTGGAGAAACGAGGCTGTTACCACAAGACTGGGCTGCGAGGAGAAGGTGCTTCAGCATAAGTACCACTTTGTGTTCTGTGTAAATTAATTCAGGAGCTTTTTGAAAAGTGGGGTGAGGGACAGAAGTCCTTAATACTAAGGATAGCCATCTTATTCTCAGATACTAGAATTGAATGTGAGCCAGAAATAAAACAACTTCTCTAAGAGACACACACAGAGACATTTGTCGAGGCATAGCCCAGCTACCAGAAAATAAAGCACAGGGAAATGGGCAAGAGCAAATGCAAAACCTACATCATCTGAGACCTGAGACAGTAGAGTGTGCATTAGAGACCTGTGACAGTAGAGCCTGCATTTTGCAGGCTGTCAGTAGGGTCACTCTTTTCTCCCACTGGCAGGGGAGCCGGGGGTCCTGGGAACCTCTTGTCTCACATCACCCTTTCTGGGACAGGGTAGCGCAGCCTCTAATGTGAGTTTCTGCAAGGCAAGGCAGAATGGTGGTAGCATGGTCAGGACTAGGCTTGAATCCTATTTAGCTATCCCAAGAGATGTTTTGTTTTGGCTACCAGAGAGGAAAAGAGGCAAAAGCAGAAGGAGCTTTTTCTCTGATTCTGTGTTTTTGTCTTCCTGATCTCCCCACCTTCAGATCCATTTTGCTTTGGTTCAGTTGCTGGCTTCTGTTTGCATTTTATCCAGTCCATTCTGGCATGTCTTGGCTCCTTCTCATTCCATTGCAAAAATTTAGTACTATTAGCAAGTCCTGGTCATAAGTTAATTCCACTTTCAGTTTAATAGCTGTGGAAAGAAGACACAGAATTTGATGGGGAGAGCCCAGGTGGCACAACACTCTGGGTCACAGAAAGGCAAATCCTGATACTTTTACCTCATTATGCTTTATTTCACATCCTCTACTGTAATGGCTCCACACATGAATGATACACCTGTTCATGATGTTATTTAATGTGCAGTGCCATTAATAATAGTATATTACTCCTTGCAAACTTTATATATTTTTCCTGTAACTCTCAAGCGAAAGAAAGGGGTAGATTACAGAATGGAGACACCTCTCCCTTCGCCTGAAATTGAAACTACGTAGACAGCAAACAAATTCTTCCTTTCTCCTTTCACTATATTTTCAGTACTAGAGTAGAGATGGGGTATTCATAGTCACATGGCAAGTGACACTGTATGTGATGCTGAAACACACTGTTTACTGCTAAGAAGTGTGTCTAATATAGGTTGAAGCTGCTGGGTGCACTAGCAAGATTCTGGGCATGCTATGCAAAATAAGTGATTAAGCCTTTTATGGATTAAATGAGCTAACACAATAGAGGCCACCTGCCAAAGTGTTTGCCATATGAAACACCAGTGCAAAAATTATCTTAGAGGAAAAAAGGGAAGGCTTTCCCAGGAATTTGAACACAAACATAGGACTTGAGTGGTTTCATAGGCAGGAGGCAGTGAGGACACATGGCCTGAATGCAAGATAAAAGAAAGTGAACTCTGGATAAAGAAATAGATGGAGTGTATGAAGAGCAACCATGCAGAATCAAATAGTCCGGTTTATCTTTTTCCTGTTTTATTGCAGAAAAGGGTGTTTAAGTTAATTGTGAGTAAACTGGACTGAACCAAAGAAATGCATAGCTCACTATTTGCATTCTATGCTTCTAATTATCCAAGCTGTGTTTTTCTGTGCTTTCAACTCACATTTTGAACCATGCAGGTGACTTCTAAGGGAGATCCAGAAGTCCAGGAGAAAAACCCATTGAGTCAGGATGTAACTAAGTTGAAGAAATTCTTATGTAAGTGTCGCTATAGGACACTTGAAGGCATGACACGAGCCGCTGCTAGTGCAAAGGTGAAAAAGAGGAAGTTTATTTTCTGACTCTAGCATTTATACTTTTCCAAAGGTGACTGTGGATTGGAGAGCGAATGTGCTACCTCTCCAATGACATTGGACAAACGACTATTATATCAAGTTTCTCCGCCTCTGTGGAGGAATGCAAAGCAATAGATTGTTTACAGAAAGTTGTGTGAGAAAGTTCTCTACAATAATGGAAACTCAGAAGGCTTTAGAAAATCTTAAGAATCAGGGCAACATGTAAGGTGATAGCAATACTTGCAAAACTAAATACTATTACTGACTCAATATATTGAGTCAGTACTAAAATACTAATATATTTGAAACTGAAACTGAACTTTGCAAAGGCAATGAAAATAGCAGCAATAAAGCAATAAAGAATGGCTTCATGCAAAAGAATAGCTTTGATGCAAAGACTTTGTTGGGTGTGAGAAGTCAGAGTAGATTGCACTCCCAGCCTCTGATATCAGAATGAATTGGCAGTTGGATAATTTTTTGAGGAATTTTATGCTAGGCAAACTTTGGTGAGACTGGAATTTCTTAATGATGGTGATCTTCAGCAGGGTTATGGAACTGACAAATAAGCATCAGAAAGAAATTAAAAGGATGACCAGGGAGAAAAAATTGGGAAGCAAATAACTAGAGAATGTGGATTAAATGGGGCTTTGTCATATGTTCCTAGCCTTTTTTTAAAGCACAGAAAGCAAGAGGAGAAAGGTCAGATAATCCTAGCTCACAGGATACAAAAAGCCCCAATTCCTCTGAAGGAAAACTCTAAAGCTCATTTCTCTGAAACAATAAGACTCATTTGTCCCATGTGAATGGCTGGGAATGTAGGGGAGAGCAGGGCATTTCCCATGTCCAACTGAAATGTTCCAGCCCTGCTGACGCTGCAGAATTTACCCAAGGAGGAATTAGCTACAACTGACACAGCACCCTCACTGGCAGTTTGGAAGCAGCCATCCATCAGAGTGGGCTGAAATATAACTAAGAATTAATAAAAACACATGACAGACGTCTCCAAATATCAACTAAGAATTTTAGGATGAATTAGCAAAGGACATGTCTGTTCACCTGGACCAATGATTTTCAGGATTAGATCAAGAAAAGTATGTTAAAGATCTCAAAAATCTGGAGTCTGAATTTTTTGCTGCAGCAGTATAGTGATGGAAAGGAAAATGCATGGGAGGAAGCCTGAAGCTGATGTTCATCTACCTTGTGAGTATAGCTGGCTGCCAAATTAGAGAATGGAAAGGGGAAGTGGACTCTAATCCTGGCTCATCTCCTTTGTGAATGACTGGCAACAAAATATTGTTTTCAATATGAAACAACAAAATTTAATTTTCGGCAATACAAGCTTTATTGGCACACTGCCACCTTCCCCCCCCCCCCCCAAGCCCCCCCTCCCTTTTGCAGGATTTTTAAGGGAATGATGGGAGAGCATGGGGGAGGCTGTCTTAGACAGCATTCAGGTGACTACTGCAAAAGAATAACCTGCGGCTTCATTTTCAGTTGGTAGTGTAAGATCACCCAAGCCCTCAACCTCACCCACAAGCCAATTTGTTGCAACAATCACCATGTGTAAGGAAAGGTTTTGAGATGAGTGGGTGGAAATCAAGGTAGCAGGAACATTTGTGCTTTTGTTGTTCTGTCACATACCACCCACAACCCACTGTTGGAGCACAGACCTTCACCACCAACACAGTCCTCCATGCCAGCTTTTGAAAATACTCTGAAAATTGACCTTAGCCAGGTTGAAAGAACAGTAGTTTTTGTATATAAGGTAAAGTATGTTTCTGGGTTTTGGTAATGGAATACATAATATTAAAAATTGGGTTCAAGTTAAGGCAATTCTGTGTCTCTACCTTTTTGTAGACATCTTTGAGAGGAGTGTTTTGTCCTGAACACCATTCATGGTAGCAATTGTGTGTGTATTCATACAGCTGTTAGAAACTAACCCAGAAAATATGAAAGCACCAGAAATAGTGATGGAAGATGCCAATGAGTTAATAGTCAGGGACACAGCTCCTGGACAAGCGTGACCACAAGTAAATCTTAGAGTTGTTGTTTTATTCTATGCCTTCTGCGATAGTGATTTGCCCTGCACAGCTGAACAGATCTTGGCCTTTCTTTTTCACTTACTAGAGGATTTGCAGAGCAGGAAAAGAAGATTACAATTCCTCTCAGCAGAAAGTAATCCTTTTAAGTTAGGTATGTCAGCATTCATTGAGAAGTGTGGGAAAGTGCATGCTATTTAAAATACTTGACAGGTCTTAGAGAAGCGTGGTGGCAGGAAGATAGGAGTAAAGCTCCCAGTTGTGATTACAATGGCCCCCAAATTGTAGACTGTTAGAGGGAGCAGTGAAGGCAGAGTTCAGGAGCAAGGATTGATTTTGATGTTCAACCAGCTTGGTAAATTCACAGCAGTAAAGTTCAAAATGATAAACTAGAGTGGTATTGTTAATTTGAAACTCATGGGAAACAAATTTTCTGTTTACGTGGTCACTTTAGAGAGGTGGTGGTGCTGTCCTGTAATTTTACAGTGCATCATGTTGTTACTGAGTATCCCATAAATTCATGGATCTGCTGTACCTGATACATATTTTGACTAGCTCATAATTCCTTCCGTACACATTTGTTCTCTTTGGGAAATTCAGTCTGATTATAATAGTCATACTGAGCCCAAGACAGAGCTCATTGTTATGAGTTTCATTGTATAGTTTTGAGCACAATGAGTTGGACTGAGACATTATCAGCAATGCTTTCATGGGATGATAAGCAAGTTCAGAAACTATTCTGGATCCAGTCATTGCAAAATAATTCAGGCTTAATATATAAGTCTGAAGTTGAAGAGTATCAGGAATTCAGCTAAACCTCATCTGAGCAGATGATGAGATCCTACTGACAAGGCAATAACACAAAAACTGTTGTGGGTTAGAAAAAAGAACTTGGAGATAATATGACAAGAGGCAAAGAAAATGGACAGGAATTCAGTGGTGGAAAATCCACACTGAGAAGTATTTGAGCTACAGCCACAGAAAAATTAAACTAACAAAATTTTTAAAACCCCCACACTTCTAATAAGGCAGCATAAAGAACAATAACTGACAAGAAGGGCTTGAAATGCTGGGAAGGAGATTATGAAAGTACAAAATGAAATGGAAAGTTAAGGGGGAAAAAGAGAAACAAAGCCAAAGCAACAAATTGCATAAAACAGCTGAAAATATCAGACAGTTCATAATGTATTTGTAACAGCATAATAGCTGTACATCTCTATTGTAAGAGAATTCAATTTTATTCACTCTAAATTAGCACAGGACAGTCAACACAGCCATTTCAAATCTGTTGTTCGCAATCCAAGACAGCATGTTGACAGCTTTTAACAAACAAAATGCTTCATCATGTAGACTGCTGGGGACTAGGGAAAGAACCAAGCCCAGGATCAGCAGTGGAGGACATAATATACAAGCTTTTCAGGAATGTATTGCACAAGAGATCTTTATTCTTTTGTCTTTTAAGAAGTCTGGATTTCAATTTTAGTGATATTATACATAATTCCCACATTTTGTCTTCTACTGAATTCCCTCCTCCCCACCTCATGCCCAAACCTTCTTATTTCTGCACCCTGAGTGATAGCAGCAGGTGCCTCAGTAGTGGATATTGCAATGCAAACCAGTGTTTAAATGGCCTGCTTTGGCTAAATGCTTCTTTGTTTGCATATTAACAACTTCCCTGACATTCTCTCTTAACAAATACCTTCCATATGGCTGGAATATAAAGGCTTGGAAATACTTAAATGGGTAGCCCACCATGTGTTACACTGAGGATCAGATGCAATGGTACATGGAGAGGCTCTTCCCCTCAGAGAGAGGGGAAGAACTCATCTCATCCGTCCTTCACTTTCCAGAAAAATGTTACTTTCCTCTAACTTTTATTTTAAGTCAATATTTACAGTGGAGTGTTTAAAATACCTAGTCAGATCAGGGAACTCATCAGAGTAGGCAGACTGCGCTGTGCATTTTGAAGTGCTCCCCTAAATTAAAAAATACATAATGCTTTTAAGTCTCTGTCATCCAGAAGGTACTGAAATAGCTGAAACAATCTGAATTTATTTTTAGCATGGCAACTCACAATTGTGTTTGAAGGTAAGCTACAGAATAACACACTTGGTTCCTCTGATTTGCTTTTACCAATTCAAAAGCTATAAAGGTAGTTTTTATGGGCTTATTTCAGCCAGATTACATGGGCAAGTGAATTTCTTGCTGTTCTATTCCACTATCCAGACTAGAGGGCTTGCAGAAGACACCAGACAGAAACCTGGGTGTGAAACATACCCTGAGACCTGATACTGAGATCCCCCAGTTCAGACATAGTCATCAATTCTTCTCCTGTTTTCTCAAATCCCATAAGGAGAATGGCACACACACATTTCTTTTATAGTACTGCAAACACTGAGATACTTCACTGCTGATCCCAAGAGAGCTCTTTCCCTCTGAGCCACCTACAGAGTCCATTCTTCTGAGATGGATGATGAACAGCTGGCAATAGCCCATCACAGAACGTGGTGAGGGTGCCATGCTGGCAAGATAGAGAATGTTTTTCAGTGAGCCCTTCAAGGGAGAAATACACAGCTGCAAGGGTGGGAAAAGGGAAGAGAACTTTATAAAATGTGTCCTGATGAGGGGACTTGCAACTGTAGTGGAAAGTGTATCCTTCTATTATCAAAGTTGCATCAGGAAAACACCGTCTCAACAGTTTTCTGCTGGACCTGCTCCACATTACATTGGGCAAGGGAATATTCACAGTGCCAGTGGGACAGGGGGAAGCTGAGTACAGATCTCCACCCCACCCAATCAGACAACTTTGGGAGCGTCTCTCTGCTCAAAGGGTGGATTTTCTCACTGAATTACTGGGTAATCATAATACAGAGTACTTAATCTAGTAACAATCCCCTTGATTAAAAAGGGACACATAAAACATTGTTAAGTTTTTAATAAAAATTAAACCTCTTAATTGAGGAATAGAGGTTATTCAGAGGAAACTAGAAAAAATAGTTTGCCTGGTTTTGTGTTCATCTTTCTACTAGCTGCACAGTGGAAAATATAATGATATAGGAACTTGTGTGGAGGAAAAGTGCTTTAAAATTTGATATATTAGGGTTTTTCCCCAATTACATTTCTCTGATTAGATTTATTTTCCAGGATTTGTGATATTTTGAAATTTGAACTGTTGACTTGCTGTTTCAAGGAACCAGTACTGCTACCCATCCCTTTCAACTTCAGATTTCACTTTCACAGTAAAGTTAAAGGCTGTTGAATTGGGAACTTGGGGAATGCATTGAAAGTCTGCCTGTACTTGGCTCTGGTGAGGTCACACCTCTAAGCCTGTTTTCAGTTTTGGGCTCCTCATTACATGAAAGGCATGGACAGTGTCCAGAGAAGGGCAGTTGAGCTGGTGAAGGGTCTGGTAAAGGATCTGGTGCACAAGTCTGATCAGGAGCAGCTGAGGGAGTTGGTGTTGTTTATCCCAGAGAAAAGATGGCTCAGGGGGACACCTTATTATTCTCTACAAATGCCTGAAATGAAGGTGTAAGGAGATAGTGGGTAGTCTCTCAAGTAATAGGACAAGAGGAAATTGCCTGAGATTCTGCCAGGGAAGGTTTCTTCACTTAAAGGGTGGTCAGGCACTGGAACAGGCTACCCCTAGAAGTGGTGTAATCATTATCCCTCAAAGTGTTTAGAAATCATTTGGATGTGGCTCCTGGGGACGTGGCTTAGTGGTGAATGTACAGTGCTGAACTAATGATTGGACTTTATGATTTTGATTCGAAAGTGACGTCGTTCCCCCTCTGCGCCCTCCCCTCCATTTTTTTTCCCCAGAGGATTTCAAGAGGCTTACACTTCCCGCCTGTATTGCTTAAATAAACATTTTCAGTTATTTGGAGGATGAAAGCCTATTTCCTTCCAAAGCCTGCCTCTTTCAGACGAACAGCTGCCGCCCAGCGAAAAGCGTGCAGGAAAGAACCGACGATGCCGAATGCCCGTGGGATCCGCAGCAGCATCCGAACAGCACCGGCCCATCCCGAGGCAGGCCACGCGGAGTGCCCCGTCCCTCCACCCGCTTTCCCGCCGCTGCCGGGCGGCTCCACCCCGCCACCGCCCCGCGCCCCTCCTCCCGGCTCCTTCCTCCTCCTCCTCAGCCCGCGGCGGCGGGGCGGCCATGGCGCGGCGCGGCCGGCGGCGGCGGCGGGGGGCAGCGGCGGCGGGGACCCGCGGCAAGGTGAGGGGCCCGCGGGCTGGCGGAGCGGGGCCGGGCGGCGGGGACAGGGAGCCGGCCCGCAGCTTTCCGCCTGCCCGGGGTAGCGGCGGCCTTTGTCCGCTGCCCGCGGCGTGAGGGGTCGGAGGAGCTGCCCGGTAGCGCCGGCGAGTGACCGCCAGCGGCGGGGCGGCTCCCCCGGCGCGCCCGCACCGCCCCCGCCGCAGCGCGCCGGCCGGGACACCGGGCGGCCCGCGCTCCCGCCGGGAGCCATCCACGTGGCGCGGCGGCTCCGCGCTTGTAAAAGGCCGGGAACGGGGTGGGAGCCGCCCTCGGGGCGGCCCTGAGGCACTCCGCAGCGGCGTGGGGCAACTGCAGCTGTGCTGGGACTTGTAGCGGCTCTAATAAAGGCTGGAGTGGATCGTTGAGAATTAATTAGTTGTGAGCCTGGGGATACCACTTCAGAAACAGCTAATACATTTATTTAATTTTGGCCTATTTTTCTTTTTTTCTTTTTTTTTTTTCCTTTTGAAATGCCGCGATGCCAATGCTGGCAGATACTTGAGTCGCCTGAGAGGCATACTTCCATCGGCTGTGGTCTGGTCCAAGCCTGGTAGCACATGCTTGGGTGCATCAGGCTGATTGTGTGGTTCAGATCTTGGGAGGTGGTATGGCTGTAGAATCGTAGAATACTTTGGATTGGAAGGGACTTCATCTAGTCAACCTCCTTGAATGACCATTGCCATCTTAAACTAGATCAGGTTGCTCAGAGCCCCATCCAACCTGACCTTAAATGTTTTCAGGGGTGCAGCATCTAATCAACTCTTCAAACAACTTGTTCCAGTGTTTTACCATTCTTATATGTAGTCTAAATTGACGGTTTAAGTCGTGGTGAGCTTCCCGGGTGGTGTGAAGGAGTGAGGAGAAGTTGAGCATCTCATTCAACTCTTGCTGATGGAGATTTAGAGTTTTACAGGGGTTTCTGTGGAACTGGAGTGTAATAGAGCCACTGGAATATTTATCAGAACCTCTGTCCCTGCAGAGACCTTCCACCTCTGTATGACCTCAGGCCCTCCGTTGGCAGTGTGAAGATAAGGCCACTATAAAACAGTTTGGGATAACCGTGTTTGACTACAGACACAAATGGCACTCAATTCTCACCTCTCGTGCTGTAACACAAGACTCTTACTGTCTACTACTTCCCTTTCTGGTACGCAGCTAAAGGCTGCACATCATCTTTCTTTAAAGGCTCAGCAAAGGGCAGAAGGACAGGGTCTGTTCTTGGTGCTTTCCTATTTCTCATGGGAGTTTATTTTTGACTGAGCACAGACTTCTGCTGGCTCTGCCTTGTCTTTGTGATACATTGGTGGGCAGTGAGTTCAATCCTGGCTGGGCCAGAAGGATGTGGTGGCAAAGGTTTCTTTGCCTCTGAAGTCACAGACCTTCACGGGCAGATTGGCTTGTGAGTACATGCCCCCGTTTGAAAACAATTGCCAAAGACGTTAGCAGTACAAAACTGTTTTGAATTGCAAGACCTGCAGTTCCATTTCCTGTCCCGGGGTCTGATTTACCAGGTTCTGGCACAGCAGTTTCAGTACACAGAGCTTGTTAAAGGGGTGCTGGCTGTGACTACGTGTTTGCACCCACAAGGCCTGAACCCAAGTCCTAGATTTGAACAGTCCAGGCACGAAGCGAGGGTACATCATGGTATTGTACAAAAGTGTTTTCCTTGAAACACCAGGGCTGGGACAGTAATTAGGCATCACCATGGGATGCTCTTGAATTATGCAGAATTAATTCAGAAATAGTTGTTACAACTGTTAGGATTGGTGAGAGATTAGATGGTGCAAAGGAAGAAATAGTAGCAGTTGATAGTGTTTGGATTGTGTTCATATGCTGGCATGCTGATACAGTACTGCCAGCATTTTTGAAGAGTAGGAAATAGCTTCCAGGAAG
The DNA here is from genome assembly GCF_048771995.1 of Taeniopygia guttata. Lineage (NCBI taxonomy): Eukaryota > Metazoa > Chordata > Aves > Passeriformes > Estrildidae > Taeniopygia > Taeniopygia guttata. Next base: position 31,649,723 of record NC_133026.1, on the reverse strand, counting down.
GTACTACCTATGGAAGGTGACATTTTAAATTACTTATCATGGGATTATGATGCTTAGGAATTCCTTACTTTAGGATAAAGTACCTTTATGGACATTAGCTTATTATCAATCTAAATAAGGCAATATAGAAACTGTATTCAGCTGGCTGTTCTGAAAACAGCTGAATTTACCAAAATTTCATGGAGCACTAGGTTTACTGGTGTGAAAATTGCCAGAACCTTTTGAGGGGGTACCCTCAAAGTCCCAGGAGTTGTTGCTGTGACAGATTAAAGGCTCAGGCATAATCCATCTTTACTTTAGAATGAAATTATTCCTGCAAAGATCATAAAAGTAGGTGATGACTGCTCGTTCTATTAGTTGTTCCTTCTTCTTTCAGAACACTCACTTGCCTTTCCATCTCCTGCCACTTATGCCAGGAATACACTTCACTGTCCAGGGGATTTCAGCTTCTTGTGCTTTAATGATGTTGAGAAATTCTGGAGATCATCTGGAGATCTTCCTTGCCTTCCTAGATCTTGTTGATGCCCATGAGTCTCCGGCTGATTGTGTGGTTGACAGTCCTTTTGACCATGCATCCAATCTGTGTAATTCTTTTGTACTGTAGTATGGGGCTTTGTATCTCTGTGCTTTCCATGTCTTTCACATGTTTGTATGATACTTAATTTTAAGCTTTTAGAATGCTGTTCGCCTTTGTGACTCCAATGGAAAAACCAGGATCTTGACTTCTGAGTAGTTCTGGTTTATTGGTCTGGCAGCTATTGACATTCTGTCTGGGTCCTTTTATTCTTGTAGTGCTGCCCACAATTGTCAGCCTTGGAGTGCTTCCCTGTTCCGTTGTTCCTTTGAGGTATGAGCCAAATGCAGTGCCCTTGGGTGGTGTGCCTTAGGCTGGCTTCTGGACTGAACCTGGGACAACAACAAAAAAAGTCAAGAGGCTTTCCAGCATGTAGTGAAGGTGTGGCTTTGCACAGGTTTGGTTTGTGTGAGTATCTGCTTGGGATTAATCTTTGGTTATTTCAGTCTGACTGAGTTTGAATATGACTGAACTTGTCTGTCCTCTGCTTTGAGTAGGAATGCCCATACATTGTGCTAAATTGAATTAAGGGAACACAGCCCAATTGACTTTTTTCCCCATGGTAGGACCAAAAATAGAGAACTATATCTAGCCCTGCTTTCTCATGCTGTAGGTTCTCTTGATACATCACTGTTGGAGAAGAATGTGCTGGTCTGAAAATTGGCAGGGAAAGTGATGTGTACAAATAAGTCTTAAAAAAATTAAACATGGTAGTCATGTTTAGAAATAGCTGTAGAAATAACATGCTTCCTACCAAATACACTGGTTTGCATGCGGGCAAGTGTTCTCTCTAAGAGCCTAATGGGTAAGTTGCATCTTTTCTGGCTTTGGTGTCAGGAAAGTTGCTTTTTGTTGATGTGGATAGCAAAACAGCTCACCTCCGGCTTATCTTTTTTTCCTTGCCTAACAAGATGGAATTCATGAGGGTAGTGCTTGGAAAAATGTTCTTGTGGGTGTCTTGAGCTTTGGACTACTTCTGCAGAAAGATAGGATTTGTTATTCTGGTAGTTGTTGGATTGTGTGCCATCTGTAGCAGGGAAGGTTTGCTGATGCTTTTGAATAGTACCTTGTAGGGGTTTTACACAACTAAGTGTGTTTTATGTGCAAAAATAAATGAGTTCAATAGGTATAAAACTTCCTACCAGAAATAAGACTGACTTTTTCAGCAGCTGTGAATTATTTCCAGCTTCTACTAGAGTTCTGGTATTTAGCCTTTGTAACAGGTGTATTTAAAATATGGTATTTCTCACACCTGCAGCATTTCAGCAGTCCATTGTGGTCTGTTCATGTTGAAATATTTTTCCTGAGCAAGTTTGCAATGTACATCACATCTCTGCCTTCATGACTTTTTTAGGGGTTCAGTGGCAGAAAGATCCTCTCCTGGAGTGCCTGTGTTTTACAGGTGTTTTGAATAGATCAACATTTGACATTTCTGTTTAGAGAAATATGTATTTTCTGTCTTAGTGTATAATAATTTGTTGACAAGAGTGGAAATCCTAGGCTCTGATGCTGATTGTAAATCAGTTTCAGAATGTATTTTAATTGAAAGTTGAAGATGGAAATATCTGTGGCTTCCAGGACAATAGATGTACAATAAATGACAGTGAATGAACCCATCACGAAAGAGATGTTTGCTGCAAGCTTGTCTTTTATGTCAGTGAACTTTTCTTGGAAATAAATTTGGCTTACAGTTTCAGGTAAAATTCAGAAATAGTGTTGCTAATCAAGATTCACCATGAGGCTTCCCCTTCTAAACTTCTGGAGTATGTCTACCTTGTACATGTCAGTTTGTTGTCTGTTATTAACATTAAGCCCTTCTGGTAAAACGGGGATTCATCAGTGACTAAACTGAGATTCTTTCTAGTCAGGCTATGGGGAGCAAGTCACAAACTAAAAATCCTTGGAGCTCTGGAGTAAGTTACTTAAATCAGCAGCAGTACCATAGAATTTGGGAATGCAAAAAAAATTAAGTGGCCTACTGGGAAAGAATTTTTTTGCTGTTGTTCAAAATCAGTAATTACAGCCTCATAATGGCTCCTCTAGTGCAGATGCAGAAGCAATGGATGACGAAGAAGGAATCAGGCATACAGTAATCATAGCAGTGGCTAACTCAGCTGTATATTAGCACAAGAACTAATACAGTGGCTCCTGAAAGCAATTTATTCATAGCAGCGAGACTCTCAGCTCCTTGTATGTTTTTCCATTAAAATGCACAGTCCTTCATTTTTAGCACTGCTCTGTACTGAGTGAATTCTGTCACAGCAGTGGAAGTGGATTCTGGATGTTCACTGTAGGAGGTGGGAGTGAGAGAATATCCAAAGAGGTTTGGATATGGACAGCATGACTTTAGCAACTGTACTTTGGATCATGCCATTATAGGCCTGAGAGGGTCAGTTTTTCAGAGGTGAATTCTTCTCTTGCTCCAGCAACACTAAGTTGGTTTTGCATCAGCCTGCATCAACGTTGGTTTTCTGTGACAGTGGAAAAGGGCAGTGTGCTCTCAGTTCTGAACCTCATCTCTGAGATGTACTGGTGAATATTCAGGGCTGGAAAACAGCACTTTCAGATGAGGAATTGGCCTCTGACCAGGCAGTCACTGATCTCATGTTCCTGAGAGTTAATGAGAGTGTGACTTTAGCAAACAGCAGAGAGGCTTGTTTCACGTTGGAGTGGTGTGTGTGAGGTGTATATGTGGTCCAGGGGATGTAGGGGATGAGTGTCTGGATGCTGGTGAGGAATGCAGACACTTTTCTCCCAGAGCATTTGTGTGACTAGCAGAATGGTTTTGCAGGTGATACTTGGATGTGTGAAAATGTGTTCTGAAACTTGGCAAAATGCCTTCTTGCTTGTTTTTTAAGGCTTAATCTGTTAATCCCATTCTTAAACACACCGGATCCTAAAGCAGCCCACACGTGAGCTGTCTGAAGGCTTCTTTACTATCCTGGCACATGCAGAGCCTTATCCAAAGTGTTTGCTGTCAAGTATAAAGCCCACTGGAATGGTTGTGGTGTTACGGGTCTCCTAGGCTGGGACTGGACTTCTTGAACTCTGAAGCTGTGACCATGGTCACCTCAGAAAGGCTACTGCCTGCCAGTGGCTGGGCTCCCCCGCTCTCCTGGTGGGCCACATAATGGGTTTCTAGCAAAGGAGAAGTGTTCTTGGTTAGTACATTTTCACTCTTTTACCAAGTATCACAGGAGAAGCTGTGTGACAGTACTGACCAAGGAGAATGAGTTGCATTGGTTTTATTTTTGGAATTAGCTAAGTGTCTGCTAAAATCCATAATAGTACTGTGGGATCTAAAGGTCAGGTTTCTTTGTACTTTAGCATTGTGTTATGTTTGAAGTTGTGTTCCTCAGCTCTGAGCCAACAGTGCTCTGAAGGAGCAGGAGGGGTGGTGGGTTTCCCCATGGGTAAAGGCGCCCTGAGCTCTCGCAAAGATTAGGCACACATGTATTTTTATGTCTCTGAAGAACTTTCCTATGGAGTTGAACACCCTGTGTATTGCATCCCCTCCCTAATCCCAGATCTGGAGTCTGTATTCAGGGATTAAAACAGTCTATACAGAATTTGCCTGCAGTTTAGCTAAATAAGGTACAGTTTACACATAGGATATTTTGTGCTACAGACTTGTGCTTGCATAGGAATATAAAAACAAGTAGTACTGTTGCCAGTTTGAGTTTTCTTGTTAAGTTGGTGTGTGTGACTTGTATTTTGTCTTGTTTTGGATCAGAAACAGGTACCCAAGGATGTGGCCAACATTTTTAATGTCCCCAGTGACAGTGAAGACTTTCCAGGATTCCGGGATGATGTTTCCAAACAGAGCTTCTTGTCAGAGAACAACTCTGCTAGTTTTGATTCCCTGGAGTCTGGAAAAGAGGTAGGAACAGATTGCTATAGTCCAGTTATGCTCTTGGGATGCAGTACTACTCTGAGCCTGTGTAAAAACTGTGTGAATTATAACTCTCACCTTAACCTGTAATTTGCAGTGCCCATATTAAGCATAAATGTAAACAAACTTAGTATTTAGGGTTTAGTGGTTGCTTTTGAAAACTCCTTCACTATATAAAGAAGAAAATGTATTTCGTTTGAAGATGAGTTTAAGTGAAATAGGTAAGTATATATTAGGTAGGCAATTGTGAGTATGTAGACTTCAAAGTATTTCTTCCAGAAATATCTGTGCTGTCTCTGCACTAAATTTGTGTTTTAATAGTGGTAATCCAGAGAAACTGGAGCTCCTGCTGCAGTAGTGCAATCTGCTGGTTCTTTCCTCTCTTGATGGTGAAGTGGCTTGGATCAGCACAATGATTTGATTTTTTTTTTCTGATTTGGTAGCTGGAGATACCAGCTGAATTCACAAGAAGGGAATAGAACTGGTGTGCTGTTTTAAGTGGCAAAAAATTGAGTGTTTAGTCTTTTAGAAACTTATAATTACATGCTTGATAGCCATGGCCTAATGTGTTATAAGACATTTTTGTCATTTGTGATCTTGCAAAGGTCCCTCTGTTTCATTAATGAGAGAATTGATTTCTTTTCTTTTATTTTTCTAGTCCATCAGGTCAGCACCTAGTTAAGAGGTGCTTATGACAAGGAAGATGGTTAGTGTTAGCCAAACAGTACAAGTATATACTGTTTCTGAGCCTTTATAGGCAAAGTGACCCCAGGAGAGTGCAGAAACCTTTTTGGGGTAGAGCCACAGTCTGTGCTGTGGAGAAAGATAGTGTCTAAAATGTAATGAAGTGTACTGGGCTCTAAATTGGTTTGTAATCTTGTTGCTAGACAGCAGTACTGGCAACTTCAGAGAACCAGGAGGTAGCTTGCTGTTGCATTTGTGTTTTTGAGAGGAGCATCAAGAAGAGTCAGTGGGGAGAAGTGGTGGTGGGTGGAGGGGAAGCCTTTTGTGGGAGCTTCTACTTCTGCATACTTGGGGGCTGCAGTCACCTGACTACTTTTCTCTCCCTTGATTTCGCAACTTGTGAAATAGAGTTTATAATAATGATCTCTTCTGCAAAGCATTTTAAAATTCTCTGATGAAAAATGCTGTGGAAGAGATAGATACTGTTAGTTTAACATGCATTGCTGAGAATCCCAGTGAGACTTGTTCCAGATTTACAGCTGGCACTGCAACCTTCCTTACTATTCCTGTATTTCCCTTGGGATGAGAATTATTTTTAATCTTGATCAGTATTGAATTTAATTTCCTTACCACTAAATGGTACAATAAAAATACCCTGAGTTCCATCCAACTGCAGCATAATCTGCAGTCCTTGCAAATCAGGGCCCTGCATCAGGATAAGCATCATCCAGTGTTCATGATGCCAAACACCACTATTGCTGCAAAAAGCCATTGGTACTTGTGCAGGAAACAAAAGGGTTTTGGTGCAAAGGGCAAGATGATGGGAAGTTCAGAAAAATTCAGCAGTTCTTGAGAAAGGAGGCAAGGTAGCTGCCCTGCTGGGGTGGCAAATGGGCTGTTAGTGCATCAGGTTTTTCCTTGGATGCTGAGGGGCAAATGAGTTAACAAGCAGTGACCTCTGTGTGCCTGCTTTTCCTCAGGGCTTTCTGCAGTCCTGCTATGATAATCTCTGCGCTTCTGCTAAGTTCCCACAATTTCTCTCACAATAGGTATCCCTGATGTGTATTTTACCTGGTGTAGACTGTTCTTCACAGATGAACAGCATAGCTGTAGGTGTGTTATTTTTAGTTACTTTAGCTAACAAATAGCATATTTCCCCCATCAACCTTCATTGTGGAATCTCATAAAAACACAGAATACATAAAAACTTCAGTTTCCTCCAAGAGATGCAATTTAACTTTAAAGTAACTTCCCTATTGTGTTTGTTCTGTCCTCAAGCAGCTGCACTGGAGCTATCAAAAAAGAATAAAGTAATTTTCCTCGGAGAAACCTCATTACAATTACCCATAATAATTTGTAGATGTTTAAGTGTAAAGAAACAACATATGCAATGGCTTCCCCCTCCCATTCCCCTCTAAGTTTTTCCACTCATCTATTGTATCTTTTTTTCACCAGATAATACCTTAAAATAAAGAAATGTGTAATTAAAGTCAGGGAAGGGAGGGAATTGAAAGGAAAAATAAAGATATTTAGCAAATGCATTGTATTAAAGGTAATTTTGTTTCTTGTGTGGGAGGAAGAAGTAACAGAGGAAAACTGGGGAAACAAACTTATATGTTGCTGACTTTCAAGAGGCAGGTGTGATGTGAGCATGGATTATATTCCTACCAGGAACAAGTCTCTCAAGAGATTAGCAGGAACACGTTGACTAAATGGCTTTCTACTAGTTCTTGTTGGAAGTGTGGAAATATATTTCTATTTAGTAAAAGCCTTGTGTTTAATTGGAATGTAATATACATATCATGAGGAGTGTTTTAATGAGATCTTTTTACTTCCTGGTCTATAGGCCGAAATTGAGGCGCGGTCTACTCTAGAACACATGTAAATAATAAACTGCACCAAAAAACAGCAAGTTGAGAGGTTGGAGGGATATTAATCAAGCTGTTCAAAGCTCTCATAATTTCTGTTGGTGTCAGTTCAGTGGTGGTGTAACAGCATGAGGAGCAGACCCCATCTCTCATTTGTATTTTCTTTATTCAAGGCCTGTTGTTTTCATCAAGAAGAAAATACATAAAACAACATGATAATTTACATACAAGAAAATATTTTTATTGAGTAGTAATGAAGAAGGATAGAGGTGAAGGAGAAAATTTCCCCCACAAGAAGTAGCTCTGTTAAGGCCCTGTCCTCAAAATTAAAAAAAAAAAAAATCTTGCAAAATTAAAACAACTCAATATTGAAACCGAATATTGTCTTCTTCTTGTTTGTTTCTTCTGACAGGCTTTGCCTGCAAAGTGCTTTCACAGTGTGCTATTTAGTTGGCGTGTCTTAACCCTCAAAGCCTGTTTATTGTGGCTATGTGAATATCCTATATCTGACTTCTCTCACAGCTACTGAATGGTATTTTTGCAGGGGCTCCGGTTTCAGTCCAGATACCTCACTGAAGAGCTGCGGAGGATTTTCACTGAGGACACTGACTCTGAAACAGAAGTGTTTGAGGGCTTTGCTTCAAACGAGGTGCATGTGAGCAATAAAGAAGTTCTGGTAAAGGCAGTCACACCTACATGTGAATGTATATGTTGACTTCTTTTTTTTTCTGTCTCTTCTGTGTAAATTTCATATTCTTGTAGGAATTTTTCTGATACACTGTGATGGCCTTTTTTCATAGTGAATTAAAAAGTGTTGTCTTAAAAGAGAGAAAGAATGCTTTATTGTAGCCTCACATATGAGAAATGAGAACTACTTTCACTGCTTGTAGATTGTATTGGGCAAGATTGTTTCTCTGGAGACAGCCATGTCTGTATGCCAGACAATACTAATATGTTTTGTTGATCTCTGCACAGGCAGAAGTTGCATACTGTGAACTGGTAAAAAGATGTTTAATTTAGGTGAATTTATGGTGGTGACTTAGGGAGGAAAGACTGCTGTCTAGAACTAGTGATTTTAAAATGACCTCTCTTATGTCAGAGCCAATAATATAAAATGGGATTTTTTCTGCCTCTAGATGGTGGAATCAGACTTAAGTGATGGAGAACGCGATAATTTGTTGGGTAATGAGAAAGAAGAGGAGGAGGAGATGAAGAAGAAGGTTTCCCCCAAGAGAAGAAGCTTTGGCCTTCGTGTTGCTTTACAATTTCCCACCAGGAAGTCATCTGAGAAAAAAGGGCCTGATCAGGCTTTGTCTGATTTACCTCTAAAGGACAGTGGATCCCTCACACCTCTTTCAAAAGAAATAAGCCTAAAGCGGTCAGACAAAGTAGAAGGCTCTGCTTCAGAGTCTGAAGAAGACATCAAAGAAACACAGGAGGAAAGTTCCAATGCACTGCTTAAGAGAGCCATAAATATTAAAGAAAATAAAGCTATGGTAAGACTTAAGAGCAGTGTTTTGTTCTCTGACATTTACATCCAGTTACTTAGCTTTAGCATACTTGAATTTTAGGGTCCCTGCTAGTGCTGTGCTGGAACTTTGGGAACATCTTATGGTGATTTTTTTCTACCAGGGAAAACCCTAGAGGACCCTCAGCACTCAGACATTTACCCATAAAAAAACCTCAAGTAGGGACTAGCCTGGTCAAGTTTAAAAACAGAGTAAAACTAAGAATTTTTAATAGAGTTACAATAATAAAGTTACAAATAACCAAGTTTTGCAGCCTTCAGAACATGTTAGAAACTAGCTGGTCCTTTCAAGTGGTTTCATTTTGTGCAAATGGTGTCATTTGCACAATAGTGTTTCTACTTTTTGTTTATTTGTGATCTGCTGCAGTTACTGATTGGAAAGCCAGCTAAAAACTACTGAGAATGATAAATGTAATTTTTCAGTTGTATGGGATGTGATTTTTAGAGTATTGCTTTACTATATAACTGCTGAACATGTGTACATGTGTTTAGGTGTGGAAAAGAACAACTGATCATTTCCTAATGTTTTTTCCTCTATTATCCAACATGCTACCAGCTCTCTTTAATTATCATGCTGCTGTGTAATCCAAACTGATGTTCAATCTTTAGTAGCTCCTTCAGTTTTACTGTGTTTCAGGGAAAGTTGCAGCTTCCAAGCAGTCTTGGGGCTCAAGCAATACCTCTTGGTGTGGGCCTGCAACTCCTGTGTAAAGACTTGCTTCAGCTTTGTACCTCTTTGCACTTCTAATCTGTCATGTGGCCCCACTGCTGTTGTGTTGGTCTTGCTGCTCTTTGGTTCTTCTCACCTTCCACTCTTCTTGCAGTTCATCCACTGTGAAATTCACTGACATCCTAGGAGCTGTACTGTAATGGCGTTAAATAGCTCTTAATAAATGCACACTGAAGTATTTACTGAGAAATACTGTATTCAGCTTTTAATCTCTTGATGGCTGTGGCAATCTCAGAGAGCTAGCAGCTTGGCTTATCCCCACTACTAGTGGCTTTTCAGAAGTTAGCCTCATTCTGGAATTCCAGAACAGGTCAGTGCTCTTTTTTTACCTATCAGCCACTGCTTCTGTGGAAATGTACTTCCAAGACATCTTGTGCATGGTGCAAGAAATCATCATCCTGCAGAAGTACTTCTGATGCTGTACATGATCAGAACATGCATGCATTGGAGGAACTGCCAGTGGGGCTTAGTTGCTCTCTTTGTAATGAGTGTGTACCCAGTGTCTGCACTGCTTAAGGGGATGCTGAGCTCTCTGGCAAAGAGCACAGATGTATCTGCAGTGAGGAAAAGCTCACTGGGAACATCTTACTGTCTTCTGGCACCCTGTCTTTTCTCTCTCCTATCATATGAACTTAATTTCTCGTTATCAATCATTACCATGTTGTAATGCACTCCTTTGGTGCTGTTTTGACAAGATACTATGTAACTCCGGCTAGTTCTAATTCCCAGTAAGAATTAGTGGGAGCTATGAAGTTAGTATTGTTGGCAGAGTTTTTGCTCATGGCATAATAAATATGCCATGAGCCCCACTTTATTTAAGTGCTTCCATAAAGATTCCTTGCACATGTTTAGCTGTAATTTGAAGTGCATGTGAAGAATGGATGGTAGATGGTGTTGCTTTTTTTGCAAGTTTCAGTGAGTTTTCAATTTGACATCACTTGATTCCAGCTTGCCCAGCTGCTGGCAGAACTGAATTCCATACCGGACCTGTTCCCAGTGAAAACAGCCTCCTCAACTCCTTCAGTAAGTTCCCAATACTGGTTAGTGATGATAGTAATTTTTGTTAGACTTAGGATTAATGAGTTTCATCAGAAACTTTCAGCAAGTTCGTTCTGGTTTTCTTTGGGTTTGGTTACTTCATTTGTATAGATTTGCTATTGGTCAGGAAGTGCCAGAGATTATGTGAGGAAATGGAATTTTATAAGATAATTTATGAAGAAATACATCCCAAGACTCCAAAATTAAGAATCTTCAACTAAATGAAGCAGTTTCTTAATATCCTTTCAGTTTAAAAAGTTTAAAAGAAAATTAACAAGAATTCAGCTTCTTCCTCAAACTGTGTATTCCTCAATTTTCCTCAATTGTATATTCAGATTGTGGGAAAATCTGAATATTTAGCTACCAAAGAGTAGTGATAACTAGCTTCCACCTTAATATGCCACATGTTAAATTTTGGTTTACTTCTGTGATGTTAATTGGAAAGGAATTTGATGTAAAGGTGTGATTTTTAAAGTAGTAGAAAAGTATAGTGTGTAGGGAATATATTTGGTGGTGGAGTTTGGCTTAACAAATAAGGAGTAGGAGAACAGTAGATCAATTCATGATAGTACAATATCTGTGGTGCAGATATTTTCAGGTTGTTTCTAGTGTTTAACACTACAAACATAACTGAAAAGACAGTTACTTGGATTTTCTTCTCTTTGTAGAAACCGAAGAAAACCCCAAGAAGGACATTCTCTGAAGGCCAGATAACACGCCGGATGAACCCAACCAGAACTGCTCGTCCACCAGAAAAATTTGCCTTGGAAAAATTTACTGTGTCAGCTGTCAAATTTGCAGAACACATCCGTAGCTACAGACAACAAAACCTCTTGAAGAGACTCAGTGTGGTATTTGTCAGATTTTGATATCCCCAGTAGTCAGGAGCTAAGAAACATTTAAATTGTTGGCCAGCACTTAGACCAGACACCATGTCCTACGCAAAGTTGTTGAAAATCTTTGGTTGGGATTAGCTACAGAAGAAGTTATCTCCAGGCCTTTCTGTCTCATATTTCACCTGTTAAACGGGCTCTGTTTGTGACCGGTGTTACTCGGGCATAACAAGACTGTTAACTTCTGGTTTTTTATTAATTCTTCATCTGAAAATTACTAGAGCTCTTAATGTATAAATCCTTGGAGTGGCAAGGCAGTGGGGTGGTGAAAGTGGCAAAGCAAATCTTCTCTGTTACCAGACTCAAGATAAAATGGCAAAAATCCTTCTCTGGAAATAGCAGATGGAAGATTTGAGTTATGTGGCTGAACTGAGAATGAATTAAGGGAATCTGCATCAGCAAACTGCTAATGTAAGGCTAGTAGTGGAAAAGCTTCAGATTTTACTCTTTCCTATTTTTAAAAATAGGGTGTTTTCCTTCTCTAGGTTATGGTGGTCATTTGTCTTGCTTACATTTTCTTAGCCCTTATGAGGAAGACCCTTTAATTTTGAATCCTTACAGGCTGGATCCCAGTTCTGCTTGTAGGAACAAGTGCTGGACATAGTTAAAGCATTATAGAGGGAACTTGGCTATTAGAAGAGGAGTAGCACCAAATGACAACCTGGGCTGGTAAATTACTGTTTTGGACAGGACAGAACTGATCTAGAGTGGAGGACAAATGAGGTCTTCAGAGACAGGTATGGGAAAGGCTAAGAATGTGATGAGATTTGTTTATGAATAGGGATCAAAGAGAATGATGACTTAGAAGGAAAAAAAAATCACTTAATGGTGAGTGGACTACTCTCTTCCAAATAACAGGTTAATAAGAAAGGGCTGGGTAAGGCAGGACTAACCTGAAACTTCAGCAGAGTTTTTTTTGCAGGATTGTCATTGGAGAAAGCAACTAGAGAACATACAAGGAGATTGAAGGAGGAAAGCAAGGGAAGGCAGATGATCACAGTTCCTGATTTTGAGAGGGAAGAAATGGAGTCTGAAGAGTTACAGTGGAAGAGGATGGGGAATGTAAAGAAAAGTTAGCAGTAAAACATGTCAAGGATTTGTGCACACAGAAGTAGTAATGATGGAAAGGAATTAAATAAAATTAATAAAAAGCGTAGTAGAGAAAAGACTAGGGAGGAGAGGGAGAGAAAGAGGAAGGGGTGATTTGGAAACTATTCCCTGTTCTTCCAGTTTGCCAGCTGTGGACTGCATACTCATTGTAAAGAAGGAATTTGTCACCAAGTGTGGTGACAGAGGCTTCATGACATGAGACAAAAGGTACTGAGATGAGTTTGTTTAGCAGGGGGATTGTGGAGTACGCAAAAGAAGGAGATCATCGAAGTACTCGACTCATCGCCCAGTAGAAGACATAACTGAGGAGGACTTGGACAACATTGCAATCACTGTTAGAGACAAAATCTATGACAAAGTTCTTGTAAGTGGTTGCCGTATTCTTCAGTGTGTCTGTGTGCTTGAAATGAAAAGTCTCTCACTATTTCACTGATGTTTGCTAAAAGGTGTCCTTTCCTGAGGCTCTGGGGAATTCAGCTCGTTATTATGTCACACAAGTACAGCTTTGAAAGCTTTGCCAGACTTCTCTGCGCTTGGCTGTGGTGGTTGATACTCTCCACTGGCTTTTTGCCCCTGAAAAGTGTTTTTGTGCCACAGAGCTATTAAGTCAAGTTTGCTATAGCTGTTACTTGCCACTGGTAAGTGTTGGCATCCTTTTTGTCTCTCTCACTAATAAAAATGTGTTGTACCACTAAATAATAGTAATCCCTGCTGTTCTTTGTACCTCTGGAAATGATTTCTGTACAGGTTGTGTAGTGTCCAGTGTTCTTAATGGAACTCCTCCTTCCTTGCTTTCACTGGATTTGGCTATTATTGATTATCATAAAGATCATCTTACGATGGATGTCATGCTTCATGGTATGGCAGGGATAAGTCACAAGATCATTTTCTCAATAGTTTTAGAGAGAAGAAAGGACCAGAACTGTAATTATGAGGTTCATGTAATTTGAGAATTCCATTGCAACTGAAACTTAGCACTGTCTCTGTAAGATTCCTAGCATTGTTATATGATTTATCATAGTAACAGAACTTGCTCTTCATTGTTTAATTTGACTTTGGTTTGAAGTTTGTGCTTATTATTATTAGGAAAGCTCATCAATGGGCATTTAAGATGCCCTTCATATAAATGTTCTTCTCTTCCATTCTACCTTAGGGTAGTACTTGCCACCAGTGTCGACAGAAGACGACCGATACAAAGACAATCTGTCGCAAACAGGGCTGTGGAGGAGTAAGGGGGCAGTTCTGTGGACCATGTCTTCGAAATCGATACGGTGAAGATGTGAAGTCAGCTCTGCTTGATCCAGTAAGTATCATTCTTGAACCTGGAACGAAAGTGTAATGAATAGTTTCATTATTAATCTGTCATGTTAAGAACATGCTCATAGTAACGGTGTTCAAACTTTTTTTGCCAAGAGCAGATCTGTAGTACTAACTAATGGCTCTGATGTGCAGCCCAGTGTGGCAGTGGCTGCTCTATTAGCAACTGTGCTTTTATGTGCAGTTGCTGGGTAGCTTGGAGGTGCCTGACTTCGTGTACCAGCTGGTTAATTCAGTCCCAGGAACTGTCATGTACCAGCAGGCAGAGAGAATCAACGGAACTTGTAGCAGTGGGTACCCATCTCTTTCTAGGGAGTTGACCACAGACAGCCTAACATGAAATGAATGTTAGGCATTACAGATTACTTCGGTCTATTTGAAAATCAATACTCAGCACATCAGAGAACCTGAGGCTTCAGAGTAAGAAGTATTCAAGCACTTAATAATTTCTCTAATCCTGCAGAATTTGGAAAGTGTTAAGAAGGTTGGCTGGCTGGCTGATAGAGGCTTGTAAAACCTTGCCCTGAACAATCACGTGGTGGGGAAGCCATATTCACATTTCTCTGAGCAACAGGAAGGCCAGTATAACATTTTTCATAACTTGCTTTTCTTCTCCTCCCATGTTCACGCCCCTGCAGGCCTGGATCTGTCCTCCTTGTCGCGGTGTATGCAACTGCAGCTACTGCCGCCGGCGGGATGGGCGCTGTGCCACCGGCATGCTAATCCACATGGCCAAGTTCTACGGCTACAACAATGTCAAGGAGTACCTGGAAAGGTGAGAGCTCTGCCCTCTGGTCATTCCTTTTTAAACTGTTATAGCCCTTCAAATAACATTTGACTTCTTGTGCCCTGGGGCAAATCCCACACCTATGCAAAAGAAGTTGCTTGGATTTCAGATTTTTTCCTTGGCTGAAATTAGCTTATTTGAAGTGAAGTATATTGTGTGTGTAAACAATTAATTTGATTAAAAAATTGAAAGACTTCTGCCTATTTTGAAATTGGTTGGTTGGCTGAAGTGTATAGAAGTGCTGTTGTGGAAGTTATCACCTTCAGCAATGGAAATTTATGGGGAAGCTGAGTTTCCTAAAAATCACTAACACTGTTTTCTCATATCTTCTAGTTTACAAAAACAACTGGCGGATAACAATTGAGAGCACTGAACTCCAACTGTGCCTGAAACTGGTTCATGTGTTAACAGTTTGACTTCAGAAGTTTATTACTATGTTTTACATAAAATAGAATTGTAGTGTATAGCATATTCATTTCTATATTGGGAACTTTTTGATTTATATGGTCTTATGTTGCTGTTGAGGTGGCAATAATGAAGACTCCAAGTCAGAAGGCAAGAATAGAACTGAACTTTATTAACAAGTAGTGTTCCTCTTTTATACCCAGGATCACTAAGGTGAAAGAGGATTGGTCTCCAAGTGCAAACCTTTCACACCATTGGTACACTTGGACTTAGGTCAGTGTAGCAGAACATATCTATAAACAATATGAAAAGAGAGAGATAATAATTGTTTACGTTCCCTTCAGACTCTTTCCCAGGCTCAGCCTGGCAGAATCTCTCTCCTCTTCTCTGACTAAACTGAGAACATCCATAGTCTTATGCAAAAGATCACTCAGGAAAATGTTTTGTTAGAGAAATCTACATGCACAGACCTATATAAACTTGAGTGGTTAGTTTTTAATAGAGCTACACAGAGAGCTTTAATAGAGAGCTTGGTCAAAATGAGCAATACTTTTATTTATATATTTGTGCAAGTTTGCAGAAAGGGTGTTTAACAACTACCTTCAAAGCATCCCGTCTTCAAGGAAACAAAACGCCATTGTCTACCAGCTTGACCATAAAGATCCATTTTTCCAGCTCTGCTTTCTGAACCTGTTTCACAACCTGTAGCTTATAGAACTTGTCCTTGCAAAGAAGGAAAAGGTACTTTGATCTGAATGCCGTTATATTCTAGCCAAAGGTGATGCAAGTGACCAGTGGGAGGATGGTTTTTGAAAATTTTATTCCAAAGTGCAATTATTCACCAAGACATGAAAGTAGAAGAGTGTTTAAAAAGAATTTAAAAATATCCCAGTAAAAAAAATCCAACAAAACTTCTCACCAGCAGTTTTTGTGTAGTGCACCTGCTGCCTGAAGCATCTACCCAGATGTTATAACTGGTCTATAGTTCAGGATTAATTTTTTTTTACTTGCAGTTCATACTTAGATATTTTTTCATTTGTACAATTAAGCTTTCAAACAACTTTGTTTAAATGCAAGATATTTGTACTGCATGTTAAAGTTTGTTAAAATCATGTAATATACACATTTCTTTTTATGTAGAGAGAATAAAGACTGATCTAAAGAAGAATATTTTGTGATTCAAACTACACACCTTGATGCTGTTGTTTCCCATTTACTTTCCCATAGCAGGTGTAATGGTGCTTGGACATCAATAATCATTATGTGGAGAAACACATGAACACAACATTGATGGATGAGGAAATAACAACATAGACCACATAAGTGTTACATTAAGGATTGTGTTTTTGTGAGACAAATCTTGCTCCAGCTGACTGTGAAAAATACCTCTCTGCTTTTACACTCAGGCAGATTGAGAAAGCAGCATGTTTTATTGAAAGCTTAGTATGAAACTGCCAAGAGTGAAGCTATTCTTGCCAGAACCCATTTACCTGACTTGATTTTCAGCTTGAAAGTCAAAACACAGGTTGCCCTTTTGCTTTTATAAGCTGGACATTCATAAACATTCTTGGTTTCCCTTTGATCCATTGGATTAGCCTTTAAAAAAATGTCTGGCATTCCTGAAGTCAGTTCCTGAACCATGCTTCTGTTCTGTGCTCCACTGGATGTCCTGTGTGGTGCCTGCAGTAATAGTAGTACCTGCTTTACATGATGTTCTGTAGTGCAAGACCAGAATCATTTGTGTTTAATGAGTTGCTAAATAGTTAAGGCTATATATGAACATACAGATGTAGTGTAGACTTTAGATTTGGTTGATTTAGATTTAGATTCTGTTGGCCTGTGCATGATCTCTTTATTAGAATGCAGAGATGAGTCTGTAGCATCTGTCTGGACTGCACTTGTGGATTCATTAACATGCCCTTTTACTAAAAGCAGAGACTATAGTGATAAGAAATTTTATATATGTAAACACCACACAAGCACAGACTGCACACACAAGGTTCCTTGATACTTTCTTCATCTCCAGAGGAGGAATGAAGTGTATTGCCCTTGGACTTACTGATGTTGAAAAAAACCCCTTGATGCCCCCATTCAAATGACATCCTTGCCATTGCTCCATTCCCCCATCCTAACTTTCCTTTTGGGGTTTACCTGCTGTAGTAGCACCTCCTTTAGAAAAGAGTGGCTTTCTTTTTATTAAATTTGGGTCCAGTGAAGAATATGAGTAACAATGGTCTTTAATTGCCACTGGGAGTCACTCACCTTTCTCTAATGAGCTGTAGCTTTGTTGACAGCTTTTCTCAGTTAAAACTAAAATCTCATGTTACCAGCAGGCCTGAATTGTCTCCTGAACTAGATGCTTCAGTCTCAGGAAGATACAGATTCAAAAGAACAAAATAGGGTGTTAATCATGTGAAGGTTGTTAAAAGAAGAGTTGCATCTCAAAAGGTGGACACAGTTTGCATTCAGGGACAGCCTACAACCCTATTACAGCTACTGCAATGACTGCTTAAAAGTCCAGATGAAAAAATCTCTTTTAATTCTTACACTTTGCCCACCTAATTATACCTCATGCTGATCACAGAATCACTGAGTATTCTGAGCTGGAAGGGACCCACAATACAGGTGTTCTCAAGTACTTCCCTTTATTCTTGGTATGTCTCCCTGAAAGCTTTGTAAGCATTATGACCCAGCAAATAAAACATTCATAATTCTTTATATCTGTTTATTTAGAATTGGCAACTTTCAGTCAAGGTAGGAGAAAAAAAAACAATATACAGATGATTTTTGTGGAGTTTTATGTTTGGGGGTTTTTTTGGTAGGTTGGTTGTTTTTGTGGGGGTTAGGTTGTAATTTTTTTTAATTAGAGTTGTGTAGTTTACTTGATCCAGGTTGCTAACATGTGCTAACTGCTAATCCTATTCTGCACCTTTTGAGAGCTGCAAACAATTTCTAGAAGCTCATTTCTATGAAATCTATAGTTTCTGGAATAGTCCTTAAGCTTCTGAACCTCAGCTGGATTAGAGCTGCTGCTTCACTAGAATGCAGACCTTGTTCAGACATACTTAACAGTTATTTAAATGCAGGAAGTATGTTTAATGATTAGAACACTAAGCTGGTATGAAATTTAAAGCCACAGTGACAAATGTCAGCAATCTAGCACCATGCCTAAGCTTCTTGGTGCTGTTCATAGGGTCACAATGCTTTAGTCCAACTCTTGATGCAGCTTCACTGCCTAATAGAGTCCCTGAACTAGGAGATCAAGCAATTTAAGTTTATTCTTACTTTGCATGGAAAGCATGAAGATACAGGCTCCTTCCCTTGCACACCGAGCACATCTTATCCAAAGGCCAGTTGTTCCTGCTCTACATCACAGCTTAAAAAAAAAAAAAAAAAAAAAAGTGCTTTCAATAATTCTATATCCAGACAGTAATTTTGATGTCAGAACTGCCATCCTCTTCTGAGGGACGGGACCAACAAGAATCATTGAGTCCAACTCCTAAATGAATGATCCATATGGAGATTGAACTCGCAAACCTTGGTGTTACTAGCACCATGCTCTAATCAACTCAGCTAATGTGCTGTGATTGTGACAAGAAATGAGATGTACTAGTTATTCACTACACTGCTGAAAGTTTTCCATCCCCTACTGCGGCAACAACTACACAAAGAGGATTGGGAGACTTGATTTATTTTTCTCCTTAGCCTCATAACTCTTTTAGAGAAGAAAACAGAATGGTACCATGATATATGTACTGAATTAGTTAAATAACAATGGCAGAAAAACTTACACTCTAATTCAAGCTCTTATTTCCTTAGCTACTTTGTCTTCACACTACTGATTACCCTGAAGACAAGTTTGGATTGTTCCCTCTGCATTCAGGAAAGGATTATTCTAGTGTTAAGGTGATTTTAATACTTTTATTTAAGCTGTGATTAACTCTCCAAACAGCATCACAAACATAGCTAACACCAGTAGTTAAAGAGAAAAGTCTGAGATTGAAACCATATGCTTGGTGGCCTACACCCATCGCTGCTGACCTGTCAGAAAGCACTGAGGATGGAACATGCCAGAAACCCTCACCACTGCTGGCAGCACAACGCTGTGTGTCCAGATGTCAAGTTCTCAGCACCTCATGAGAAAATCAGTAACCCTGAAAGAGAAGCATCGCTAGCTCCTGCCTTGACTGTATGTGAACTGCTTTTTTAGACAAAATAAACTACAGATTTCAATTGTAAAGAGTTGTTTTGTCTACAGAGAAAGTATATTGCTGAAGTCACCAGAAAGTATAAGCTTACATAAGTCTAAGGTGATTGTTTCAGTGGAATTTGTTTTCCCTCATGTAAATATGTCTGAAATCAGTTGTAGAAGGTGAGCAGCATGGGATGGATGGGTTGCTGGCAGGAGAGAATGTGAGTATGCTCAGTCCTGTTAAATCTTCTGTTTTGGGGAGAAACTTGAACATCACCGTGAGAAACTGCCAGAATTCGCTAACAGCTGATGGCCGTCTTAAAGATGCAAATTGTCTGATACCATCTCCATTGGTATTTAAATTCCGTAGTTAAACTTCCAATAAGCCAGAACAAAGTGCAAATCAGGAACATAAGGGATTCTGACAGAGGCTCTGAATAATGGCATAATGCAGCATACATTGCCATAATGTATCAGAAGAATTTCCAGAAACAATGCCTGTTTCATCCCTGTCTAACCACTGCTGGTGGCAGGCTAACAGAAAGGAATCAATCCCACAAGATGCTGAACACGCCTGGTACTTGGGACAAAGGGAGGTGACAAAGCTTTCACTTTAGCAAAGTGCTTGGTGTTTCTACAAAACCCACTTCAAGGGAAAAAAACTGACTTTCATTAGGACAAAATTTGGAAGAAATATGAATGGAACAAAGCTGCTGGGCTTAAATCACTGGAATAGCTCTGCATAGTAGCTAAACCCTGCCACTGTGGGGTACTTACCAATGGACAAAGCTGTGGATGGATACGCTGGCTTAGTCCATGTGTCTGGCACAGCATCACAGAAGAGTGTATATGGCAGCGCTTCCATGTGAGAAGAAAGTATCAGCTCCCCCTTTGGAGAAAAATAAAAAGCATACATAATAACTATTCTTTCATTTCCAAAAAAGCCACAAAAAGCCCTGAAATAAGTAATTTGCCTTACAGTCTAGCTGTTTTAAAGACCTATAGATCTCTGAAAGGAAAAGGTCCATCACCTTACCCTTTGAGGCAACCAAGAGCATAAGGTCTCCAGGCAATAGTCTTCCTGCATGATTTCTGCTATGTTAAGCTTCTCAGGAAGCATTTCCAGAATATCACTCAGGACATTCTTAACCTGTTCAGGACAATACAACAGAGCAATAGAAATCCCAGCAAATCAAATCTTTCTGAGTCATCTACTTTCAAGTCTGATTTCTTCAGAAGAGTACAAATATCTCATTTTCTTAGATAAAACCAGAGATGCTCTCTCCATCACCTTTACTGTCTTCTTGGCAACAGTATTGAGAGGAATGACTGCAAGCCAATTAACACTTAGCAGCTTCTATTCAGCTTTACATTTTCAGGTAACATTGACCCTTCAAGCCTACTAATGCATTGTCCTGGACTTGGGATGACTGATGTTACTAGGATACACCCCGGAACTGTCTTGATTTTCAGTTAAGTGTGATCAGTAGTTTGTATTTCTCTAGTACCTAATGATTTACTATCCATCACCCCCTCCACCACCCACAGTCCTTGCTGTCTCAGGCATTAGGCAAAACATAGCACAGGCACAGACATGCCTCACCCCCAAAAAGAGCCTCTCTCCCTGCAGGCTTGCTCTGGAACTGAGACAGAACATAAATGAAGAACAATTCATAACAGCGCTAATGAGCAGGAATTGAAATTACAGCATTAATGCAGCTCAGCCTCTGTTTCAGCCCTAGCTTTGGAAGACTTAATGATGAATGCCATATGTTATAGTCCAGACTCCCTAAAGTGGATGAGGACTGAGCATGAAAAGCACAAGCTCCCCCCAGGAGATGAAGCAGTGTTTGGCTACTTGCATGCAGAGCTGTCACATTTCCTCCTGCAAAACCTCCATGATCTGATAGTGATAAGAGGAAAAAAAGGGATGGAGAAATGCAGAACTAGAGTGACAGTCACAAGGGACTTTAATTAATTTTGGTAAGGATAAGGAACCAGATAAGTCTCAGTCTTATAATATACCAGGCTTTGGGGCATCTGGACATAGTTTCTCAGATCTACACTTGGAAAGGAAGATGCAGAAGATGGCAAAATCTGAAAACAGAACTAGCTGAGATTTGTGATTATATTTGCCTTCTCTGCTCCTTTATTAATTTAATCTCTTAAGCACCCATGATGTTCCATGCTTAAAACCCATCCTTTTAAATTGTTCTGGAAGGAGTTTGGCTATATTAATGTATCTGTGTGTCTGACATATCTTGGCTATGAACAGAACTTCAATATCCCAGTCAACTCCATATTAAGTGACAACGCTTATCCTGGTATTAGAGTTGATCCATTTAACGCAGCATCTGATAGTTTATCAGTATTAATGTTATTGTTCTGCTAGACTCCAGATTCTGTGGTGAGGTGCTGAGGCTAAGAGATGGTCAGACATCCTGCTTGGCCAGGATTCACCTCTTCAGACTACCCAAAAACTATAAGTCCCTGAAAAACCTCCTCTTCCTTTACTGCTTGCAAAGGAAATCTTGGAGCAGCCACAAGGCTCCTGCTCAGATCAAGTTCCCAGGAAGGGAAGCAGTGGGAGAGCCTGTGCTTGGGCTGCTCTTCCTGGCATGGAAAGCCTGCACACCACTGCCAGGCTGTGCTGTGAATGCAACAGAAAAAAGCTACCCTAAGGAGTTTTATCATGCAGAAGATGGGAACAAAAGATAGAGGTCAAGACTACACCAACCAATTTAACCAACCACACCTTTTTTCCAGTAAGGTATTTTTTGCTGTACTTGTTTATAAAAATAATACAAAAAACCAAACAAAAACAAAAACAAAACAAAACAACAAAAAAAGTGAGATAGATCCATACCTTGTTTCCTACCCCACAATAAATTCAATATGAAAAAGGAATTGGTCCAAATGTCTTCCAAGTGTATTACCTCTGGGCCAGGCTGGTGCATTATCATAATAATTAGCACTCACCTCTTCTAATTTGATCTTTTCTAATTTGATGCCTTCCCCCACCCCCAGCCCCCAAAATTAGGTCTATTGCTGAAATAACACAGTAAGATGTGTATTCCACCTGCTGTTAAAAGAAATCACAACACACTGGATGAAGAACTTCACCTCTTTCACTGCAGACTAGCCTGATCCCTCTCCCATATATACATGGGTTGCTTTACCAAAGGAGTTTTGAAGAGATTATCTGATGTTGTCAAGAATCCCATCTCAGTATATGGTGCAGTCCATTTAGCAGGGCTTTCAGATGAAAGCATTTAATCTATGTGTTTATGGTATCCATTGTAATCCAGATTTGGAGAGGCCAAGAAACATGGTGCCAAGTTCCGCTTCAAGCTGTCGGAAAAAAATTAATAATATTGGTAATGCTGACACCAGGAAACATCCTCCTGTAGCTACAAAGTTTCAGAAATTTATTTGACGTCTGTAGACATGACAGCTGCATGTTCCGATACAATGGAGCAGGGTTATCAAAGTATTCCCAGCATAGTTACCATTTGCATAATTTCCAGACACTTCCATTTTCTGTGGGGTTGATTCTTACTTCATGAGCAAGCTTTGCATTTATTTTAAGGAATGTCACTACTGAGGCAAGTGTATTTTAAGTACTGCAAGTCTGCATCACCTCAGCAGCCAAGCAAGGATTCTTATGCCATTTTGCTACTCCATTGCATCTCTCCAAGTACAGGAGTATTGTATGGGGTTTTTTACTGCTGCTTTGGCCTCAGTGAGATAGACACTGTGCTGATAATTTTAATAGGATTAAAAATTAAAGTCTCAATCAGCTCAGTATTGAGCCAAGTACTATTAACTGCACTGTTCCTATAGAGCAGGAAGACCCTAACTCTGTCAGGATATTTAAGATAAGACTTGGGACTTTGGAACAGATCAAGATTTATGTAGACAGGACTTTGATGAGATGTACTCACAGTGGGCTGACCTCCTAAATAAAATAAAAAGTAATAAAAAAAATAATAATAAAAGCTGTAGCCATCACATTTATTTTTCTGGACTTCCCCATCTCCTGTGCTATAAGAACTTCACTGAATTCAAAGAATTTCTCTGAATTTATTGTCATAGAGCTGTCTGCAATTTAAAAAAGGCTTGAAGTTGTTTTTGCTGAAAAGTATTTCTAGCTCTAAGTGGTACTTTTCACAAAAGCTATTTCTTCCTAATGCAGGGTCCACTTCACAAAATCACAATAACATTTAACAGCTTCTGGCATTTAGAACAGTCTACAACAAGCTACTGCTCAAAATAACACCAGTAAGCACTTATTTCTGAAGTAATTTTGGTTCTGCAACCAGCCATTTACCTGTGCCTGAACTTGCACCACTAACCTCACCCACAATAAGCTGTATCTTAAGATACAGCCACTTTGAAGTAGTGCTGAGGTTTTGAAAAAAGCCCTGTTATTTACCTCGAGTGGAAGATCAATTCTGTCAGACAATCTGTACTTACCAGTCTCTCTCTGCTGGCACTTAAATCAGGCTTTACTGCATCTGTGGGAGTCATGTGCACAGAGGGAGGCTGTGGGTTACGGGGATATGAAGCAGGAGCTTGCCACCCTTCTGTCTTTATGATTGTTCCTGGGTGAGGTCTATCAAAGCTGACACATGGTGGGTTATTCTAATGGACCCTGTGGAATGAATTTATAGCTAAAAGAACTCATCATAAAGCAAGAAGTTTAAAAGAGATGGTAACCTCCCCAGGGAACACAAAGCCCCACCACCAATGAAGGACCATCCATTCATTGGCTGCCAGTCACTGAATGATTTCCTGGTTTTGCTGGTAATTCTGGGCTTTAACTTTTTCTAATTACAGCAAGAAGCTAAGAAAGATACCTCACTGTTTAAAATACCAGTGGATCCACGCTAAGGGTTGGGTCCCTAAACTTTCCAAAGGCCATACAAATAGCAGTGATTCTGTTCAGGTTTCACCACCTATACTTATTTTGCAATTATTTGAATGAAAGTTCAGGCTTGTGAAGGTTAATGGACTACCTAAAGTAGTAAAGCAGTAATTCTTTACTTATCCATAGGCTAGAGGCAGAGCTGGAGCCGGCAGGGTGAGCTTCCCACCATGCCCCCACGACCTCAGCTGTCATGTGGAGAAATCAGCCTCTTTCGAGGTCAGGAGTACAGTGGTGTTTAGCCTTTCCATCTCCATGGCAACTTACTCTTGGGCATCTTCTTCTGAGCAGTTACTTCCGATTGCCTTCATCTGAGTGTGGCTCTTTGACATATGAAATCCTGCTTCTTCGGGACCAGGGAGACACCAGCCCGCTCCTCTCGTTCACAGCCGAAAGGCAAGCTTAAACACACTGCCAAGGGTGAAAGGGGCACTTTTCCCAGCTTAGCCCGGCTCCACAAATGGCCTGCTCACACCTAACATGGTAATTTAATTTTTTTTTCCTCATAAATGAGCTTTTGTACCTTTGGACAATGAAAAATAACAATTTTGGAAAGGACACTTGAAAAATCTCTTGGTTGTTTTTAGCAAATTGTAGAGAGTCAGTTCTCTAAAGTGGCTTCTTCAGCAGCTAAGGAGAAGCAGACAGTTGTTTTTAAATATTTATATACATATTAAAAAGTACATATATATAATACATATAGTATATATCTATATTATATATGTGTGTAAATATATACCCACGCCCCTGTATAAACATCCACATTTGTTATAACTGTGTATATGAGATTTTGCAGTTTCCATGCAAAACTTCTTAAAACTAAAGTTAAAGCAGCATTTTCTTTTTATAGCCTCAAAAATTTTAGCATTTGCTGCTGATTAGAAGCAACTTTGGCAATCTGGCCCTTTGGAGTCATAGATGTTCCACATACACTGCTGTCCAGGATGAAAACTCAATAATGAAATTTGAATAATTCAGTATATGTCAGCTGGGGATAACCTGACAAAGCTACAGAAACAGATGTGTGAGAAGGTAGTGGAAAATTGAAAAAAGTCTTACAAGATATTTTCTCTATTTTAAAAAGAGTGAGGTGCAAGGAAATATATAACATTTCCATTATTTTCTGAAGAAGAAAATATGCAAAGAGTAAGTTCTGAGGATGGTGCCATTCTGGACTGCTGAAACTGGTGAGTCTATCAGTTACATTGGTTAAAGGGCAGTTCCATAAAAGGTACTTTCCCATGCCTACCTAAAACTTTCTAAATGGAAGCACCTTAAAATAGTTTTCCTAGGAAAATGGAGACCTAAGTGTATCTGATAACATTAAGCTCACTATATAAGCAGTGTTACAAAGTACAGAATTCAAGTTACCAATTAATGGTACTTGCAAAAGTAGACAAGCAGTATGCCAACTCACAAACCCTTTCAGCCAAAATCTGCTCATGATAAATGATCAGCAATTTTTTTCTCCCACAGCCAGACAAGACCTTGCTACAGATTGGATGAGAAAGTGTGTGGTCTTCTCTTTCCCTTAGGTTAAACATACTGTGTTCCAGAGCTTTAGGCACATATGAAAGTTCTCACCAGGGCTGGGCTGAGGAATTCTTGCAGACAGATTCAGCAGAGCCTGCAGTACCAGGCACCCATGATGTGGCCACCTTATGTGATCTCACCAAGGAGGTTATGTGAGTCCTCCTGTGGAGCCCACCTGAGGAACAGAATGCATCATTGAACAAAACAAATCAGCTGCTTAAAGGAAAAATCAAAGCTGTTCTGAATAAGCATCCTTAAGAGACAAAAAAGAAATCCAACTACTTCCTTTCAGAAAGCTTCATGGTTATACATTTGCACTGCTGGGTTTGGATTTTTTCAGCAATTAACATCAAAATCAGATTTCTTTTATTTCAATCCAGTGAGAGGTATATGAGCAAAAATAGCAAATCTGTGACTAGAATTCAGTAATGGTGTAAAATGCACTATCCAAGCTTTATGTTTCCTACCTTAGCCCTTATAAAAAAAACTTTAGAGAAAACCACATTTTCAAAACACCACATTATATGAGAGAACATAACTTTGTGAACAAATGCATGTATTTTCTCATACAGATCTTTAAAAACATAACCCTCATGAGTAACAGGAAGGTAACCTACTGTGCCTTTCTTGGAGGGGAAATAAAAAACTTGTATCTGATTGCAGTCTTTTATATCTCCTCACTAGGGAGCGTTTACTTACTGAAATTCTACATTATTTCAAATTGGGAAGTATTCATGAACTTTGGTAAAAATTGAATTAATATTAATCCCATTACTGCACCATCATATAAGCATTAAGTTTATTGTAGAATTCTAGTCATAATGCCACAGAGAAAGCATGTAGTTAAGGGTGGCAAAACATTTTATTCAAGGAACCACTGTCTTTCTCTTTTATTTGGCTTCACAGCATTTGAAGCTTCTTTTTGCTCCCCTTTGGTTTGCAAAATATGCCAGTTTGTGATGAAACCTTTGCAGACAGGAACCTTTACGCCCTTGGGGGCAGTATTTGCCTCCCAACAATTCAAGTAAAAACTTAATTATAGGCTTTAAATATTACATGATGTGACAGAACCGAACAAGTAAAATAGCTGCAGCTATTCCAGCCTGCTTGCTACATACACTTGTATGCAGCAGTTTGATTATGTGAAATACTAATCCATCTTTATTTTAAACTGGTTCAAAGAAAATGAAAAAAAAAAAACAATTTAAAAAAAGCCACTGGACTATAATATGCAGGGCTGCATGCTTGTGAAGAGAGGCCTGAACAGAGAATCCCTGTGAAAAATGCCAGCAACTTGGATTTAGAATGGAATGTTCTTGCAGTCAGAATAAACCTGCTTTTCTCTTTCTCGGCAACAAAATCTCATTTAATGTTTTTCTAATTTCATATATATTTATCTCAAGAAATTGCTTTTTCCTTTGTCTTTTGGAAGAGTATATCAATATTCTAATGCAGTACAAGCTCATTCAGCTGCACACTTCTGGGACATTGATTATACTGGGATAATCAAAGCTGGTGATATAAAAGGGACATTTTTGTGAGTGTGAGAAAACGGCGGAGTTTGCATTAGAAATATTTTGGGCTGTCAGGTTCACATAATTGCCATTGTACTCTATACAAAACTGGTCTGTTCTACCTAAAAACCCACAGAGCTGTTGCTGGGTGGGTGGATAATGGAGAGGACAGAATCTACTTCCCCCCACAACAATCTGGTGACAACTCCTTGAACAGATGTGTGGGGATCAGAAGGTGCAGAGCAAGAGTGGGACAATGAGGAAGGACCACTGTACTTCACATGAAGACACCTCAACTATTGCAGATTGGATTGTGTGCTGGATTTTGTCTTAGCAGCAGGAAAAACAGACATACAAGATTAAATATCCTTGGGAAAACACTATAAATTAGTGGAAGTTATAACAAAGTAATGGCGATTTCCACTAGCTGATGAGCTAGCTCAAGTTGCCCAGTTTATGCTTTCTGGTCAATGCTTAATTGTCTCCAGGAAGTTCTTCCCAAAGGACAATAAATTATATACATATGATATTTTTATATATGCACAAGGTCATAGACATGCATATATACATAGGAAGTGACATTTAAAAAAAACAGTTGTCTTATTTCTCTCTCCAATATCTACGTTTAAAAAATCCTTATGCAACCACAGGGTAATGAATCACTAAGCAGTACAATGAGAAAGGTCAATAAACAATATTACCAAGAGGAGAGAAGAAATAATTCTTGCTCTTACAGACCTTCCTGGTACTCCCTGCCATCAGAATACTCCCTCTCATTAATTAGCAAAATGAATTATCCAGCTTATGAATTGTGGTTTGAAAAGAACAGCTTAAAGCAGCAAGATTTATTAGCAAAGAAAATTAAGGGTTGGAATAAGCTGATTTCATAGACTTGTTTTCTAAATGGGAAGCATTATTAAATCATCATAATAAAATTAAGAAATTATTTCACTATGACACCAAGTACCACAAAAAGGGAAAACAGCTTGATGTCCTACTAACTAAATAAAGGCTAGCAGGGCTATGAAGACAAAAATATAATTAATTTCTCAGAGTAAATACAAGCTGGGAGATATGGAGAAAACCATATCATCAAAGGGTGACACTCTGTCTCTTTTATTTCTTTATAAATATCTCTGAAATTTATTTAAATTATTAAAATGGGAGAATCTATTCAATCATATCCTATATAATTCAGTAATAAATAATTACTGCCTTTTATTTAGACATTTCACATTTTCACATGCAGAACTTACACAAATGACCTCAACTCAGTATTTAAACTATACAAGTATGAAATATTCTGTAGCTCAGAAAAAAAATCACTCTCCTATCCTTAACTTTGACTCAAGGGGAACATTACTGAGAAAGTCACAACAAGGTGGCATCCTTAATACATAATAATGACACATTCAGGAAATGCACCATTATTTATACATGTGACGTGCTGTAAATTGCTTCCATCATCAGAACTAATTGTAGTGATTATTAATGCAGTGTTATGAACTGTCAGAATTGCTGTTTGTAATTACATTTGTGCAAATGCTTCATTACCTGCCTAATGAATTTGGCATATATGCACATGTAAACCCCTGTTTTTGTTAACATAATGAAGGGCATTTTTTTCCCCTTAGCTACTGATGTGGAACCGGTTTTGCCTATATTTCAAAGTTCAAGCATCCACTGCCAGAAAACAACCACAACCCCCCACCCCCTTTGATCTGGTTTATTTTCATACTCACCAACAACATCACATAATGCCAGCTACTTAAATAAAAGCTTCAGGGAAAGAACTGTGTCCTCCTTATTCAGTATAAATATGTGATTGAGTGGAAATGACCTTGATGTGTGGTTACCTGACCACTTCCTACCTTCTGGTGGGCCTCTGAGCAGTTGCTGAGGGCAGTGATGCAGATGGAGATCCCAGGTGCGGATTTGGTACCTTCCATTCCAGCCCCAAGGGCCAAACTTCAGTCTCCCAGGAATGCAACTGTGAAAATTGCACAGAGGGAAAAGGGTGCTTTTAAATTCCCCTTCTCTGGTGTGCAGTTCAAGTATCCCCTGTCAAAGAAAAAAGGAGTAACTTACACACTGGCAACAGGGAGTGTTGCTGAGAGCTGTGCCAGCCTCAGCTGCCAAAGGGAGAACTCACCCTGGAGTTCTCCCTTTGGCTGGAGCTGGAAGGAGAGTGAGAAACAGGTTTCTAAACAATCAGAGGCTATTGGGCAGTATTTTTTTCAGCAATTCCCAGATGCAAAATTGTTGATAGTGACATTTTTCCCAAACGTCCCGTAGGAACAAACTGTTGTGCCACGGAAACTAACAAAAACAGGGTCTTTACCTAGAAATCTATAAATATTACTCAGATAACCACTGTATTTTCTTAGCTAAATTATCCATAGACTTTATGCCAAGTAGAAAATTTACTAGTTTTAACATTTATTAAAAACCTTCAAACTCCTTGAAATTTTACACCATTTCCTGAAGAGTCATGTTTGAAACTGAAGTTTAATATTTTTCTTTTTGTCTCCATTATTTATAGGGTTAATAGGGAATTTCAGCAAAATTATATTCAGCTGTTTTTTAAATTATTTGGCATTTGCCCGTAAAACTTGCAGAAATTAATCCTTATGTCTCTGATATTTTTCTGTATTTTATCCTTTAGTTTAGGAAATAATAAACATAACAAAATTAATTTTGTTACCCTTGAAAAGAATAATTTGTAGAGGGAACATCAGAGGGATCAACTCTTGTCTTTCAAGAGGAAATAGATCATCCTGAGCTGAACAACATGTAGCAGAATCTGGGCAAAGGTGAAGGATTTTATGTCTGACAAAAAAAACCTCCTTAAATCAGAATGCTGAGTTCAACCATGAAAAAATACAACACAAGTTTCTATCCTGAATAAAACCACAAACCCATGAAATGTATTCCATCTAGATTAGGCATACTTTGATTTTCTTATTATAACTAAAGAAAAAAAAAACCTTAACCAGAAATATATTAAAGACAGTGTCTGCACAGGAATTTGTGGTAAGCCACAAACACCCATGGCTCAGAATAGTGGGTGAGAAAAGAGAGATCTCTAAAGTGTGAAGCTTAGAAATTGGTTAATTCAAATATATACATATATATTCTTTCACTAAACACAGTCTGAAGCAGGAAAACAATGTATATGAAGCACCTTTCTTAAAAATTTTGTCTAAATTTTTCAGCTTTCCATTAAAAGTATTATAATAGTAAGTTATAAAAAAATTGAAAAAAGAACAAAATGCTGTATTAATAGTCAGCTTCTCAGCTAAAAAACTGCAGTTATTCTTCCTTTCTCACAAATATCTTTCCAAATCATCCCCTATCATCAAAATCAATCCATTTGTAGCTCTGACAGAGCTTTAAACATTATTTTTTCTTTCCTTTTTTTTTTTTTTAAATTTTATTTTCCCCCCCGGCATTGGCTAGTATTACTTTCTAAAGGAGCTCTTAGCCTTTTCACATCCCAGCTCTGCCCCCATGTGAGCTGTGCTCAAGCAGCTACAAGGGAATACCTTGCTGGAAGGCCAAAGTGTGCAGTTCTGGCTGCCTCCATCATGGTCTGCTTTGCTGATGAGAGCAAGCTGACTGCTCCAGCCACTGCTGCAGGGAAGCTGACTCACAATGGAACTGAAGATCTTTCTACAAGTTCTTGGAGTAGCAGACAGGGATGACCAGGGATCTGGAGGGAAGGAGGTTACGCACAATCTGTGACGAGCCTGTTCTCCACATTCTCATGTCTTCTTTCTCTGCCTTCTTCTTTCCACCCACCAAGCAGAACCTTACACAGGGAAAGAGCAAAAGACCAAACAAACAGCACATAACCCTTACTCTTTAATTCCTTTCTTTATGCCTGACTGCAGGAACCCATACACAGGGTACTGAGCCGTTGCCTGAACACCCAGGTATGCAAATCCACTCTGTGGGAGAATGCTCATGACCATGCATTTTGGTAAATTTAGAGCAGAGCAAAATATGTGAGTACCATTGAATGAAAGAGCTCTGGCTTTAGAGCATGTACAGTTTTTTTTTCATAAGTGCGCCACTGGCTACAGCTGGTGCAATAAATGATCTTTCTGTCTTTGTATGCATATCTGTGCATGTCTGTATTGAAGAGTACAAATGTTTGTGTTATTGCCACGCCTTTTCTCCTGCCCGGCACTGATGGGAAACACAGAGGTAATGCAGGGCACAGAGGGCTGGCACCTTGCAACTGTCAGGTTAGTTTGGAATCACAACGGTCCCCAGCCCTGGTCTCCTGCAGAATGGTCATCAATGCTACCAGTTGTCTCCACAGGGGAAGGAGTAATTAAAGCAAACAAAAGGGAAAAAAGAGCTTACTTTTACCTGGTCAAAACCAGCGTGGAAATTAGCCAGCATCCTTGCAGGAGGTTCACCAGTAATTTTAATTGAATTTTCTAGTATTCCTTGGGGAATGATGTGCTCTTTTGTGGTTGGAGCTGGCAAAGCACTGATGAAGACACAGAAATCAGGATGACATATTGCTGAAGGAGTTTGTCCAAGGTTCTGAACCACTCAGGTACTTAGATGAACATTCCATTGAAAAATAGCTAACATGGTTATTGTGCAAAGCCAAATAAATTTGTTGTCCTTAAGGAATTGCCATTGTGACTTTTTAATGGGGTAACAGTTAGGTCATTGTCATTTCTTGGTATTTATTGAGGTTTCACTGTTAGCTTCTAAATTTAAGGCCTTGACTCTGAAGCTAATGAAAATATTATAAACTCAGGATTAAGTGATCTGTGGTTGTGGCTGTTATCACATACAAAGACAAACATAGCTCAGAAGATGCCTCTTTAACTTTCTGTAGAACTGGGACCTAGAACAAAACATGACCAAGATATACCAGGAAGAAGACGGAAGTGCTAGGCAGAAAAATGGTTCCAGCTATCCTGCAGCTTAGGAAATATGTCTCAGACTACTTCAGAGTGTAACTGTAAAGTTCAAAATAGTATGTAAAGTTCAAAATACTTGAAGATAGTGGAAAGACCCTGATAGATCAGAGAAGAGCGTTATAATGGAAAAGTATCTGCCTCCAAAGCACCTCCTGGTGAAAAACAGGACTATCAAGGAAAGTTTAAAATGTGGAGTGTGGGCTAATGGTGTGGTTAAAACATCTTTAGCCCAGCCAACATTTCAACTTGAATTGCAGCTTATCCACAAGCTTTTCTTTGGTCCTTCACTGATGTGCCAGAACCTCCTGACTGCACTGGCAATCTCCATGCAGGAGGAATTATAGCCAAAGAATACAACATGTCACTCATACCCTGGTTGCTGCATCACTTTATTATGAGGTTTGCTGGAGGGATATTCCCTAACTGTCCCTCGTCATGTGGAAAAAGGAATAGAGGAATGGAAAGAGAGGGAGACTTTCATATCACATGATATGATTGCAGCTTGGCAGCACCTGAATTTTCATATAGGCTGCATCCATCGAATGCAAAGTGGAAGTGATTAAAGCCTTAATATAATAACAAAATAAAAATTCAATATATCAGATATCTGAATTTGAGATATTGATAATGAATGACAGAAGAGTGTAACCTGACACCAAAAAAATTGAAGTCAGAATTTCATCTGCCAGTTTGCCAACCACTGTGCCAACTGCTTTTGCAAGATCTGAAGTCAAAGTAATTTTTAAAGTATTTCCCAGGTCAGTCAGACTAGCACGTGTAGGTTGGCTTGGGATTTGGTCCAACATCTTCATGAAGTTTCCTTTCAGACTTCCCACAATCCTTCACTATCAAAAATCTTTACAGCACAATTGTTTCCTCTCTCCTCCCTCAAGAGCCAGGCATAACAGGCTGGAAAATGGAACAGGTCTGTAACACCAGAAGCTTCTCAGATGTTCCCCATCCACCCCTGTGGCTTCAGATACAACACTACCTCTGCCATCTCCCATTTTTTCATTCTGCCACCCAGAGCAGCTGAAAACCCTAAAATTCCCCTGAAAACAAACTTGACTCTTCCTTACACAACATTTCTATGCAGGATTGTTTTCAGACTGGCATGATTAGCTCACTCACATGAAATATGGTCAAGCACATTTCCAGTTTCATTGCTGATGAGGGGGGCAGTTTGTGCATGTCCCCACAGTGCCCAGCACATCAGGGCCCCTCATAAATCCCATGGTGGTTTTGTTTCCTCTGGCAGAAAACACTGGCTCTAACCCATCTCTTCATTTGTTGCAGGCAACTGGTTGGCAGAAAAAGCAGGCTGATGAGGTTAAAACCAGGAGAGGAGAGAACCATCCCATTCCCATAACCACCTTAATGTCAAGGCCTGGAACATGCACTTTCGTTTGGCTTCAGGGCTGACAGGTTGTCACATTGGCTATTGAGCATGAAACACTGGGGAGGGAGCATCTTTTTTCAGTGGCATTTATGGTTGCTGTGCTCCTGTTCACTCTGTTACTGTGCTGGGAAACCACGGCTTGCCAGGGCATCCCACGGATCTCTTTGTCCACTGCAGAGAGGGCTCCTGGTCCATACAAAGCTGGCCAAAGCCGTGGCTGCTATCTCAGACAAGCAGCACTCCAGGACTAATCATACAGCTTCCCCAGGGACAATCAGACCCATTTCATTAAAGTCTCCATTATGGCCTGCTGAATGGAATAGGAGCTCTTAATTAGGCGGGGAAAGGCTGTGCCTGGGGGCAGTCCTACCCACCCACCAGGGGCTTTCTGTTTTATCTTTCCTGTGCCTCCTGGGAGAGTGCACTGTTCAGCAAAAAGTGACATAAACCCTACTAATACGATGTTTATCCTGTTACAACCAAAAGCAAATGGAACAAGATTATTTGCTTAGAACTCTTATTGTTTAGATGTAATCCACTGCATATTTTGTGTTCTGGAAACATCCCTCCAGCTGAGGAGGTATTCCCCATCAGAAAGGCACTTTGACACTCACTTGGAAAAGAACCCAATGGCCATGTGGGGCAGCTTTCTTGAGCGCCTCCTTTGCAACCATCTCCTGCTTTTGTCCTAGAGTGATGTTATGAAATCTTCCTGAACCTATAGTGAACCCAATCTTTTTGCCTGCAATAGAAATAATTGGGGAAGGGTAAGTGATGTAGGGGGAGGAGATGGGAAAATTAGCAGAGCAGAAAAGAAAAAGAATGATAAAGCCCCCATTAATTTCACTATCACTTGTGCAGTACATATTACTTCCTCTGAAGCACTTCACTAAACCCTTACAATTTCAACAAGCAAAATTGCGAGCTCTCAACAGTGGCCTTATTGCTGGTATTAGAAAAAGCCTGCAGAAATCTGTTCCCTTGGTTTTAAGATAATGAACCTTTTGACATTTTGATAGATGCTCAGCATTGTTACTGAGCTTTAGAAACTCTTATGGGGGGTACAGAGCAATTCCCTCATGAAAAAGAGAGCAACATGTGGTAGATATCACATCAGTTTTTTAACTGATTGGTTCAGTGGGTAAATGCACAAGCCTCTCACCTTGTGGGGCCTGAGCTTAAATTGAGCACAGTGAGGTCACAGCTGTATTAACCTGGTATTCTCACTATTGTCTGTGGGGAATAGTAATCCTACATATAAAGCCACAGAACCCTATACAATTGAATATAGTTTGTATAATGACCATTATTTAGTCACAGGGGGCACAAGATTACATGAGCATGGAGAAAATTGCCCTCTGGCCCTCATCTAGTCAAAAAGGTAGAAAACAGTACAAAAAAACCCTGCATTATGCCAAGCAGAGGAATGCTCTGAAAATGTCTTCATACTGTAGTGCTTATGGTCATATACTTTTCATCCACCCCATTGCCATGAATATGGTGGGGGTGGA
This sequence comes from Taeniopygia guttata, assembly GCF_048771995.1. Classification (NCBI taxonomy): domain Eukaryota; kingdom Metazoa; phylum Chordata; class Aves; order Passeriformes; family Estrildidae; genus Taeniopygia; species Taeniopygia guttata. The sequence goes on along the minus strand of NC_133026.1, from coordinate 31,614,875 downwards.
AGAAACTTTGGAAGTTGAATCTTCTGCCAAAAATAAACTGTGCCCAATTTCCCCACAGGAATGCATATTCCATCCCAGTGACAGCTTAATCCAGAAGGCTTTGTTCTGTTCAGAGAAGAAAATATAACTACACATACACTTCTAGAAGCACATACACACAAGCACATAACCATACATCAGTTTATCCACATTTCTAGCCCCGTATACCCCATTTCACTTTCAAGCTCAATTGTTCTTTCTTTAATGGGAGACAGTTAAGTGGTCCTTGAACCAGAAGCAAGTAAGAGGCTTATGTATGGTCTCATGATATTCAAGTGGGTCTAGTCCTGAAGACAGGATGAAAAACACAGGAGTGGCTGGACTGCTCTCTTCTTAGCATTTTGCTAAATCCATCGTTGTGCTTTTCGAGTACCTTGAGCCAAGATTTTTCTCCACACAATTTCTATACATGACAAAACATCTGCTAAACACAAAAGATGTGCCTTGATAACTACTTCAGGTCTGCGCCATTCTCAGACTTGAGTATCTGACACCGATGGTCATTTCATCAGAGAAATCATCAGGAGAGTGAACTGAAGGCAGAAAGATAAGCAGGTGGGGAAGAAAGAGAGAAGATGATCTTTCCCATTTCCCTGCAGGGCAGTGGCCATATGACAGAAAAGAGCAACTTCTGAATAAAAGGGACCTCATTATCTCATTATATATGCAGGCAATACTGTCGCATAAAGCTGGGGCAGTTGGGCAAAATAAATACCTAGGACCAAGCTTGCATTCTCAGAAGTCACACAAAAATGGCGACTGTGGAATGTGGAACAACAGGTCTATAGTCATTACTTGGGACCAAAAGACAAAAACCGTACAGATGGAAAACAAATGTGTCAGTATCCACAGCTGAAGACATACAGAATCTTTCTTGGTATCATAAAACTTTCAAAAGGGAGACCTGAAAAACTGTCATCCTGTGGGGTTACCTACCAGCTCTAATACCATAATGAGAACTAACACTGAAAAACACATTTATAGTTATTAAGAGGATAGCTTACTGTATGCCTATTTATCAATGACTGTTCTCCTCAGGTACCTATATTCAATCTAAAAGAAATCACAATCACAGCTCTCCAAATATGCTCATGTGACTCATGTTTTACCACACTACCTTTTCATAAACTTTTCATCAGGAGAACATGCTGTGAAGGACCACAGTAATTGATCTCAAATTCTGGTTGACCACCCTGTTCTAGAAGTTATTTACTTGCTTCTTAAGATCTGAATTTGTCATGCAAGGCACTACCCTCACACACACTTGCCCTGAAAAATGAACCCTCAGATTTCCAACCTCAGAGCATACGATATTCTGTCCTGGACAGTATTGCTAGTTTCTGAAAAGAGCTTTTTTTCTCCTTTTCTGGGTATGTTGAGTCCACTCATTTCTACCATTTCTTGGTGGATCTTTAAATATCTTTATCTACCCCTCTGGACACAACTGTCACTGCCATAGCCTGGAAGCATGCCAAATACAGACGTATCTTTTGCATGATGACTGAAACAGGATGGCACTGATAATTTTTGATGTATGTAAAAACCCCTAGTGCAACTAAGGGACTCGGGACTTGCCTTAAAATATGAAATTACATAAATAATACACCATTAAATAAATAAAATACTAAATATATACACACAAGCATGCATACATAAAAACAGTACTATTGGTGAGAATTTACTTTGGTTGGTATTGCCATTATCTGCTTACTGTTAAACATCTAGATATGACAAACTGGAAACCCTCTATGGGACATTTACTAAAGTGAGTGGCAGGGAGTTAAAATTCTACTTTTAGGGGAGTGGACAAATTATGGTAGAACAGAATTTCCTCACAGGATACAGTATGTGATGTTTAAGGAAAAAGGCATTCAAAGAGTGAAGAAATCTCCACTTTGAAAATATCACTATTTCTACTGAAAAAATTATGGTAGAATGCATGACTTTATCTGAAAGTGTCTAGGTGAGGCACATGTCCAGAAATAATAAAAAAAAAAGGTATAGAACTGAAAAGCAATTTTCCCAAACTACTCTAATGATACTCCATGGCTGTATAGTTAAAATGTCAATAGGATTCTCTTGTGTTCAACTCTGAACTGAAAAAGGAAATCCAGTTCAAGGAGTCCTATCTCTTTACTACTTAGAAGAGCCATGGCAGCACACAAAATTGAAAAAGGTCATCAGAGTTGCTTCAGAGACACCTCTGACTTCCTGTACATCTGAGCCCTGATTTTTTCCAGGACATACAGCTACTATTAAAAGGAAAAGTAATGGCCTGAATGTTATTTGGATATGTATTATTTACTTCTTACTTATATATACAATTTCAACCCTAATTATCCAAGTGCAAGCAGCTAAGTCATGCTGTTTATCCTGAACCTAGCTTTATAAAGACATTGGAGCATTTTAAATAAAAATAATTACATGATAACATCTCTGGAATTTCTGCAATTACTGTTGATACTGAAATAGCAGTCACCCTGTGTGAGAAACTACACAACCACAGGGTTTGGGCACAGGCATGAGCTTCCAGAGGAAAAACAGTAAATCCAGTAAATGTCGTCATCATCCATATGAAAATTTTTCCTCACCTGAAAAGCCATTTGGGCCAGGAAAATGAGCTTGTAATTTTCAAAAATCCTTGGCTTGTGAAAAGAAAGGCCGACTATGTGACAGCTTCTTTTAGGTTAGGGATACAACACTGAATATCTCCTGATTGTTCCGCCTGTTTAATTGCTTTGTGGAAGATGTATTGAAGGCCTTAGAGTTAGTACATTTATTTTTATTTATTTGAATTTTGCTTTTTTTGCTTTACTACTCATAAGATAATTGGTTTCCTACTGTAGGCTCCCATAAAGAGCTGACCCAAGCGGTGAAAAATGCACGAGGCTGAAAAGAGGCTTTTAAAGGAAATTTTCAGCAAACCAGGGCTGAGGGCTACAAACAGCAATACTCTTCTGCTTCCTTATTTACTCAGAATGGAGAATCACTTGAACAAGCTGGTAATTTTAGAATGGGTGATCTCCCTTACTCACTGCATTAGATCATTTGGTAGGTTTATGATGGGGAATTGTTTACACAAAATTCCTCCAAAGTCTTCCTTCTTGGCCCTGTGGGATGGCTTAACAGAAGGAAGATAAATTTTTGCAAGCACAGTCAGAAAGTAGTGTCAGAATGGAGGCAGCCAACAAAGACACCCGTGGGGATATTCTGTGGTACAGACCAGCAGGAGATCACATCGTGTTCTCTGTCCTCTCACACGCAGCCCTGCCAATGTAAACATCTGGTACAAGCAGTAACTGATGTATCAGGCATCACTGCTGGAGGCAGAATTCTTGCACTTTGGAAAAAACAAAAGTTGGCAAGAGACATTTTTACCTTCAGTGAAAGCTGGTAGATGGGGTTGACACCGCCCAGGCTGATACTCCCAGAGTAAGGAAGGGATGCTCTCCCAGCTGCCGGTCTGCAATGCTCTCTTGTCCTGTCATCCTGAGCTTCATTTTCTTTGGCTTCAGCTACGTGAATGATGACAGTTGTCCTGTTTATTTTTTAATGTGCCATGATTATCTCTCACCGTTACCAAAATATTCCCATCCATACAGAAAAGAATATGGATGTACGCTAGAAAAACTGACTTTATTTCAGGCAGTAGCAAACGTTTAAAGTAAGTAAGCTTCTTAGACAACCCTTAGGGAATAACTGTCCTCTGCAGAATCGCCTGTTTACCTGGGAAAACATGGCAATCATGTATTAATATATTTGTTCCAATTTCATGTTGGTATTTATTAATTTTATGAGCACTATTTCAAGCAGCTAAAAAAAAAAATCAAACATCTGACAACTACATATTATAGATAAGAAAATGTGAATATGGGGAAGACAGCCCTTTCTGGAAAGGCAGTAATTTCACTATTCCTATTCTACCTCATAGAAATGTTACACTTAAAATAATAATAATAGAATAATAAGAATAGACATTTTACAGGCAACTTTAAGTTGTTAGAAACTATTCAGTTGTTACTGCCTTGTGTTGTACTTCTGCTGCCCTTGACTTTGCTGATTTGATTTTTTTACAAGTTCACTGTGGTCTAGGAGACTGCCCTGGGCAGCTGACAGGCTGAGCAGCCTGTCATCCTCCAGCTGCCTGAGCTCAGTCATGAAACTGCTCTGGCTTCTTGGTGAGGACTGTCTAGCAGAGGGAAGAAAAACACTGTGTTTAAACAACCACAGCAAGAAATAATGTTTTATAGCTGTTTTGAGCTATATTTTCTGTTTAATTACATCAGTTAATTATATTTAATTTCTGAAAGGCCAGTTTATTTTCTGTCCCAGTATACTAGATCTGAGGTTCTGGACACTCAAAGTGAAAAGTTTTAGGTCGTCATGGACTAGAACTTTATCTCTCTCCTAGTGCCCTTCCTCCTGAGACTACACAAAAGGACTCTGATCTTGTCAGGGATGTCAACTTGTAATCTATGTGGCAGCTGAGAAAAACAGAGAACAGCACAAGGCTGAAGAGACTCACTTTGGCAGCAAACAGAGTGGGAAAACATTATCATAGTCTGTTCTGCTGGACTGACCTTCTAACAGTGCAAGAGTTTGACTTCTTATGGGGAGCTCTCAGTCAGACTCTGACTCACAGCAAAACCCTGGATGATACAGACCTTGTAAGCATGCAGTCCCAGGTGGAACAGTGTGCAGAGTAAATGGACAGCTGTTTTCAGATCTCATTCCCAAGTATATGGCTTTCATTCTTCAAGGGGTAATTAAACTCCCTGGCCCAGTTTGCCCTTGTATGAAGTTCCACCTCAAACAGGTGGAACAAATCTTTGGGGATTAAGTTAGTTAATTACATGAGATAACTGGAAACACACACTAGAGAAACAGGAGGTATTCTTGTTATTAATTTCACATGCCTTTTCATGTTTTATCTCACAGATTACAGTCTGCACAAAGTCCTTCCTATAACCACTTATAAAAGCATTTCTCCCTATCCTATATATTGGTATGACTGCAGCAGCCACTGAACTGCATCCTTGCAGGAATCAATTGTGATTTATTAACCAAATGCCCTAATTCCTAACAGTGCCATTACATGCTTGTACAGACTGGCATGGAATTTTATTTACACTTATTGGCTCAGGGTCGCTGAAGCACAAAGCACTGCAGGGGGCTTTAAGCCTGCTCTGTAAATTAAATGCAATGCACAGAGCAAACCAAGCAGTAGAGAGAAGTGTGGGAATAATATCACAATATATTTAATTTCTAGCAGAGCTTTAGGTCAAGACAAGCCCTTTGGGAGCACAGATTTGAACAAATAAGTAAAAGAACTTTCTACACTTTCCAGAATCTTAAAATCTTTCTAATATGGGCTACTAACAATTACAGTGCAGTGGACTCAAACAGGCATATTAATTCTAGACTTAAAATTTCAGAGCAGGCAACAGACAAATCAAAATACAGTCTTTACCTTACTTTTTTTGTGAGTCTTGCATTAACAGCCTCAGCCAACAGCTGGTCTTCCAGCCTGTCCCTGCTGACAGTGAAATTAATGAAGGTAGCCTGAGCCTGCAGTACTGGCTTGTAAGTGAGGGTTAGCCAGTTTAGTGTGAAGGATGAGATGAAAATTCTTGTTGAATTCACATTTTTTGTCTTCAATCGTGGTGCATCTAGGAAGGAATAAAATGCACAAGAATGAGGATCTCACTAAATTAAAACCTTGTAAGTATCTCAGATTGCAAACAACGGGTACTGTATGATCTTAGCAGCATAGCAAATGCATGCAAGCCAAGATTTAGGTGCCTGCAACTTAAGAAACAAAATTAGGATGATTGAGCACAGCAAAAGTGTAAGAATATTTTTTAATTGTAGTTTAATTTGTATATACAGCAGACATAAGGAGATTATTCACTGCTGTACTGAAGAGTCTCTGGCTTAGGGATAAATGTCTATCATCATAACATACCAGAAACTTAGGAAACTTTTCAAACAAATGCCAGTGAGATAGTTTTTATTATAATTTCCTTAAATATATAGCCTAAAAAACTAAGCAGGGACATGTATTTATAACAGATGGATAGACTAGAGGAGACGGAATGGCTGGCAACAGAAACAACAAAAATGTTTTTAAATTTAATTTTCTAAATGTTTCATTCCAAATCAATTATTTGTTGGATGAAAGAATGAGGTATCCTAGGTTCACCTTTTAGTTACTGAAATCCCTTACTGAAGAGCTGTCATTTCCTGATCCCATATCTTCAGTGAGGGGTGAAGCATGTCCTATAACAGCTACTCTGTGCTGTTTTGAGACCCAGCAGGGAGGCAACATGAAGTTCACCGTCCTACTTCTGTGGCATAACACCAAAAAAAGTTGAAAGATTACTTGTAGACTACAGTGTGTGCCGAGTGTCTGGTCTGGTGTGACCCAGTGACACAACTTTTTGTCATTGACTCACCCAGTAAACAGCGTGTCAGTTTTCAGGATTCACTTGCCACACACGAGCCCAAAACCAGTATTTTCTGTACAGCAATGGTTTTGAATGTTCTCTGCCAAGAAAGGAGATTTAAATATTAGTAATAAAACTCTGTTTAAAAAAGGGCTAATAGAACATTTACAACATGGAGCGTTTATAACATGAACTCTTCATAAAATTCAAATTGGCATTTGTTAACTAAAATTTTTAAAGTATTTGTGTTAGCATAGATACTAAACACTTAAAATGCAATTTATGAAAGTCACATCAGAACATGGATAAAACTGTTACTTTCTGTAGTAATGTTAACATTGCTTTCTTTCTAGACTATCACAGGGCACTGCCAGAGCCAGCAGCACAGGTTTCAGCTCTTAAGACCCTTGCCTGCTTCTGACATGCCCGTAGCTGTAACACATAGGCTAAATGAAATGGCGTGGTGAGATCCTTCTGCATTTCACTGGGGAGAAGGAAGAAAAGAGTGATGCTTATGATATCCTTTAAGTGAATTCCTTAAGGAAACCTACTATGTCTAGTGCTGGGAAACCCATGATTCTACAAAACCCAACATCAGACATGTATATTTTATTATGCTGCCATGCAAACTACTGGAGATGGGTTTTCCAGGCTTTTGCTTGTATAATACTGCAATAATTTAGCTATATGGTCATGTCCTTCAGATTATACAGTCTCTCTCAGGTGGACATGAATTCACAGTCCAGTTCTGCAACATGGTCTCTCTACAGCCTTCAAACCTGACTGCAGCTGGAGGGAACAAAACTGTAGAACTTGACATGGAGAACAAAATTTTGCTTTGCTTTCAAGACACACACACTGATGAAACAAGAGGTCTGACAAAAGAGACGTTCTTCAGTTTGCTTTGTCAGAAGAAAAACCTTTGCTAAGGGAGTCAGGCTATGTTTCAGAACATCTATGAGGCAATATAACAAGTTTTAGAGTTCTGGATGAAAATATTTCCTTTAGGAGTTCTCAATTCACAGAAGCAATAAATAACCAATTTCTGTGATTATCACCTATGAAAGGCAAAACCTACATAATGACTTGGTGGGTTTTATTACTGCAGCTGTTGTAGGTTTTCTGTTAATTACGGATTTGGGAAAAAGAAATGTTTTGTTATTGCTCTCGAACTGTTCAAGAGTATAAGCAGCAACGATAAACAGAGAGGTGGGGAACTCAGTAGGATGACTTAAATTCTTTTTCAGGAAAATATATCTGTTTAGAGGTTAATTCTGGATTATGAAGAAATGCAGCAAAATAGGCATGGATAATAGAAGTCCATGATAGAAGGAATAGAAAAAAACAGTCACCAGAGGAATTTCTAAAGACAGGTTCTACTTTTGGCAATGTTTTCTTCATAATGTCCTATTCCCTCAGCTGATGCAGATAGGACGGATGGAACTAAAGCACCACTCTACCCAGGAATAGACATAACACCTTTTGTGTGAGTCCCAGCTCCCTGGTATTTAAGAACAAACAAAGTAAATTAAAAAGAGATTTTTCCCCACTAGTTTTTTTTTCCTGTTGACATTCTCATAGATTTTGAAATAAAGTAGATTAAGGGATTCAAAAAGAATTTAAAATGCTTTAAAAAACCTGTATATGCCTGGAGTATAAATTATTTTTAGCCAAAGCAAATATAAAACCAAATAAATTCCAGGAGGTAACATGAGCACTCGGCTGTGAGAAGACTGGGACATGTGTAACATCTTGTCTGATCTGTCAAACTTGATTGATTGACAAAAAGACCTGCTATTCCCTTGTGTATGTTCTGCCTAAGGTAGCAATGCCTAGGCCTTTCAAAGAGGAACTCATGAAGGTGAGAAATTTTGAATATAGGAACAAGACTTCATATAATGAAATGGCTCAAGAGCTAATGCAACATCTTTTGTTATGGGGCACTTTCACGTAACACAAAATTAAAGCATATCTTTCAGGGCAGATGTTCTCCAAACCAGACCATAACTCTAAATGGTAGAATGGTAGAATAGCTTCCTGTAGCGAGGTGTTTTGGATCAGCTCAGCAAGAATGAAGTAAGTGATAAATTTTTAGACAGGAAAGTACAGGGAAACAATATTTTTCAGTGCGAAGAAAGAGGGGTAAACACATTTTCCAGAGGAGCTTTCATTCAGTCCCTGCTGCTTAAAATTAAGCTTCTGGAACTGACTTGCAAACCTCAACAAGTAATGTAGAGAATGAAGCAGAATAAATCAGGTGAAAACAAGTGCAGAATGGAGCTGTTACTAGGCAATCTCAGTAGGCAAACTGTGCAAGTTGGTCAAACGAGTTCAGTGGGAAAAGCACTGCCTGGAAGCTGCACAGCTGACAAGATGTTCAAGGCAAGGAAAGCTTCTCCCTGTGGAGAAACTGAGCAAATTTTCTTGCTGTTTCATGAATAATAGTCATGCCTTGTAAGAATGGAAACTTGTTCATACGAGCTACATTTGCACATAAATCAAATTTCAAGACATTTTAAAAAACCTCTTAATAATCTAACCTTGCAGCTGAAGAGACTTGACTACCTCTTTGTGACTGTGCAAGGGAGTTCAGCAAGTGTAACACCTTGTGTAAATGCAAATAGGAGCCGTATGGACAATGAATTTATTCCTCTATCTTCTCTCCTATGAGCCAAAATAACATTGATCTGTTATAGTTAATGCTCCTTGCCAGTGATTTCCAAATGAGAGGTGCTGGGGAAATAGGACAGGATGTGCACAGGTAAAAATTCAAATATTAAGGACCATCCATACCAAACCTATTCAGTGGCACAGTTTCTTTTATAGCAGGTGAAGGTGAAAACCCAGCACCATATAGAGTTGGTATCTGCTTACTTTTATGCCTTGGTTTATCTGCTCCAAAAAAATCTAAGTATTTGCATCTTTAATAATTTTTGCATATATTGCTAATATTTTGCACCCAAATTTTACTTTTTTTTTTGTCTTGTGGCTGCCATGCTTACATAAAGCTATGTACTACAACTGATAGTTTCTTAAAATTGTTATTTCTTTTTAAATTTTCTCCTCCTTCTCAAAGCAAATATCTTGAACTATTTTTAACAAAAATCTTAGCATTTTAAATCCATTTTGAACACATGGCCACAGTCTAAAGTGCACTGGAAACAACTGAGCAGTTTTGCTCTTCCAAAATTAAAAATAAAAATGTATCCAAATATGAACACCCAAAATTTGTTAGGCTCCTAAATATGTACTAAGGCACTTAAGCATGAAGTCTGCTTTTCAGAGATAACAAGTACCTTTGGTTCACCCTGTTGTGAGCTGGTTTTGAGGAAAATATAAATTTATTCATTTGAAGTTCTCCAAGGCTGACAATTTCTTTTGCAGGCTTCATTCAGAAACCAAGAGCTGGTGTTGCAGAATATCCAGGAGTGCGACATAAGAACCATCTTGGAAAAAAGGAAGGGCAGAGGTACTTCTATGATGTGGTTCACAGATCAGCAAGTTCTCTAATAAACAGGCTAGTAAATTTGCTTTGCAAGGAGTACAAGTTGATAAATCTCCCTTGCTATGCTTTCTTTCGATTGATATGATAAGATATATTTTACTTAAAATTAGGATTGTCTGAAGCTCAGTGGATTTAATTATTTGTAATTATCCAGTTGTTGTCAGGATGTGGCCATTTTATGACAGTGGTATCTACTGTGTGGGTCAGGTTCAACTGTACATCTTTTCAAACACAGAATTAATGTACTATTGATGAAACCATTACTAGAACCAAATTAAAGTCTGGGCTGATATATTGGTCCATGGGGTGCTGTCAGACATGAAAGGAGTAATTAGTATTCATTACTTCATACTCTGCAACATTCCAATTATTAATGAACTTCAACTGCTGGACTGCACCATATCTATCACAAATACCTTTCTAGTCTTTCTTTATTAGGAAGAAAAAAATTCAAAGTACCTGACAGAACTACTAAAATAAAAAAAAATAACAGAAATTAATCAAGAATGATTTGCTTATTTGGAAATAAATGGGGTACATGTGGGTATATATACATTGTGGTGTGTATATGCATATGTATATATATCTATAATTATACACACACAGGCACATATGCCCCTCAAAGGTGACTTGTTCATCTTCAATCAGGCACAGAATGCCAGGTCATGTAAATATTGGGCAGAAGAAACTATTTTTTAATAGCTTAATATATCTGCTTTTGTGTCCACATACACAGCTTCATTGTGCTATGTGGAAGCCTTTGCTAAATCAATACAAATATATATTGCTGTGGCCCTTCTCCTTTTCAATCCAACTTCTTTCTGTTTCACATCCCTTCACATCCTCCCATTCCTTAAAAGTCTGTTACCTTGTGAAAATTCTGATCTCTCTTTTAGACTAGTATAATACTAATTTTCAGTAAAGTTTCTTCACTACAGATTCTGAAAAGCAAGCTGTATGCTCTTACTCTGAAGTACTTCAAATACAGCTATAGAAAAATGCAACAAAGGGGGATCATTTCAAGGTCTCACAGTGCAGGGCAAGAGTGCATCTTCCAGGAGCTTCATGCATGCAAGGAGATCTGAGCTGTTTTTTACTGCTTAGATTTACTGTGCAGGCACCAATGCCTGAAATATAGGGTGGGAAGGAGGGAGAAAAATCTTGTGCAATCCATACAGAATAAGATAACTTCTTTATTTATAATTTTTTTCATATTTTGACTTTCAACAACATGAAGCACTCTAACCACTCGTTGACTAACATGTGAGATCCATCCAGAAATGCCCCAGGAGTATGTCAGGCTTTATATCAGAATACACATCACATTCTCCAATGTGAAAAATCTAGCTTGTTGATGTGTTGCTTGCAAACAAGAATAGAAGAGAGGAATACTTTCAGACTTAAAATTAAATAAACATTTGAGGAGAAGCATGGCATTTCACTTCATCAGATGAAATATCTAATGAGATTTAATAAGCTTACTCTCAAGCAAGCACAAATCAACATTATTATTTAGGCTGACATTTGCATTGAGGACTTAACAATTTCATCTGAAGGTTTTGTGAACAGTTATGGAAGACATTACAGACTGAAATTCTCTTGCAACTAGTACAAACTGCTTTAGTTTCCCTATTATCACCCTGATAATGTGTATCTGAAAGGTATCTAAATAAGATCTTAAGAAATATTTTTAATGGTATTTTTTAGGTTTGACAATTTTTCAAAATATAGAGGAGAAAGGGAGCATGGGAATGAAAGATGAGATTCACAGACATCACCCCAAAAAGGTCAGAACATAGGGTTACATTCCCTTGTACCATCTACCACTCCTGCTGCTGCTGTGTCAGAAGAGAGGAAACTCATTAACTCAGCCTTGGGGCACCCAGTTTGAGTCTCCTACTGGAATGCCAAACTGCAGACCTTTCCTGGGGAGAACAGGCTCTGAATTTGAGTACTGAAAAATGGGGTGTGTGAGTTTTGGTGCCAGCAGACCAGGTTTAGGGGGAAATCTTGGCAGGCATGAACACCTCTGTGACATCTGCCATGAGGAATTCGTGATCAGCATCAGCTGCACTGCCTTGATGCATGGGAGGCTGGCAGCAATAACAACATAAACAGTCCCCACCTCTGGCTTACTTATTTCTGCCCTGTGTCCTACCATATCAGTTTTTCCTCATTTGTCTTACTTTCCAGGGTTTTTATTTGTTTGTTTTTGCAGTTTTTTTTCCTTTTTAAACAGCTTCATTATTTCGTGAGGTGGTTGAAAAACCAATTATGGCATAGTGAAGGCACAGTTTTCTTAAACTGATATTGCACTGGAAAAACCAAATCTATTGTTAAATCCAGATCTAGCCTGTCATTTCTAATGCCTTCCCCCTTGTTTTACATGGAAAGGAAATACTTTCCTTTCTTTTGAGCCAAATTATATGCTACTCCTTGTTTTACTCCCTTTTTTTTGAAGTAATAAAATAAAGAATTCCACTCAAGTTTAAGAAACACACATCTATATAGTATTTTGAGTCCAGTTTGGAAACTAAGAATGTAATTTTGCTATCAAATCAGATACAGATACTAACATTATAATATCCACTCATCTACAGATTTTAGCCATTGCATTTTAAAAAGAAATAATTTGTTACATGAGGAGTTGAAGCACAAAGAAAAATGTGGCAATCAAAGAAATATAGATCCAGTTGTCATGGAAAAATTCTGATTACTCAAGCATGTGCACCTTCCCTTTTTAACTGTATGTCTTCCAAGCATGGGATCAATAGAGTCACATATGTTTTCAATGATTACAGTCTCATCAAAAGCTAAAGCTCTTTTAATGGTCTTAAGAAAACTTTACCTGCAAAACATAATCCCCCCCCCTCCCCCCCCCCAATATTAGATAAATGCTGGTTATAGAAAGATTTCCTTTAAATAATATAAATAGCGAAGTTTTTCTAAAAGCACGAGGTTAAACCATGGAAAACTGTTCTCAAAGAATTGCCCAGTGTTTAAGACTTTGATAGTTTTGAGTACAACATCTTTCTACCTATGCTCTTGCTATTCCTCATATTAAAAAAATATGTGTATTGCTGTGGCTTTTCTTATAAGCAAATATGAGGGTACAGCCCCGCATGGAAGATACTGGAATTGACATAGAAATGTTGGAGGAGCATATATCTGTATCTGTCTATATTTATATTTGTATCTATATCTATCTATATATATTCTTGTGTTACAGCTTTTGGTATATCCTCATTAAATTATAAACACTTCCTTGAAGGACTTCAAGAACAATTGGAATCTGAATTACTTGGAAGAAATCTGTTTCAATGTCTGTGGAAAAAGGAGTAAATAATAATGGAAAAGAGAAGTAATCAGTCATTGTAGCTTCACAGAGTAGGGTGAGTGTGAATGAAAAATCATGATTATTTGTGAGGGCTGGAAAAAGAATGAAAAACAAACCAGGACAGATAAGGGAAAAGAGCTGATTCAAAAGAACAGAGGCTAGATGATTAAGACCTATTTTAAAAATCAGGCAGTACTATGACCATTTAGTGCATTGTGTAATTGTGTGCTATATCTGGAATTTAGTAGAAAAAAATCTAGACACGCTTTGAAATGGAGCATTCTCTCCCTAAATCTAAGTAAAGATAAGAAAATATATTAAGAGATAAGTTACACGCCAGTGCTATCAGCTAACACATAATTCAGTCATAAGTATAAGAATTAAAAATATGTTTGTTTACCAGGAAATGACCCAATATTGGCTTTTGCCTTGAATTCTGCACATGCATGTGTGGTGCGCTTTCTGTGATCTGCTGACCAAACAGTAGAGTATAAGTGAGGTCTTACCATGAGGCTTTGCACCTTACCTGTTGAAAAAGTGGTTTGACCCTCACAAGAAATGCATATCCACCTCCACTTCATTTCATCCTCATCACCTGAAAACAATGTTAGAAGGGTGCCTTTTCAAGCACCCTTTTAAAAGGAAAATGATGCTATGAATAAATGAGCAGAATTGTTGTAATATTTCAATTCTTTAGGTAAGTGCATTTCAACAAAATCCCTTATGAAAATTAGGGGAACTTGAAGGCACAAAAGCCAATTCTTCAGCATGCACATATCCTTTCTGTGTCAGACATATGACTTTAAGGTCAACCCCACATTTATTCTTTACCCATTTAATTCCCTGTTGCTGGGGATCTATCATCAGAGGTCAGCACTCACGGTTTGTTAGAACAGTGGCATTTTCTGTTGACATCCCATCACCCTCGTTACTCCACGCTACAGCATCATCCCTCAACGTGGCAATTGGATCCGGGCCTTCTGTCACAGGAAAAGGAGCCTTGGATGGAATATAATCATCCAGCAAGGCTACCAAGGAGCAAGACATGACTCAGTGCAATGCACAAGATAACTGGGGAGATATAAATTAAGGGAAGGCAGAAAAGGAGGATCCATGTGGAGTTTCAGATGAAAGGAAAGTGACGAGAAGCAGTTTTTCATATTTATAACAGATTTTTAGACAGTGTTTTCTCTTAAGACATTTACTTCATAAAAATATTTATAGTTCAATGAAGTTAAAAATTCATCATATATTATAAAAGTCAGTGTATTCTGATATTGCAAATTCAATGCTTCTGTATGCTCTGAGCACCTATTTCTGGAACATAAATCAGTATTTACCCACAAAAAAAAAACAAAAAACAACTATTAAAGCAAGATTCCCATGGCATCTAATTAATATAGTTCAGCTTTAAAGCAAGAGGATGGGGCCATCTCCGGAGGCAGAGGCAGCCACGGATCTCCCTGTGGGGCAGCAGCTGCAGCAAAGCTCTCGTGTGAGTGCCCCTTCACTAAGGAGGGGCTGTCACAGAGCAGCCACCTCACAGCCACGCCTGCTGGGTGCCAACCCCTCACAGGCACTTGCAAGCAGATGAAATAAAATATAAATGGAATGCCTGAAATTACTGCTTACCAAACAGGTATGGGTGGGAAGAGAATTGCATAATGCACAACAGAATAAGAGAGAGTGAATAAATAAGTTGTTTGGAACAAACAAGAGGGGCTGGTGGAAGCATAATAGAAGAGCTATACCAGATGCCTGGAATTATTTTTTTGCCTTATGGAAGCAAAGGGCAACCCCCCACCAATTCCTTCATGGTGTTTTTCCAGGCTTCCATGTTAGTGATTTTTGGATTGAATTCAAAAGCCATAAATAAAGGAAAGCACTGCATCATCAGTATCAAAGCTGAGCTATCTTCTCTCCCCATTCAGGAGTATCTTAAAAAGCCTTCCATCAAATTTTTTATTCTCCCTGGACATGTCTAGTCCTCATTGCTGGCTTTTAGACCGAAGCTTCTCTTAAAAGTGTACACTGAAACAAAAACAACCCCCATGTAATCTGACAGTTATTTATAATGAAAAAAAAAATATATTTAAGTTGAGCCAAATTTGCACAATTATTAGTAATAAGAGTGGCACTATACCTCTAGTGCAGCTTCCGTGGCACAGTGTCATATTTACCATAGTATTACAGAACACATACTACCTTAAATTGTCTAATGTTTGCTTCTAATCTCTGAGCCCAAAATAAACCTAACTTTTGATGGATGTCCAGAAAACCCAAGAGGTCCCAGCAGGCATACACTCCCCTCTGCAAGCATGCAATATATCTATCTTCCATGTGTAACACATTCATCTAAATATATCAAAAGACTGAATACATTATTTGTTTCATCTCTGGACTGTAAGACAACCAATACAATAATTCCTACAAGCTGAAATACTTCCTTGTGAAAAACAATAGCACTGGGGTATTATCAGGGTTCCTAATATTAAGATATTAAGATTTCACCCAATGCACAAAAAATATCTGAGTATATAGGTACATCTAGTGTCACCATATCTGCACAAAGCTGATACTTAATGACATAGAACTATTTGCTGTTCCTTCTGTAGAGAACTATTAATAAACATCCATTTTAACATAACTTTTCAAGTGTATTTGTCTCTTATTTTCCACTCTTCCTCACTTGCGGGAAAATAATCAAAAGTGAAACAAGGTATTTTGTCTCACTGCTGTTCAGTGAAAGCATCTTCAAACATTACAGTATAGTTTATTTTTATTCATAAAAATATTCAATCCATTTCACTAGAGTCTTAGAAGAGTTAAGAATGACATTTATTTCCAGAGTCCTACTATTGAAAATATATGGGACAATTTTTTTCTACCTAGGCTGCAAGGTAGAAGGCTTCTGAGAAAGGATTTTATCTGCAAGAAAATTTTTGGTGGAGAAGGACAGGGAGAGGTTCAGGTAAAGTAAAACTCTAGATAAATTAGCAACTATTAAACTCTAGCATAATGCAAACATCTAAAAGAGATGTTCCCGCAGTTCTGAGTACTGACCTTGGAAACTTGGATTTGGATTTAACTTTTTAATTTCCAGAGGGTCCTCATAATTCAGCTCGCCTGCTGTATCATAGGTCTGTGCTTGAAAATGAGGTAAGTGCTGCTCATTTCACATGTTTCTGAGAATAAATTACATTAATCATGATATAATGCACGTAAGAAATAGGAAACAAGTAGGAAGTGGTGAGGAGCATTTGCACTGAGGAAGAAAAGAATGGTCCAAAGCTTCAAAAGTAATGAGGGAGAAAACTTTGCAGAGACAACTGCAAGGATTTGAACTACTATGCATTTACTGAGTACTATGATGGTTTCCTTCATGTGCAGAAAAATGGGGATTATCATAACTACATGCTCTTCCTGGAGCTGAGAAGCTAAGCAGAATAGGTCTCTGTACAGCTCTATCAATTTTACAGCATTTGCTGTCATAAAGGTGTCACAAAGAACAGACTTTGGCATTGAGAATTGAAAAGGGAAGGGATATTCTTCTGCCACAGAACCTCTCTCTTTCATTTCCCTCAAAAGATACCTGTAATCTGAGGAAAGATGTGTGCACACACACACTATATATCTATCTATATCTATATCATCTATATCAATCATCTATATAATCTATATAGTCTATGTCTATATCTGTCTGTATCTATGTAAGTCCTCATTAGAGGACTTATACATATGTACATATGCATACATATATATACATATACATATATATATATGTATGTACATATTCTGGGAAACAAATTCCTTCAATGAGGCACTTGTATATACAGATCTGTTCTTCAAATTTTACTTTTTGTACCTTTAGAGAAGGGATCCAGAAATGTCCCTTTGGTTCCTGATGATATTGTTTTATGAAGGGTCCAAAGGAAGACACAAATGCTGCTGTCAGTAAGACGTCACCACACAAAAGTTTTCTTCTGTGCTTTGAGGTTTTCAATGGACTGACTCCAACACGTTTATGGATTGCAAAGCAAGATTAGAAAATGTTATCTCCTGAGCACCTTGGAAGTGACAGAATGTTTAATCTCTGTGTTATTAACCAAAAGCACACAAAATTACAACAGGAGAAGTGCTCCATCAGCAAGAGATACACTTCCAAAGACTGCAAAGGCTGGAAACAATCCAGAATTTCTGGTGGTGACTTGAAAGCTTTGAGGCTGAAAACAATGGGATAGAACTCTTTGTAAAATATTCTCTCTACTGTTTTTTTTTCAGTAATTCGTGCTTTTTCTAGATCAGATAAAGCGTGGTGGACACACTTCAATATTGGCAGCATCTGGCGTCCTGCTGCTAGGGCAGCCATTTCCAGCAACATTCAGAAAAGGCAAGGAAACAAGAATATTAGAAGACAAGAAAGAGGAAGAAAAAATTGTTTCAACCTCAAAAAATATGTCGCTTCTGCTTTTTTTTCTTTTTTTTCCCAAGGGGAGGAGAAAGACAGCAGAGTAGGTGTCCCTGCCCATAGCAGGGGGTTTAGAACTTAGATGGTATTTAAGGCCCTTTCAAACCCAAAATGTTCTATGATTCTGTGCAGACCTGCAGGGGTTTTTGCTCTTATTTATCTTTCTTCATTTACCCACTAACTACAGAAATCTTACTCAGCTAAAGCTGCAATGATGGAATTTTGACAGGAGAAAAGATGAAGGTGGCCAAACACACAGGCTGCCCTGAGATGTTGTGTAATTTCCATGGTCCTGGACAATCTGGGTTAACCAATCCTGTTTGATCAATGAGGATGGATTAGAATATCTCAGAAGGTTCCCTCCAGCTGCAATGATTCTGTCAAAGTTAAACTCTAGAATAATTTTTTAAATATATGTATTTTTTCCTACAGAGAGCCCATGTTTCCCTTGTTCTTTTGCAGAGTTCATTTTAACCATACTAACCCTGGGATATTTAGGGTAAATAGTCAGGGATGTCTCAGATCCTGATGATTTATTATGAGCAGCTATGTGGAAAGATGTTATTTTATTACAGTTATGTGATAAAGACAGCCCACCATCTATTTGAAATTTAAGCTGGTTGCTAAAGAATTTCAGATGGATACTCTCCTTTTCATTCAGGATTTTCGACATGTCAAAAACCCCAAACTAGCAGTTTTGGCACATTATGCTTTGATTGTTCTGTGTGTACAGTTCCCAACAAAGGAACAAACCTATGCATGAATACATGCTTAAACAACTTCAACGTGGAGAGGAAGGTAAAAATTGACCACGCATTAGAGTAATTCTTGATGTAAAATAAGAACTAACTGTCATAACTTTTTTTCTTTGTTTGCTCTGTTTGAAATTCTGCAGATAAAATAAAGTTGTCTCATAGTTTGTTGACTTGCATTAGGGAAACCTCAGGAAATCACTCTCCAGTGACTGAAGCAGAGAAAGGGCTGGCAGGAAAGAAGGGGAGCATCCCAGAAGTACTTATAAGGACAGCCATTTATACTCTGCCTCTATATGGACATTTGTTTTTCAGAGCAATAATAGTAATCAAATAATATTTTTCCAGTCCTTTACATGATGTAATCTAAATAAATGAAAATATCTGAATGGAAAGTATCCTCTATACTTCATGTAATTTGATACTAAATGCTTGTTATTTGCTGGTGTCATCTGCTTCAGGGCTTAAAAGAAAACTTTTACTTGTGCTCATTTCTGAAAGCTGTACAGATTATAATCAACCTCAAGTAACAACTCATTCTCATCTAAAACACAATTTTCTATGTGTACAAAACCAAAGTAATAAAATAATTGTTAAATTTTATATTCATGAAGTATTTTCCACTTATGTTTTCCAGAAAAATCAGAAATGCTGAAGTGGTTAAACATTCAACCTTGGGAAGGCAGACACAGAATTCAATGATAACAGAAGTCTCAAAGCCTTTTGTTATAAAAGAGGAATATAGAAGGTCCACTAAGAAAATAGAAATATCTTTAATCAAATATGCTGCTTAAAATAGCTAGCATGTATGTATTTCACAATATAAACACAGGAATTTGGAGTGTGTTTATTTAGGAGGCCTCCTAAACCCCAGTTCCATCCGTAAGAGATGCACAATGGGTGACAAGTAAAGGACTATTCCTGATAAAGGTTCTAACAGCAATCTCTGCAATATAGCAGTTTTGCTTTGAAGTATTTTAGACATCCATTTTTGCCTACAGAAGTCATTGGATTTTTCTTTAAATCATTAACTGAGGGCAACAAGACAATAAATCCATTAATTTACAAGGGGCTTTTTGATTTATCCATTCTCTCTTCTTGTTGGCACTGATGGGTAAGTCATAAACAATAAAGAGTACCCAGCTCATTCTCCAAAATAGCTTTGAAATTTGAAGATTTGCTAAACATAGAATGATTGTCTATTTAAATCTTCAGTAATTTTACCATGCCAGCCAAGCACCATAAATCACTAGTGACATTGGCTAACAAGGGTTTAAGAGTTGGAACATGCAGTGTAATAAATTTCCAGACAGTTAAAAATCACTATAATTTTATTCTAATGCATTATAGATTGCCTGTAATGTCATCCTGGCCGGGGTGACCCATTTCTAATTTTGAACAGCTGTTCAGCTCGGGAGTTAGTTAATGATTAAATATAAATTGCCTGATTTATTAGTCTGAATGGCTGAGCTTCCAGGTCAATGCTATATAGACAAAATCATCAGTCTTGATGCTTTTCAGAAGTTAACTGTCTCCTGTTCTAGTCAAAAAGAATTTATTCTCAGAGGAAAAGGCTTGACATTCTCAATTAATCCTTTCCAATATTTTCCACGTTAACTTACACAATAAGATCACTAATAAAACCTCAAATTTTGGAGATAAACTTCTTTTAACTATGTGTAAATCTTCAAGACCTGGAGCCTAATCATGGGCTAAGGCCATTGACTTGCACAGACTTTACAAAGGCTTTGGAGGGCTGCAAGGCCAGGCCAATAGGGACCCTCTCAGGTGTCTTGGGACAAACAAAAGTTTTCATATGCACTTACTAACATCAACTTCACTGTTTTTCTACCAGAGGAAAGATTATTTACATATTTCACATTTCTAGCATAGTAACTTCATAATAATAATAAAAAAAAATCTGTTTAATTGCTGGGGTTTTGATTAGTTTTATGCTCTTACAATAATTTTTTTCCAAACTGATTTAATAATGATTGCTAGCCTCTGCTGAGATATTTGCAGAAACAAAAGTATCCACTCTGATCTTTTAAAGGAAGATCACAGGGATTTTAGGAAAGCCAACTTAAAATATTTATTCAGATTACCTTGGGAACTCATGTCATAGTGTAAATATTCCTTATACCTTCTATTTCCTGTCATATACATGTATTTGTCAAAAAAAGGAATTGTTAAAATTCTAGATGATGAATTGAAACAGAACAATTTCTGTAAGACTGAGGAGAGATTGCTCAGCAATGCTGTGGCTGACTCCAGTGGTTCTGTTAAATAGGCATGTGGCAGCTTTAATAATGTTTGTCTGCAAATAAAGCTAATAATCACAGTGAAATATATATAATTTTACCATAAATACATTTCATTCTTATTTAAAAATTATTAGTTTCTGTAAAACACCAAAAGCAAATAGCAAATATCTGATGGGTGCCTTCCACTTATTTGCAGTCTAAAGTGCAACAAGGGCAGATGCAGGGCGGCTCCATCCTGACCTAGAGGATTATTCAGTCTTTCTGCTCATTAACCAAAGGCTGCCCAGGCTGTCACAATGTGTTCACAGTTGTGTATAAATGTGGTGACTTCGTTATTGAGATTTCTCTCTAGCAATCATGCCAATATCAGTTTCTCAGCAATACTTGATTTTTAGGAAATAAAATTCTGGTGCAGCACATTTTACTTCACACAATTTTATTGAGAGTTTAGTTGTGGTTTGGGGTTGTTTGGTTGGGTCTTTTTCTTAATTTAAAGGTTTTCTAATAAAGGTAATCTGGTCACCTTTCTGCCTTCCTGCACTTCCTTTACCTATTTTCCCCACACAATCTTCAAAAATATAGTCTTAGCCTCCTGTTCAACAAAAAATTTCAACTATTTAAAAACTCTCACTAAGATGAATATTCAGGCAAAATCTTCTCCCCTCAGGTCACTTAACCAACCTGTTGGCTGGCCCAGTAATTTTGTTTATTCTGTTTAATCATCTGTTTCTTCAAATGCTTTCTCAAGTGAAGATGTAAGCTTATGCAGAAAAGAGATGGTTAAATAGTGTAGCTAAGGTTTGTTGTTTGGGGGTTTGTTTACTTTTTATAAGTATTGTTATTTTTATTTCAAATAATATATTTTAATCACAATAATTTTAACTTTGAGGGACACAAACTTCAGAGGAAATGTTTTGCTAAACTCTGTGGTCTTTTTCGTGCAGCTCCTGGACTATCATATTAACTAACAACAATTAAAAAAAAAATTCAAGACAGAATTATTATTTTCATTTTGCATATGAATCTGGAGACACAAAAACATTCAGTAATCTGCTCATGGGCAGATCTTCACACTGATCTGCACCTTCAACCACTCTGCATTCTGCTCAGAAGGCAGCAACATCCCTGACTTTGCTTTCAGGGGTTTCATACTGCATGTGCCTCAAATAAGTTACCTCAAACCAATTTGTTTCTCTAGAGTAACATACAGAGCTTACAACAGCAAGTTCCACTTGAAGGCAAAATTTTCCTTTGTGGGGTTTAATGAAAGAACAGTAGCAGGAGCAAGATGTGCTTACCTCCACAAAAGCTGTTTTTACCATTTTTGCAGGATCAGAGATTTTGCTCTCTTCTGTAAATTTTGATGCTCGAATTGGTGGTGTGCAACCAGAAAATTTAGAAATTATTTATAAATTTAAAATAAGAAATTTATTGGTAAAGGGGGAAAGATACATCTTATAGATTAATGAAATCTATTCGATTTCTTTAGGGATAATGAGGCAGCCAATACACTTTTTATGGTGATGAATCTTAAATTGAGAGAATAATGAGGACTTATACTCAAAAAGTATGAGGACTTGCCCTCAATAAGGGCATCTAACAGAGATGGGCTATAAGTAAAACTTCATCATTCTAGCATTCAAGGAATAAGAAGAAGGAGCACAGTAACAGTTCTCTATTCTTTTTTAGGAGAGACTTATTTCTAGACACCTCAAGTTTGCCTGCATGATAACACAGAGCTGACTATAATTCAAGTACACTCATCCATCAAAGGCTCAGGTAGTAAAGATGAGAGAGTGAGACAAACAGTAAGCAATGCCTCAATATCTGTGGGACTTTTTTTTAATACATAATAGTCTCCTTTATCACAGCAGTTCTTATCCTATGATTTCTGAATAGGAAAGTTGTCACTACAAAACACACCATTCCCTTTTGTCATCTTTTCATAGCATGCAACATAAATAAAGCCTAGCAACAGCAGAAATACATATTGCATTTTATACTCCAGCACCCTTAGTTCAACCTCTTATGGGATAAACCATGTACTTTAAATACATTTGTTTTCGAGGAAGCTCATGCCAGGAAACTCTGTTCCACAAATCACAGCAGAGAGCCATTCCTCTCCATAGCAAGCCTGCTGGACTGTGCCCTTGTATAATCCTTGTCAGGCACAGAGTATATTTTAAGTGCTCTCATATATTAATAGCAATGATTGTAATGATAAATAATAAAAATTGCACCACTTCTGCAAAAAGGATCAGCTTGGCCCAACTTTTTTGCCTTAGCACCGCTAAACTTTACTTTTCTTTTTTTGTCTTGCATAGTATAGGCATACTGATTGTGAAATATATATGAATGTAAAAAATCATAATTTTCACAAATATTTTTAGCAGATAACTAGTCCCATGAAGGATGGAAATCTGATTTATTTCCACTCAAAATACTTAGAATTTTGCTTGTGAAGAGACAATACCTTTTGATATTTCCTAACTACCTTTTCATTCCATTTACTATAATCAATTTACAATATAGCAATTGTTGGACTTGATGGGATATTAAAAATTTAACATGCAAGAAAGGATTCATAGTCATCATGCCCCACAGAATGTTTTTAATCATCTTCAGAACATTTAAAATGTTTGAAGTACACAGTGTATTTCTATTATTTATACCAGCCTGTATATATTTACCATCATTAAAGATTACTGTAACAATATTTATTACAATGTTGCCTATAGACCATAAAATAATTTAAGTCAGCAATTACCTTTAAGATCATAGAGTCCAACTGTTAACCCAGCACTGCCAAGCCCACCATTAAACCATGTCCCCAAATGCCACACCTACTAATCTTTGAAATACCTTCAGCGATGGTGACTCTACTGAGCAACCCTTTTGGTGAAGAAATTTTTCCTAATATGCAATCTAATCATTCTGTGACACAACCTGAGGCCATTTTCCTTTGTCCTTGTTGCCTGGGAGGGGAGCCTGCCCAGTTCACTCTGCAGAGCCTCCCTACCCTCCAGCAGATCAACACTCCTGCCCAGATGGGTGTTGGCTGTGAACTGACTGTGAGGGCAGCTGATCCCTCATCATTTCTCATTTAAAGATGTATTCTGGAGCCCATGAAAAGTGAAAGGAGGTCAGTAACTGTGCTGCCTAAACTGAAGGTGTGTTATTGATTACTAACAGCTGCACTGGTTATCATTGCTGAGAATTGCTGGCCACAAAAACTTCCATATGAAAAATATGTACAACTATCCTTGCCTCTCTCTCTTTGCCAACAGAAAGAACCTGAATTATGAGTCAGGGAGCACAGAATATCCATGAGTGCAGAAGCAGAGATCACTAGCATCTGATGCTCTGCCTTCAAGTTTATTCTTCAGAAAATTGATAGAGGAAGATGGAAAAGAGACAAGCAAATAAATGACTGAAAGGGAAAAGGGCAAGAAATAAACTGAAGGATAGGGGGCAATCCTGCTTTCTGGATACAGCTGACTGATATCTCAGAGAGACAGACACAGAAAAATGTCCATATATAGAGAGTGACTTCCCTTTAACATCAGAAGAATTCCTGTTTTTATGGACACAACTCTGAGTTGTTTACTCAAATAACTCAGTTAAGCACTAAGAGCTTCCTACAGGCTGATGGGCTACACAGGTTTGTCAGCAGTTAAGGTAAATAAAATCTAAGTTCCTGTTGCTATGAAGTGCCTGCATGGTACATTTTTGTTTTCCCAGAAAAAAATGCAAGTTTGCCTTCCCTTTTTACTAATTTCATAGATTTCCTTACACAGTGGATCTTACCTTTAAAAAGTCTGACGTGAACCAGATGGAACAGGTTGCATAGGTCCACATTACAAAATACTGAATGAAGAATGAAATCAAGCAGATCAAGAAGTACCATGGTTGGAAAATGGAACTGTTGAAACTTTGCTAGATGTTAAACTCTCTAGAAAGGACAAAGAAAACTGTCTGATATATCTGCAGCATTTTGTTCGAACTATAAAGATGGAGGACAATAAAAATGTCAATGTTTCATGCTGAATTTGCATCTTTTCATCAGCTAATTCTGGTTAATGCTACTGCTGTACATCACAGCATGAACAGCACATTGCACACCATGTCCTTTAGTATATGGAATAATGTAAATTTCCAGCTGGGGAAGCCGAGCTGCTTTTAAATGTAATGTTTAACAGCACAGTTCAGGATCATTGAATAGGGATGAAAATCTGCAGAGAAATTTATTCACTGTTGACCATGTTGTACATGTTTACATGGAGAAAAAGGATGAGCCCAAGAGAGCAAAGTGCAAAGACAGGAAGGGATCCTGCACTCACCAGTCTGCAGACTTCATTCCATCTGCTGAACTTTTCTAATGAACTCAGTCTCTCATCATCCTCTAACATTTCACAGGTAGGAAACCATCAGAGGAAATGCATTTCTCAGCCATATAATTTCCTATAAGCAAAACTTTTTGAATGATCATTTTATAAAGTGAGTGTCACGATCCCAACTTGTTACAATTCTGGAAAAAAATTCCTAAGCTTCATAGATTGTTTGAAGTTCTGGTACAAGATAATTTCCAATTTTTTTTTTCCTTCTAGTTGCCAGTCCTTGGGAAGCTATCAATGTCATTTATATGTGTCTTAATGTTATGCACTACTTACAGACATTGTGATAACTTCCAGTCTGCCACACAACTATTAGATAAAATTAGACATGTAATTAAAATTAGGTTACTTCAATCACTTTCAAATATTTTCTTTAAATAACATTTTAACATTTCCTCTCCATCAATGAGAAATTATATGGTTTGAGTACAATAGGTAGAGAAATCATTGCTAGTGCAAATGCATGGAAGCTGTTGGGCTATAGCATATATACAGTTAAGCAGTTTGTGGAATTCAGTAACTTCAATCACCTCACAAATGGAAAAAAAGGATGATACATTAGATGAGAATCCCATTCCTATCCGGAATTTGCAAGATATTAGAATGCACAATATTTTGCACTGGCCTGTGCAAAGGATTGCATTGTAACTGAAGCTTGTGATTGGAGGCTGAATAGTAGAGCACCTAAAAACAGAGACTGGACATTCTTCTTGAGAGATGAATGCAACATGTGGACCACAAAAAGCAAATACAGAAATACCCAAGAAGAATAATTTGTCTTAAAAAAAAAAAAAAAAAAAAAAAAAAAGCCAATCATCCACAGTACAGAAATGGTAGGTTAAGACATTAATTATCTAAGGGTACATTTTTTAAGGTTTTTCATAAAACTGAATCTCTTCTTGACATCTTCAAATTTATGGACTAATCAAAAGTCAGTTATGAGAAACAAGTCAAAACCAAGTTTTCCTGAGTGATATGTGCAGGAGTTTTTACTATATAACATTTACTTAAATGTTAGAAATATATCTTAGCATGTATAGTAGACACACTTCCTAGACAGGTATTTCCTATTCATTCTTCTGCTGAAGTTAATCTTAAAAAATATTACTGGATGAACTAAATTTCAATTTTATTTTTGGAATCATAAAATTATATAGTTTAGAAGGATCTTTGGGTGTCATCTACTCCTACTCTCAACTCATTACAGGAATAACTTAAAAATTTGTCTTTGAGTTCTTCATGAGTTTTTTGAATTCTTCAGCAATCAAGAAGTACTCATAAAAAGTTCAAATATGTTATTTTGCATTTGTCAACAATGAATTTGTCCAACTGTAGAGTTACCTGTTCAACAACTCCATGAGCTCTGGAGCTTATTATTATTATGAGTACTATCTACTAGAGAATTAAAAATTAAGGCTATAATTCCTTAGAAAAGTTCATCAGGTGGATCAGCAAGGGTATGAATTAGTTATAAAAATAATAGCTTTAATGGCTATTATTTTATAACGGCTTTAACGGATCCTCCCACCATGTAAAGGGAATCCTGGTTGAATATGCAGTATGGATTTTAAAAAGTGGTTAGTAAAAATATTCATAGTAAATGTCAGTATCACAATTGCTGACCTAACACAGGAAATAGAGAAATACAAAGGAATTTCAACTTCACCTGTAATACAGAATTCTTCCTATTAGGATCTAAGCACAACTGAGAGAAATACTGCTGCTAACAACCCTCAGAAAATGCATGAGGTAAGAAAAGGGGAAGTAAATAAATGTAAAAAAAGGTAAACAAATTTTTAAAAAATGGGAAGTGAACAAATGCAAAAAAATTATTTGGATTTGGAGGCTGATTGAATTTGAGGTCACCTAAACCAGGAAAAGGTTATTTGAGATACTGTCAGAGATGTATTTGTGTTTTTTCAGAGGAACACATTAAAACAATAAAAGATTCCATGAGTTTAAGGGGTGACTGATGTGAAGAAAAATATAAAATATCCCCAAAACAACACCAGAAGGCTATTTTTGTCCAAAAGTGTTTGTACTTATAAGTCATATATCAATATAGATGTGTGAAATAAAAAACATGGTGCTCCCATAAAGCTGTCTTCTAGTGCAGATCCAAGCTTCATTAGGGTAGATTTTGATCTAAATGGGCAACTCCAAGGTCATAAGGCTAAGGCTGTCTCACATGGAAGAAAAATACTTGCTGTAACAGCTGATGGGATTTTTGGGGTGGGGGTCAGAGGGATCAGAAGATAAAGTCAGATGGTACAATCTATCTTTGTTTAGCCATTAAACGGTATCTCCTTCAGAACAAGAAAAAAAAAAAAAGGATATTAAAATAGCAGGAAGAAAACCAGGAAATTCCCGAAATAAAGAATTAAATTCTAAAATATCATAACTCACAGGCTTGCGAGAGTTTCCAGAAAAGTGAATGTTTGTCATTCTTTTAAAATGTTAATTCAAGAGAAAGCAATGAGAATAAATGCCACATTAGAGATTTGCTCAGCCTTTGTTTATTGCTTGATATCTTAAATTGTGAGGTTACAGATCTAAATATTGCCAACAAAAAGGTCGGAAGCAAAGTCAAAGTCTTTTAAAACTAATTAATGTCACAGCTTTCAAAGAAAGCATTTGAAGATTTCTTTGCTTAGTAAGGTTGATTAGCTTGCAGCAAAAACTCCTTCCACCCGCCATCTCCCAAGATACCATAAGATGTCTTTGTATCAAGAACGCTTTGTGCTGCAGTTGCTCCACTAAATGCATACTTACACAACAAATAATCCCTCTCAAAAGTTCAATAGATACTTGATGACAAGTGTGGTCTTCAATTACATCATTAACTCACAAGACACTTGTCAGCAAAAGACTAACCAAAGTTTCCTCTTCTGAGTGCACGTGAGCACACACGTGTACCCGTGTTTGTGGGTCTTTCAAAGAATCAGAGGAGATTTGATGCTGTTTTTATCATATGTTTAATGACAAAATTTAACACAAATGAGCGTGAGCTTCTATAGCCCTTTCTGGGTGTTATTGCTATACTGCAGTAGGTCATTACTGGTATAAAAACTTGGCACATATTCATTGTAAAACTCACAGTCAGTTACTTCTCTCAACCACCATTCCAATTATTAGTCCAATTAACCATTCCAGTTATTAGTCTATTGGTTGTGATGTGCCTAGATGGCTTTGAGGAAATTCAGTAATTTTGGGTAAACAGCTTCATGTGCTGCCTCCCAAACTGCAGATTGTTCTTCAGTATATTTGTGGGGAAAATAGTGATAAGCCCTAACGTGAGCATGCCTTTAATAGTTGAACGAGGTAGTAATAAAATCAATACAAATTAAACACATTAAAATAACTAAATAAATGTTAATGAAATTAAGGGGGCTCAAGGTGTTAGAGAATGAAGTTTATTAATCAAGAAATACTTACAAGAAGATTTTTCCTGATGACTTCTAGTTTTCCTGTAGCTGCTGCTAATTCAGTGTTAGCCTGAGTCAGTGCGTAATGTTTTGGTTTTCTCTCACAATACACCTTGAAAAAGACGTGCGACATTGGTTCATTAGAGAAGAAACTGGTCTCACTTCCTTACAAAAATTACAAACTACTTCTGATGAAAGACTTTAAGATAATCCCAGTAGTCTTTCATAATATACCTTTGCTTTAGACCAATTTTTCTACATGACAATGAGTGAGGCAAAGATTTCTTTCGTTACTGACTACAGCAGATCTTATGATAATCTATAGAAGGACATTTTAAGCAGAACTAAATGCAACCTTAGTGGGTCTACTCTCCAACTAGAATTAATTTATAAGTATCACTTTCATGATTTTAGAATACAGGTGGTAATCAGACAGGCATTACACTTGAGTAAATTTCATCTACAATTGATAAGTTTTTTACTGCTCAGTAATTAAATGAGCATGCTATATTGCTAGGATGAATGGAGAAATCCTGCTGCCAGGTGCTCCAGGGAATCACAAATGATAAACCCTGTCTCATATGCCAGCCAGACCCAGGATGGATGTTTCAAGTGAAACATGTACATCTGGAGAATATTTCCCAACTGTTGCATTGTAATGATGGTTGAAAAGTCCTCGACAGCTACATCTTTTTTATCACTTCCTGCTAAATGCAAATACACACACACATACTGCCAAGTACTGAACACTTCCCACTTGATCTCTGGTGGTTGTTACATGCTCCCCAGAACACTAAACTGAAATAAATAATTAAAATAATAAAAAATTCATTAACTGAAATTCTCCCATCAGGGCTAGTTCAAGAGCTGATATATACATATCTCACTTAATTTTGCTATATTGATGACCTAGGCACAGAGACCAGCTGCTGCAAAGGATTTTGTATGAACATATTTGAGTTGAAATCTGGATCCTTCAAGTAAGGTTCCTTGGCAACCTTCAGACAATGCTGAGAAATATGCTCCTTATCATAGTTGATTAAATCTTGCAGAGTCATCAACCTGTGAGAAGTTCCAGTGCATATAGCATTCAATTATTTTAAAGCAGAAGCATAAAAATAATCTTTCATCTCAAAGGTAGAATCCTAGAATCCTGCACTAGCTAATTGATTTAGAAATGCTGTTCAGTACAAGGCAAAAATATTTTCCCCAAAACACAAAAGTATTCACTGTCACAAATACAGTCTGTGATTTATGTCTTGCTTGAGAAATTATTGGGAAATCAGATAAATATAATGAAATGTTCTCCCTTTCATTTTCTCCTGGTTTTGCATTCAATAAATCCCAATGGTTCTCAAGCTGGCTTGAGTTTGTCACCAAAGGTACACAAAAAAGAGCAATGCAGGGTCATATCTTCTCCCACTAAATTGAAGCTGCAAGAAAATGAAGGTGTGATTTATTTTCTTTTTCTCTGACTCTCTTTTTGAACTATTATTTACTTTCAGATAGTATCTGATGTCCATTTGATATTTACCTTTCCTATAAAGAATTTTGTGTCCTTAGGCCCTTTCCCTTAATGTGACAGGATGCTGGTTTTTGCTGGGATAGAGTTAATTTTCTTCAGAGTGGCTGGTTTGGAGCTGTGTTTTGGGTGTGTGCTGAACACAGGGTTGATAATACAGAGATGTTTTATTGCTGCTGAGCAGAGCTTACACAGACCCAAGTTTTTTCTGCTTTCTGTACTGCCATGCTGGTGTGGGGACTGGGGATGCATGAGAGGCTGGGAGGAGACACAGGAGAGTTTAATATCTTAATCAATTACACAGACAGTGGGATCAAGTTCACCCTCAGCAAATTTGTAGATGATACCAGAGTGGTGTGACTGCCATGCCTGAGGGATGGGGTGTTACCTAGTAATGCAGGGCAGGAGATCAGGTAAGGTATCTGTACAAAAAAGCTGGGGCATATTAGGGCTATTACTCCTGAGGAGTTACTGAACTCAGTGGGGAACTCAATAGCCTGTGCCATTGCAGCAGTAAGCTGCAAGCCTTTCATGATCTAGGTTCAAATGCAAAAAGCTGGAGCTAAACAAGAGTGAAGACTTTTTGCTAAGATTTTGAGACCCATGAACTTTTTTCTTTCACTGTCCCTTCTTCCCCTTCAAAGGGTGTTCTTATAGATAATTAGATGAAATGCCAAGAAGGCAATGACTGGTTCAGTGCTGCACTGGAGCTTTCCATAAATAGCAAAATATTCACTCCAGTCTTGGGGTTAGGAAAACATGTAAAATTTGTCAAACCAGCCTCCATCTTTAGCCAAATTTGCCTTCTTTTTGTTCCTCATGTTCTAGGTCACAACAAGGGAGAAACATTGTACTTAATTTCAGGTTTGGAAATTGAATAACCATCAGTTCAAGCAGCTTTGTCAAGACACTTATTTTGGCTTAATAGTGGCTTAGATCAGTGACTTTACATCAGTTAGCATCAGTCTTACATGAAATCTGAGTGCCTCCACAACTTTCTGCAACAATTTAATTATCTGTTTAAAAGCTGATTATGGTTTCATTGGTGCAAATTTATGTGGGAGAGTAAACCTGGGGCCATTCTGTATCATCAGCAATTGTGTATTTGGAAGATTACCATACACGCTTTTAAAGATACATTGCCTGAGGCTGAAGTCAGTTATACTTGGTTCATCCTTATTCTTGTACCTCATGCTCATCTCACAGACTCATTTCCTGTCAGGTCTTGCTTAAACCTAGTTTAATTACAGAGAAAGAAGATATTACAATGATCATGATGTTAATACTTGGCTCAAGCACTCTGCATTGGCAGTAACAAGTCTCTGTAAGAATTTAATACCCTTATAAAACCTGTTTCAACAATTGCTGGGGACATTTTCCATGTACACATTTATTAGATAGGACACACACAGCCACTATCTGTGGAAATAACAAATATTAAAAATCAATGTGGATTACATTATAAATGACAAGTTACTAATCAAGTTAAATATGTCCCTCATCTCCTGTGATGCAGCTTTTATGATTTGTTCCTAATCCTCAGCTGGTGTCACTGTCACACATATACCTACACCATGATCTGTACATTTTCTGTCTTTAAAGGGGAAGGTCCTGTTTTAAAAAGCAATGGCATATTCACCTTCACGTGTAAGCTGCTCTGGCTGACAACATTCAGAACACAATAACAGCCAGCAAAATGACAGCAGTGTTACTGCCTAGTATTTATAAACCTTTCCAGTGTCATGTTCATGGTAAAACCCTTGTTTATTACTATACAGGTGTGCAGCCCTGCCACAGTTATGTAGAATGCAGACTGAACTCACTTTTCCTAATAAATCAGATCTAAAGTGATTTTCATTCTTCACCTATTCTTTTTTAAGTAATACTTCACTCCAAGTCAATACCTCCAAGGTATTTACTTGCTTAAGGTTGTAAACCTCAAAAAGCTCTTGTAAACTCCAATTTAAAATCTATAGACCAGGAAAGCAAAAATAATTTTTTATAGGGTGACATATTTTAATCAATTAGGAAGAGTCTTCACAAATTACTTAGCTGAAGATGTATTCTCATTTGCTGGGCTTTTTTTGGTAACAAAAAATGAGAGAAGATTAGTGTTTAGAAATTATCGTTAGCCTTATGAAACAGTTTTAGATTAATGTAGCACAAAATGACACTTTCATTTCCAATGAAAACATTTCAGAAGTGCAATAAAGCAATGAACAGTGGAGTACAGTAATCATTAGTGTCAGGCGCTGAACTTCATCCCTGAAACAAAGTCGCCCAAAGATGTGATTATCTCACAATAATCACTCTATGTGTTTCACCTAGCTGCTTAATGAAGTAATTAAAATTGTGTTAAGGGTGTATTTTGAACATTCAAATTTATCAGAAGCATATGGAACCAATAAAGGAAAAGCATCACATGAGAAGTGTTTGATAGGGTGTTGAGCTCTTGGATCCCGTTTGTACAAGTTTAATTAATTGCATGATGTGGACTTGAAACTTCATGGCCATTTTAAAGTCCTGTGTGAGATAAGGAACAAAAAAAAGGCTGAAGTCTGAAATTAGCTTAATACAGAGAAATATAAAGGTACTGATCATGTCTTCATTTATCTCTGTATCAAAAATTACTTTTCTCTCAGTAAAATTAGGATCAGACACAAGGTTTTTGGTATTAAATAGCATCTGGTGGTAAGTATTTAAGAAACAAAATTGAAGAAAATGAGAGGAAATTTTGAATGTTTAGACAGGATAGTCTTCCCTGATAGTCAGTATCTGGAAACTACAAAATCATTGGAAACTTGAAGTTTCCATATCTCAAAATCAGGCATTGACAACTACTACAAGTCAATCAAGAACTCTTTTCTGCACTATTGGTCAATGACATAGCATACGTGAGAGTTTGCAGCAAAATGCCAGACTTGAATGAGCCTTCCAGACTCTAAAGGCAGAGGGACTTCACTTTACAGCACTCCATACTGCTGGTGCTTTATTTCAAAAGCCACGCTTGCAACTGTAGATGGAAATTTTAGACTCCTGTTGAAATTATGTGCACCTGGCTCTCAGCAGCCATGGGACGGAGGTTCCCGGCTGCTGTCCCACTGTGGCCACAGGACAGACACCGAGCGGCCGCCCCGAGTCTGTGCCCAGCCTGGTGCGGATGGGGAGCGCAGCAGGGCACAGAGCACAGGGAAACCGAGGCACAGGAATAGGGAAGGACACTTGTCTGAGTCTCCGAGGATTTAATCCCCAAGGGGGGTCACGGCAAGTGACAAATCTGAACCTGAAGGAGGTACTTTAAAGAGTAGAGGGAACACGGGGAGGACACAACCTGTGACCAACAGGAGGCATTAGGGGAGGGGTGCAGGGTAAGGGCTCCCCAATAGGAGCCAACACGGGGAGGGAGCAAACCTTACAGCCCAATTCTGCTTTGAGGAAGGGATGAGAGACAGGGAACACTCCAGAACCAAAGGAGTGTGCTATCTTTGGTGAGACAAGGGAACAAGGGAGGTATACAGGTGGGTTGACATGTGGATTGACATACATTTTGGCAGGGAAAACTGTGGTAAACAGCTCAGGACTGAGCCATTAGGGAAGCCAAATGGGGTACATAGACTGAACCATCACAAACTTATAACAAGGAATATTAAAACCTACTACAGAAGAACCAACTGTAAAATAACAGACTACCACAATTATGCATTTCTATTCATTCTGTGGTGAACAGTAAAACATGTTTCCATGCTTCTTTTGTGTTTCCAACACAGATCTTGATAACTAATGCTAACAGACTGAACTGAGACCAAAAAGCAGAGTCAACACTGAAGACATATATTGTCAGAAATGCTATTGTAATCTTAATATTCAAGGTTTATACCTTGTAAAATGGTGGAATGAACTGTATCAATTGAGTTGTTCAATTTACCTGGAGCCTCAAAGCCTTTAGAAATCTGAAGTGTTAAGATATGACCCTCTGACCTTTACTGTATTACAAATAGGTCTGATTCTCGAGATCCACATCCATTAAATGCTTGAATGAGTTCAGTATTTATTGTTCTTTCATCTCATTAGAACAGCTAAAAGGTTAGGAAAAGGCATAATGTAAAGAAAGGTCAAGTGGTAATCATGGTGTGAAATGCTGTTACATGTGTAAGTATAATAATTCTTTAGACTTTATGCTCCCTGGAGAGGAAGTTGTTCAAAACTGTTCACCTAAAAAGGTTTATTTTGTGCTAAATATAGCTCAGCATCAGTAAATAGGAGAATTAGACTGACCTTTAGCTCCTCCGCATCTGCAATGGCCTTTTCTTGGCTCAGTTTCCCAGGCTGAAACCCTATCTTAGCAATCAAAGCTTCAGTATGTTGATTTTTCAGTTGCAGTTCTGTCTCTTGAGTAGCAAGTTTGGATTTTAGATCTTCTACCTACAGGGCAAAAGGTAATGCATTATTCAGAGCATTCTGCATGGTTCTGAGACCCAAAAGCTGAACTGAAAACAAAATTCATGTTTTGTGGGTTTCTAACAAGCAGCACTGTCTTTTCATTTTTTTAATCTTGTTTTTCCTGTTTGTACCTGACAGGATTTTGTGGACATAAATAATTTAATAATGGCAGCCTAGGTGCACCCACCACAGATCCCAGAGCTTGCCTGAGATGCTCAGATGTCTGTCCTGCTCCTGAGGCTGGGGCTGCAGTCAGGTGTCTCAGCGGTGCACAAGAAGCGCAGCTGCTGCACGCGGCAAAGGCGCCAATGTAAAGGCAGAAGGATGCCATGAAAAATGCTTGGTATTCACTCTGAGCAGATAATTCCAGCAGAGCTTTGCTGAAAGGTTGAGGCACACTCAGAGACTGCTGAACAAAAACTATCTGGCTTTGTGCTGAAATAAAAATTCATTGCCTGCCAGTTGAGAAACTCATATAAAAATATCCAGTAACAATATATTTTCACATATAAAGATTTTTTTCAAATGACTGTGAGTTTGACATGGTTTGGGGTTTTTTTTTTGTTTTTCTGCTAAGCTACCAATCATTTTGTCTGAGAGCTAGTCAAGATATATTTTAACCAGAGAGTTCTTGGTAATCTAATCTGGATAGGGCTGATAAGACAAAGTGGAAGACAAATATTAGAGGCTTTAAACTTTAATCACATGGAAGGTCTTGACAGCTCTCCCAATTTGGTGGGGTCCTGAAATGTTACAAAATGGACCGAATGTACCTTTTCAAAATTTGACCATTTGATTTGACAAAGCTGTAACA
The DNA here is from genome assembly GCF_048771995.1 of Taeniopygia guttata. Lineage (NCBI taxonomy): Eukaryota > Metazoa > Chordata > Aves > Passeriformes > Estrildidae > Taeniopygia > Taeniopygia guttata. The sequence goes on along the minus strand of NC_133026.1, from coordinate 31,579,469 downwards.
TTGAGTTTTAACAGATGACAGTAGAGATCCCAAATCTCTCCACTCATTTTATTTTTCAATTTGTTTGAGCTGACTTTATGTCTTTTTCTTTAAGCAAAATACTAAACAGTGCTTCATTTGATATTCTTCTGTAAAGCTCCAGAGTGCAGGGCAAAAATGGCTCAATGTTCAAGTGCCTGGCTAGATCGTGCCTGGAGCTGTGGGTCTGTCAGCCAGCACAGCATGCAGCATATGAAATTGTCCAATTACCATTTGGTCCTCATCAAATTAGAAATCAGAGAAACAAGAGCATTTTAATAATTTACTAGCAGAGGCTACTTTATTAAAAACAGAGTTTAAAGACTCAACCACGCTGTTCTGTTGACCATTTTTTGGAAGGTCTTCAGCTGACAAAATGGGAATAAGCTAGCCAGCTCCCATTATTAACCTCATGCAGCAGCATCATGATGCAATGTCATGCAAAGCCTGCGGCTGAGCATTTTATTTGCATAAAAGCACACAGAATTTTAGTTTTAAATCAAGGAATCACTGGATTATGATTTGTCTTCAGAATTTGCAAAGGGGATTAGGGAACATGTGTGTGGGTGGGATGGGGTAAAGGTTTCCAAGCAATTTCCCCTTCTTTCTGTCTTTGTGGGCTGGTCAGCCACTGAGGAACTGTAAGCAGAAGCACTGAGTGGGGCTAAGTGGCACTAGCCTCACAAGCAGGTGACAACAGCTCATGGAAACGCTTCACACATGTTCCTCCTGCTCTCATTACCCCTCAGCTGGTCACTGGTCACGCACAAAACCCACAAGTATGGAGCTGCCTCTTCTCTCTCCCCGAGTTCAGCTTTTACTGTGGCACTTGCTTCCCTCCCACCATTTCACAGTAGCCCCACTACACTCCTCCTGCCTCCAGATTTTGTCCTTGCTTAAATGGATTGTCCCCTCTTTCCAAAGGTGGCTATAGAGCTCAAAGAGTTTCTATTAAAAAAAAATATATATATATAAACCACAGTTTCAAAAATCAAGTAGTGTCAATGTAACAAAAATGCCACTCCACAACTAATCAGTCTAATGAAAAGGTGATGATGATTTGCAAGATTTGCAATAAAACAAAGATTATTTATAAAGAATGGAAGAAAAGGTTGTGGCTTTCACAGTTTACCTGGAAAGCTGCTGCCTTCCTTCTTTCTGAAAAATCTTCTGCATGCCATTTACCAAGTGTCATGACAGCCTTTTTTTTTTTTTGTCTAGGAGGAAATTATAAAGCATTATTTGCTCCAGGAAACTATTTGGAGTGGTGTAATTGTACTACCTCTTGTTATGATTGTACTTGGCACTCAGGACACTCACACTGGTGTGGGCAGAAGCCATAAAATCCCCATAAACCATTAAGTTCTGGATGAGTAGCTGTACATACTGAAGGAAAAAGAACAAATGGAAACACAGGAACAAAGAAATACTTCCAAAATTTAGTATATCTATATAAGTTAAGTGTGTCCATGTATGTTTCTAAGGATGGTTCATTCACAAAACTCTTCTTCAATCTACCCGAAATATAATGCGGTCAGCATGTAAAAAAGCAAAATGAGCCTTCCCCAGCTGTTTTGCATATCAATTAATTAATTTTGCACTGGCATTCATCAAGTCTTCATCACCACAGAAGCTCAGTATTTCAACATACTTTATTATTTTTTAATAAACATTCCTAAAAACTAGGAACAGAGATTAAACCATACTGCTACATGCAGAGTTCATATACTATGGATTTTCTACTTCACCTCTGTAACTCCTGTCGAAGAAAAATCCTCTGTAGGTTAAAGAAATACAGTAGAGTGGTTAATCACAGTGGTGCTCACACACTTCACATATCATCAAATTCCTGTTTGGAGTGAAGTGCATTTTTGCCATCAACTTTAGCTTGAACAGAACTGGACACCACAATTTATATTTCCAAAGTTGTACCACCCCTGCTTATCTGTGCTTCCGAAACATAGACTGACAAACTGTAATAAGGGCAGGATTCAGACCACTGTGGAGTTCTCTCCCTAAAGCTGAGCCTCTAGATACCATAAGATGTCAGAAAATCAGCAATATTCCTGTGTTAAAATTACCTTTTATCAACTTAAAGGGGTATTAAGCAGAAAAGTAGCATGACTTTATGGAATTCAGATTCACTCCCAGCTGTGACAGTGGAGGCTCTTCCCTATGTGCCAGCCAGGCATCCAACCACCAACTACAACTCCAGCTGCAGGCGAATCTCAGCACACTGCAGGAGGGACCCCAGAGCACTATTGTGGCCCTGTGGTGGGTCCCGCACAGCACCACGTGGGGCTTCTCTCTGATCGCTGAGACCAAAATCCAGCTGAGGCCGGAAATTTCTCTTCACATGCTACATAAAAATCAAAACAGGCCAGGCACATTTAAAACAGCTCCAGATGGTCATTAAATGAGGAAAATGAAGAGATAAAATGCCTGTCTTTATTCATCTCTGACAGCAAGAAGAGAGGTTCAGGATCAAAGTTCAAAGGTCTATTTTCTAAATTTGTTGAAAACTGAACTAGCAAATGTAAGGCATCAGTCCAGTTCTTTGAATTAGAGTATACTTTCCCAGGATAAACAAGAAATAGGAAATCTCCAGAATTAATTTTTATTTGCTTCAAGCTACCCTATCCACATATACTTATAGAATAAATTCATATATGTGTCTAAGCAAGAGTACTGTATACAAAATTAAAAGGGAAATACTAAGAAAACACATTTAACTCCATCACTGTAACTAACTTTCATTTTGTCCTCTATGACTTCTAACACACTTAAACTTTATCATTTGTGGAGTCACATCTCCCTCATTTTAATGATTATTTATTGCATTCTCTACAAGACAAACCCAGTTCAATTAATCAAGGGAAGCCTAAAAATCAATTAATATGTATTAAATGAGCTACACCAACTCTTAGGAAAGTCACACATAATTTACCAAAGCATTGTCAATAATGCTTAGGGAACTTTGGGAAAATTGCTCATGAGTGGCTGTTGATGCAGTCAAATGTTTTAAGCCTACATCATTAATATTACAATCAGGTTGATGCAGAAAGGCTTGCCATTTTTCTCAGTAAGAAAACTCATTATTTTCTTGTGCCTTTGCAGAGCTAGTTTAGAAGAATACTTATTTAACCTATAAGCAGAAAAACAGAAATTAAAGCAAGAACTAAATAAAGAATGATTTGCATTTAGGGAAAGCAGAGGCAAATTGTTTTACAAAAAGGAAAAACCAGAACATCATTAGCGGAAGCAAAGTAGCACAAATTCATCTTTTAAAAAATCATTTGTAAAAGCAAGGCTAGTCAGCAGGAATAGACATTTTATGCAGATTTGAGCAGCATTTAGCTTTCAACTGAAAAGTGTTTCACCCTTTTCTCCTTTTTTCATTGTTTGCGACACATACGCACCCTGCAGTAGAGCTCTTCCCAGTGAAAGACAACCTCCTTACACATGATCCTTATGAGAGGTCTCTACTCAGCAGCCCTGAAAAGCCCTCTAACAACAGTTTCATTTGTAAATCAGTGAGGGACGGAGTGGGTTCCGGTAGAGCTGGAAGTGGCCCGAGACAACTTGTCTCAATGGGGCAAAATAACTATTGTTATCGAGCTTAACAAAATGGCACAGCATGGGAGACACGCCGAGCCAGAGAGCAGCTGGTTGTAATTCACACTGGTTTTCAGAAAACACTAATCGTTCCCGAACAGACCTCTTTGAGGATTGGTCTTCCCTGCATTTTCAATTTGTCACTTTCTCTTATGATAAGGTCAGCGGTGACAGCACTTCCTGACATTAACAGCTGTGGCTTTTAAAAGGGTCATTGTGGAACTACTAATTGCAGTAATTTCATTAGCATAAATTATTTATTCTGCCATTCATTTATCTCCAGGATTTTTTTTTTTTAATACTACATTGTACTTTTCAATATATGCTCATTCAGGGTTGTAGGCAAAGGAAATTATTACTGCTAATTTAGCCTTCTTTATGGGGGGAAAAAAAAGCAAACAAAAAAGAGTTGATACAGTAACAAAATTTGATTTAACATCAGTTCACTAGAAAACTTAAAGTAGCTTGAAGCCAAAAATGAAGATTAGGCTGGTACAAATCAAAACCATTCATCAGTGCTGAAGAGCAAGCATTAAACCTATATACATTTTAAAAGAAAATACGAGAGTGAAGTAGGTTCATTCTTATAGAATCTCTCTACTCTAGGGCTTGGCTGATTGACTTTAAACATAAAAAAAGAACCCCAAGGCAAGTTACGAGTAGTTTTTACAGGAATTTTGCCTGCATCCTCCCTCTACCTTTTCTCAGGATGTAAAATAGTCATTACTATCAAATATATAAATCTTAACCCTTTGTGGTTACGTTAAGCTAGCTGAAACATGCCAAGTAAAGAACAAAAAAGGCCAATGTCACTGAAAATTAACACATGTTGCAGGCAATTATCAAAACTGAGGAAAAAAAGCCAAGTCAATGTTTGCTAGAATGAAAAGGTAACTGGGAAGTGTGAGTGGGTGGACAGGGGGAGTTTTACAGGCAAGGAGAGAAAACAAAATATTAATCCAGGTGGCTTCTTTGCCACACTGAACGTTGTAGAGTACTTTAGAGTATGATGAACTAAGAGCATAATGAATTTATCCTTGGTATGCTTAACGGTGAGTCCTGTTTGGTGCTAAGCAGCATAAAAGACAGAAATAATAAAATACTCAAAGATCATAGAGATGCACACAGTTGTTATTTTCAAAGATGTGAATTAAAGAATCGTGATCCTTTTATTCTGCACTGAGTGATATGTGACACCAGATGAAAGCAAGAAAGGGGAGGTGTCTGTCATGCTGAATTTGGACACAGATTATTTTAAAATACTGTATATTGTGTCTTATATCAAATGAGGTATAAAAGCACCTTTGTAAGTTCATGAAGCTCAGTACATGGATTTCAGAACTGCTACACTCTGTTCTTTTCTTGTGCTCTTTTAAAATGAAGCTTAGCAATTTCAGTATGAAACAGAAGAGGGCTCCTCTCCCTCTCCTCTCCTCTCCTCTCCTCTCCTCTCCTCTCCTCTCCTCTCCTCTCCTCTCCTCTCCTCTCCTCTCCTCTCCTCTCCTCTCCTCTCCTCTCCTCTCCTCTCCTCTCCTCTCCTCTCCTCTCCTCTCCTCTCCTCTCCTCTCCTCTCCTCTCCTCTCCTCTCCTCTCCTCTCCTCTCCTCTCCTCTCCTCTCCTCTCCTCTCCTCTCCTCTCCTCTCCTCTCCTCTCCTCTCCTCTCCTCTCCTCTCCTCTCCTCTCCTCTCCTCTCCTCTCCTCTCCTCTCCTCTCCTCTCCTCTCCTCTCCTCTCCTCTCCTCTCCTCTCCTCTCCTCTCCTCTCCTCTCCTCTCCTCTCCTCTCCTCTCCTCTCCTCTCCTCTCCTCTCCTCTCCTCTCCTCTCCTCTCCTCTCCTCTCCTCTCCTCTCCTCTCCTCTCCTCTCCTCTCCTCTCCTCTCCTCTCCTCTCCTCTCCTCTCCTCTCCTCTCCTCTCCTCTCCTCTCCTCTCCTCTCCTCTCCTCTCCTCTCCTCTCCTCTCCTCTCCTCTCCTCTCCTCTCCTCTCCTCTCCTCTCCTCTCCTCTCCTCTCCTCTCCTCTCCTCTCCTCTCCTCTCCTCTCCTCTCCTCTCTCCTCCTCTCTCCCAAGAAATCAAAGACATCAGAATCGATTAAATTTCTGATACTTTCCATTTCCCTTCAAATACCTCTGAACTCACTGTTTCTTGTCCTTAGCCCACACATTGGCCCACGTCCTTCCAGGTGAAAAGGGTCTTGCAATGCCTGCTTTCAACAGGCACCACGATTAGGAGGGATCACTGTTCTCTCTGTTCAGACACTTCCACACAGGGTAAAATGCATGTTCACAGCAGCATGCTCAGGCATGTTCTTCATAGATCATACTGACAGGGCAACTCACCATCTCCCTGCTGAGCTCAACATAAACCACTTCTTTCCCTGGATAAACTGTATCTTCCAGAAGGGTAATTGTTTTTTGAAAACAAAGAGATAGAGGGAAAAAAACCCCCAAACTAAACCTCCTGAAACTTTCTTCAAAGTCCCCATAATCACTGGGAGCTTTTTATGGTTTTCCTTCACCATTTAAATTCAGAAATTGTCCATTTTTTATTAAAACAATATAAAAATGATGCCATATTTGTATTGAACTTTTAAGAGAAAAAAACCCACCAGCTTAACTTCAAGATACCATAATTAAAATTAATCTGCACTATTATTATACAGAATTAAACAAAAAATTCTTTATCAACTACTATTGCTCAATTTTTTTGAAAGTGTGAAAAAGACAAGTAGGAGCTAAGTGTCAATTATGCCAAAATATTCACTCAGTAGCAGACCTTCCACTCTTGATCAATGATAAAGAACAACATGAGCCAGATACAGGTGAGCACTAGCTAACAAGATTTCTGTGCTAAGAACAAACAATGAACTTTCCTGAAGTATCTAAAATGGAGCAAGCAAAATGACACATTAACACACCAGCACTAGAGAGAAGGAAGGGACATCACCCCCTATAAATCTTCAATGCAGATGGAATGGCAGACTCTGAGATTCCCTCTTCTTCAGGGTGGTCTTTTTCCACTCAGCCCCTCTCATTCTTTTGACATCCTAATACATCTTTGCAATTGTTCTATTGCCCCTCCCTTTACTAACTTGGTTGTTCTCCCTTGACTTTCCTTTTGCTCCTCCTCAGACCCTTTGCTTTGCACCTCTCCTACCATACTGGCTCAGTTTTGGTTTTTTTCCTGTCTCCCCTTCTCTCCCCACCCATAGCACTGACATAGGTCCTCTGTTATCTCAATGCCTCTGTTCTGACTACACTTTCCCCATCACTTTAAAACCTTTGCCTTGCCTCATCCTATTATTTTTTGCATTCTGCTCTTTGTTTTTTGGTCTTTCTATCGGCTGCACATGAATCATGCACCCAGTACTGCTTTATGTACATTGATGACACAAACCCCTTAATTCCCTGTCAATAAAGTGTCATGCTATTCTGTTAGTTGACATTTATTTCTCTTGCTGGGAAGCAAACAGGAAAGATACTTACCAGGAGCAGTTAACACCATTGTGAAAGAAGAAACTCATTAACAGTTGCTAGCATCAGAGAAATTTTTATTAATTATCTAACAAGAAAAGGATTATTGAGGAACATAATGCTTAAATTAAAAAAAAAAACAAAACAAAACTCTTTTCTTCCTGCAATCATATCTGTTTCTTTCAAAGAAGGAGTTAGCATCACATTAAAATGAATGCAATTGGATATCCCTCCCCAGCTCACCAAACAACAAATAACTATCCTGATGACACTAGAAGTCTGTTAAAGCAGGAGCAGCTGATGGCACATACAAATGCCAGGTTTATTTGCAAGCATCTCTCCTCCCCCGCAGTCCTACAGGAGGCATCCGTGCGCCGCCGGAGCGGCAGCCGGGAGCGCGGAGCGGGGGGTCCCGCAGCCCCGCTCCCCGCACGGCCCCGGGCACGGGGAGCGCCCGCCGGTCCCTGGAAGCAGCACCACACATCCCTTGCCCTCCCCTTCACCTTCATTTCACGACTACTGCTGTGTTTTGTATGCGTCTGAATGGAGGGTAAACACTGCAAATGCGGAGTTGCCTGGTGCAGCTCTCAACTAAATCTCAACTAAAACTCTCAACTCAACTCAACTAAAAACCCGACGGCACCTCTTTGGGAATTCCTGAACTCCTCAGCCTTACCTGATTAAAACCCCCCTATGCAAATAAATGGTCTCAAATATAACAGCACTCCCAGAATGAAAGTTCTGCAATGGTAATCTCTGAAGGAGAGTAAGCATTTTCCAGGTCTACATGAATAACTCCAGCAGTCTCATTGCCAGCATGGAAGTTGCTGCATGTTGCCCTGTGCTGGGAAGGATATCAGAGGCAGCTTGCTAAAACTCTTAGAAGAATCTGAATATATTCCTTTCCGCTGAAGAGAAACTCACTAATGCATGAGGTTTGTTTGGCTTTTTTTTTTTTTTTTTGAAAACAAACATGTCACAATCTGCATCAATAGAACAGACTAATTGCCCAGATATTAAAGTGCTAAATGCATTTGCCGTGTGATGCCGTGGATTGCCTTTCCAGGTGAAACTTCTACCTGCCTAATTTCTGAATACATGGAGAAGTCATTAGTCCACCTGGACTGGGCACAGCAATATTTCAGCCTTACTTGCTACGGCTCTAGTGAATATATTTAACTGCATTGGAAATGGTTAAACGAACTCTGTATCTATAAGATCCTAAAAAGTCTTGAATGGAAGGATTCTGCAAAGGCAGTGTTATGAATTATGTGCTTCTCTTCCCCTCACTTCTCTGCCTATGCTAGACAGCTCCTTGAAATCCCCTGAAGGAATCAGGCAGTGACATACCATTAAAATTCAACTTTTACCAGGGGTGAACTTGAACAACACCAAAAGCAATAAGCATGCATCAAGAAGTAAAAAGAGCATTGTTTTTTCCCCAGCTTATTCAGTTATTGATCTTTCAGTGATCTCCATTGCTTTCTTAAGAAACTGATGAGCTTGAAACTGTACCTCGACCCCCTCAGCTTCCTCAATGAACCTCCTGCTGCTGAAGGGAAGGGCTTCCCATGGCCACTCAGGAAGCCAGTCAATAGCAGGGCAGTTAACTATGGTTGGGAAATTCCCAGCTCATGGTCACAGCATGGCACTGACGGCACAGGAACACAGGACAATCTGCAGAGAGGAGGGAGGGAAGAAGGAGAGAAAAGAATCACAGGGCAAAGAGAGGCGTGCAATGAACCATGGTCCAGCACCAGCCAGTACACAGCTGAGACTCCAAGCCAAAATTGGCAGCCAATAAACTTTGTCAGCAAACTTGGGCAATTAGGTTTTGCTCCTTTTCTCTTGTACAAACATGGCACTTTTGCAGCTTCCTTCTGCTCTTTCCATGTTGGTATCAGTTTCTCAGTTTGACAGCTATAAAGATAAGGCAGGTGCAGGACCTGGCTGGCATGCAGAGAGCCAGAAGTGCACCTTCAGCTGGTCATGGTGACAGAAACTCTGTAATTGAGTAATTGAGTTTCTAATTCTATTCAAGCCTCTTTTTGTGCAGGAAGAAAAGGAGATTTGGATCTTAGCTTGCATGGGAATTTTAAGGGATCATTCTTAATAAAAGTGGAAAGAGATGTACAAAAGGGTAGGCCAAAATATTCAAGGGAAAATAAGTGTGACTGGGTCTTGATATCACCAGGTCTACACAAAGCAGCTCATATTTGAGAAGGAAGGGTTATTCTAGTTCTCAGATGATTCTGTGTACCTACTTACTGCAGTTAGCACATGCTTTGGCCATTGTATATGCTCTTGGTTAATTGGTAAAATGACAGACATCAGGCTGTTAAGACAGGAGTGGAGCTTCTTACTAAAGGAGCTGTTTTTATTGTACAGGGCCTCTCAAACCATATGTCACTGATGTTGTTAATTCCAACAGAAAACATCCAAAAGGTTTCAGAAGGGTTTATAACTTGTCCAACAGCCACAAGGGCCAGGAGAGCCCAGTCAGGCATGCCAGGGAACTGGCAAGTTTATTCTTCCTTTAGGCTAATTGGGAATTGACATTCCTAGAAGAGAAAACCAGATAAGGAAGAAGAGCAGAAAATTGAAAGAAAATAAGTAAAAAACAGAAGCAATGAAAGGAAGAGGTTGACCTAGCTCAATACTTCACTGAGTTTTAAAGCAGTCAGAAGAGATAAAGTGATGAAGAGATAGTAACAACAGGAAATGGTTCAATGGTATCTGGAAAGAAGAAAAAATGGAAGATGGAAAAGAATGGCCACTATCTCATAGTTTGTAAAAATACAAATACAAATCTGCACTAGAAAACACAAGACAGGAATTTATGCAAATAACCTAGATAGTAGAACCAGGTCAAACAAAGAATACCCAGGCTGTCCAGGAATGTTGGGCTTAAGGTACAGAAGAAATCATCTACTTTGGCTGTTTGAAGAGGCAAATGGCAGAAATGCTCATGTAGAATTCCAGCCAAGAGGTGAGAATTATACTGAAACTGTACAAAGACACAGAAAGACCTTGGAATTTACTGCTGATGATAAAGATCAGCACACACAGAAGAAACAATCAAAAAGATACAAGAATAAATGGTCTCTACCACAAAACTCTGAATCAGAGAAGAAGAGAAAATGTAGGGGAAGAATCTGCTAGTCTTTCACGACTCTTGAACATTGAGTTTTCTGAATTTGGTTCTTGGTTACATTACGTATCCTTCAGTTAGATGTTTCTCCCCCATGTCACCTCATTTTCTGAAAAAATTCTATGCTCAGTTGTAGTACCAAGACTCACAGTGAGCAGCATTGAAACTCAGGGAACCTAATTTTCTCTTCTTTATTCCTCTAGTGGCCGCCTTCTCAGACCTGCACACCATCCCTGCTATGGCAGCAGCAGCAATGGAGAGGCTGGAGAGATCTGTCCCTGCTTTGATGTGCTGCTCCAAGTGCTCTTGCTGTAGCAGTAGTGCCAAACTGAATCTATCACACCTCCAAAGCTGCAAACCATACACAGACTTGCTTGAAGTTTCATCTGCTACACCCTCCTACGCTCCTCACACTGCTCATATTTGGACTTAACTCTCTAAGTACTGGACTGCAAGAAGAGTTCAAATCAAAGTCTTGAGCTGTTTGCAAAAAAAAAAAAAAAATCAGAATTTAGTGTTTTCTTTAGTCTTATATCCTAAGTAATATTTTAATCTCCTTAAATATTGAAAAATTGTTTGTACTGAATGATTACTGTTTATATCAATCTTACACTGAACTTTAGGGGAAAGGATGCTTTCCCTATCCCATGTAATTTGTTAGGAGTGGTTTAGAATAATTACATATATATATAAGGAGCTGCATTAGTTTGTATGAACTGCAGACCCCTGAGAAGGCAGTAGTGGGCTTTTAAGATTGTTTACTTTAAACCTTACTCTAGCATCTAAATTCTAGATTTACTAAGTGATACCCAAAACTCCTCTGTTCTCTCCTGGCCCCTGGCAGATTCAAATGGGTAAATACAATTTTACAAGTACAGGTTTACAAAGTAGTAGGTAAGAATTTAATTAAACTGTTACAAAGGCTAAGAAGAGAGAAAGTAGATGAATTCTGCAAAACTGGATTCTAGAAACCTTACAGGGAATAAAGAGAAATTGTCAAATCCAATAAAAATGTATTAATAGGTAAAATTAATTACTTACACAAAAACTTCATAGGTTATTGTGACAGGATGAAGTGTAGAAAAACAATTTCTTAATCATTTAATAAATTACTTCTTGGAATATCTGGCCCTAGAGCTCAAACTGTGACATACTATTCAAAATTTCCATTATTTTTTCTTAAAACACATAGCTAAGAGATTTTTACTGTACTGTATTGTTAGGCAGGAAATTCCAGCACAGCCCTGGATATAATATAATACCCTGATTAGATAATTATCTATTTGTTAATGACTTTTTGTGAACAAAAATATAGGATACAGCATATACTTGAAAAGGTAATCACAGAAAGAAAGTAACTAGATCCTGACCACAGCATAACCCTTTCTCCTTTAGCTTTAGTGAAGTTTGGCGAATTAACACCAGGCATAGATTTGATATGGCATGTTTTCAGGGTTCATTTGCATTCTCCCCAGTGAATTCCCTATACTACAAAGGACCTTGTGCACTGCTTGCTTCGCACACAGAATAATGAAGATGCCATGTGATCTGCTAGCAAGAGAGCTGTGAAGAAAATTGAGTAATTATTACTGACTATATTTTGCACAATCTTTGCATAAGCAAGAAGGTCTTATTTTGAAAACATTTATCTTTTGTCTAAGCCATACATCACAGTTTAATTTGACAGAGGGAAAAAAACCCAAAGAACAAGAAACTCTCCATGTAAAAAAATTGAGAATGTCTTGCAGGACAACCAGGATATAAATATCTCAATGAAGGCATTTCATCTAGAAAAATGTAGTAAGTTCTTGAAGATAGACACATCCCTTTCTTTGAGGATTTTTGAGATTTAAACACATAATGGAGTAATGAAGACTATCACTGTGAATAAAAGCACCATTATCTTGTGACATCAGTATCAACTTCCATGTAGCATTCACCGCTCCCAAGAACACAACCCCCCTGTTTTCTCAAGTGTCCATTTGAGCCTCACATGTCACTCTCACTACAGATGTGCATCCTGCACTGTATTTTTTGGCTCAGCCTCCTCCTGCTCATCTCAAATATGCAGGCCCTCTAGGTTCACTAAGTGCTTTGAACAGAGCAAGACAGAAAAGTAAACAGCACCTTGGCACATACTTGGCCACTGGTCTGTTAGTGCACTCTCATGGTTTTCCCATATGAAACTAAGCAGTGCTGTGGTAGGAATCAAGAGCTGCACGGACCAGGAATTAGTCCTGACCAGCTCTATGCCACCACCACCATTTTGTGAACAGAGCATGGGAAAAGCTAAGCCATATGGATACCAGCCTTTTCATCCTACTAGTCCTCAGGACCACAAAATGCCCTTCATAATTTTATTAATACAGATGTATCCTTAAAAGTCAGCTCTCTGAGTGCTCAAGAAGAGACGGCTGACATCCAAATCAGAAAAGCCTGGAGCTATTCATACAGAAACAGGAACTCTGTAAGAGCCTGCCAACAGAAGAAACAGATGTTTTCTGTGCTACAGAACTTGGAAATCCTCAATAGCTACTCCCCACTGAATCAAACAAAACAAACAACAAAAAATAAACCCAAACCAAAATCCAAAGCAAATCTGGGGTCAGTATTAGTTTAACATAGAACCATAAACCCTAAAAACATAGTTCTTGTTGGCTGGGATTTAAGCACTCAAGCGGATAGATGTGTATTTATGCCCTCAAAGGAAAAGCTATGACAGCTGGCCAAAACTGAGCTCTGATGGGGCTTCACAAGTTCCTCTCAGATTCACAGATAAAAATAGGCGTTCTGTCAGTAGCAAGACAAACCACAAGGAAAAGGCTAACGAGGATTTGGAAATGAAAGACAATAATTGAAAAGCAATCATAAAAATACGGACAAATTGCCGATGGCAATGCGGGTCACCTACTCTGCCTATGTTTGACTTTAATTCTGCTTGAAGCATGAACTTACTGTACTCCTAAATTCCACAGGAAATGGGAGCCAGCTAAATCCTGACAGCACTATAGGAGACCATTCTAAGGATATGATGACTGAAGTAGTCATACCAAGTTGGAAGAAAACTTGAGGAATGGCATTCCTCTAAAACTACAAGATTTAGTTCTTAATGCTGAGTCGTCACAAAAGCCACTGAGGGACTGTAAACTTTACATGAGGAAAACACACTGTGAAGAAACTTGCTCAAGGACTGAGGAGCAAGTATTTGAAATACCCATCAGCAGCTCATGGAGAAAACTGGCTGCACATGGACTGAATAACAGAGATTCAGTTCAAAAGAAAAATCATTTGATATGTCTGACTTTGGAATATATAGTAATGTTTACAAACACTGAGGAGACTGAAGTGAGAACCTGGAAAACATGCAAAGATGAAATGCTGCAGAGTATACTTACTGCAAAGAGTCCATTTGAAGGTATGCCTGTGTAGGGCATGAGGGCTGCCAGGCATTTAGACATGGTGTTCACATCTTTGGGGAAAAGCTGAAGAGTTACCATGACCAATAAAGTAAAGCAAAGTAAAGTACAGCAAAATAAAATCAGATGGAGCTCCAGAGACAGCAAGACTGACTGAGCTCATCATATTTATGCTTTTGAAAAATAATAGCTTCTTTTGGCCTTTACTTTTCCAAGAAATTTTGGTGATGTGAAGAGTATTTAAGAGTGATTACTGCACAGAGATTTGGGATATTGAAAAAAGTCTGGAACCCAAGTAAACCACTGAGCTTCAGAAATGCCTCATCTTGTGTGTGCCTTAGACCCATCAGCACATTAACATCTACAGTGTTCATCAACTTTGTTTCCCTGAGCATCATTCTTCCCCTATAATTTATTTCATAATTTGCTATGAAAGTTTTTGAAATTCTCAGGTGTCTATCACAACCCTTCAGTTGTGGATCCATACTTTATAATGGTGCAACCCATTGTCTTCACCTGACATACTTTCAACTCAAATTTGCCCCTACATGGTGCGTTCTCAGTACATTGACAGCAGAATTGATTGCAATGTCCAGATTGAAAACAAGCAAAACAAAACCAACACAAAACCAAAGAGATTCAAAAAATAGCACTGTGTAGTTTTGGTTCCTGAGCTACTGATTCCTCAGCATAAACAGAACTGAAGGATGTAATATTATAAGGGAGCTCAAGGGAAAATGTGGCTTAATGTAGGATGTTGATTTTTCTGAAATTAAACGGAAAAATGAGACTGTATCACTTCATTGAGCTTTAACATTATTAAACTGTCTGAATTTACCCTTTTGTTCTCTTCCACATTATATTAGTCTTTTAGTCTTCAAATCTAGGGAAATGAGGAGGTGAGAGGTCACCCTGCACTAACTAAAATTTCATATAGATATCTAGCAGTGTGTTAACTCATGAAATTTATGTCTCCTTCAGTATTATAATGTCACTGCTTTGCTTCCCTGCAACATGAATAGGTATCTCTTGTTCTTGCCTCCAGAAGTGCTAATTTGCACAGTAGGGGACTGATGAAATTGTTGCAAGGTAAAAGGAGTTTCAAAGCTGGCTTTCAGAAAGCCCTTAAAAAAAAGAAGAGAAAAAAAAAAAAAAAGAAAAAGAAAGAAAAGAAAAGAAATTACTTTGGGAATAAGGAAAACATAAAGAGTAAAAATGTGAAAAGAGAAAATGAAGAGAGATATTAGAAATAATTTTTCCCCATCCTTTCTTAAAAAAATATACAAATGCAATAGTAATGAAACAGAGACAAAAAGCACAGTCAGAAAGAAAAATGCAGAAGGTAAGCACCATTATTGACCATGTCACTGAAGTCTGTAAAACAGAAAATTATACAGAATATGTCACACTAGATTGTATAAAAGTCTCCATTGGCTTTTAAACTGCAAAATAAATTTCTGGAATGAAGAAGTTATGTCAACAAAATTAGTTAGGAGGGAACTTCAGCAAAACTTAAACAGGACTGGAAAAAGATAAGAAGGAGGGGGGGGGGAGAGAAAGTGGTATGTTATAAAATATAAGAACTTGCTAAAAACTCATAGTCAAATCAGAATGCTCTTTAGAACAGTGGTGGTTAAAAACCTCAGAAAATTGAGAAACAAAGCCTACAAAGAGATCACCGTAGAATAATCTGCTATAGGAAGGCTCTTCCAATCCCCAGTCAAGCAGATTATTTTAATACAGTAAATATCAGGCATATACCCCTTTCAAAGCATTCTCATTCTTAAGGGTTAATGGTTTTCAGGCTTCTCATTTTCTTATCAGCTACACAGATGTTTCAGATGATGAGTGAATTGAAGCCTACCTAACTTGAAAGTTCCTAAAGGTGCCACTGCAAAACCAGTTTTCCC
The DNA here is from genome assembly GCF_048771995.1 of Taeniopygia guttata. Taxonomy (NCBI): domain Eukaryota; kingdom Metazoa; phylum Chordata; class Aves; order Passeriformes; family Estrildidae; genus Taeniopygia; species Taeniopygia guttata. The sequence goes on along the minus strand of NC_133026.1, from coordinate 31,563,890 downwards.
AGCTACTGATTTCCAGCTCTTGGGAGAGAACTACAATTTTCCTCCAAAGCACTGTCTCTAAAACAGAGTTTAGGAGAGACACTTGTTGCAATTATGGTATCATGTTCTGTGTATTGCTAAACAGTTTTAAATCTGAAAACACCTACGTGTATACTTTTATTTTTCTAGTACTATATGGCATAAGAAAAGTAGAAAGAATTAATATTTTATGTAAAATCATTTGTGCAAAATTTAAGAGTTGAGTACACATATGGAATTACTACGTGCAGTAACAGCCAGATCTAGGAGCAGAACCTGGTGTACACCAGCCTCCACACAGGCAGGTTATTACAGGGGCAACTCAGGAGAGGCAAATGTGGTGCCACACGTCAGCAAGTAAGCTTTCAAGAAAAGTATGCCAACATATGCTGGGTTATGAGATAACTGAAATATGTTGCTATTTTGATCAGCTCATCACTATTTCTTGCCCCTGAAATATGCCTTACATTCTACTGCAGCCACAGCCTCAGGAATCACCTCCATGAGCTTTCACTGATGTCCATCAAGCCCAGGGCTCAGACTTCTTTTCTAACTCCTGCAATTATGACCTTCATGTCTTCATCACTGAACAGACCTGGAGCCTCTCCTGTGAAAAGACAAACGGGTAGGTAGCACGTGACAAATAATCTTCTACATGGTATTTAACCCAACGAGGTTTAAGCACATAACCAGAGTGACAGTATGATGCTACATATATCTAGTAACAAAACAGTCTCATCCTTCTCCCTATGTCTTTTAGTCTAAAAGAACTATTCTTTTTTTGCTTTTTTTTTTTTTTTTTTTTTTCTTTAAGGGCTAGGAAACAACTTTATTTTGAATTTTCCCTGATAGGAAGTTTACTTCTAAATAATGTTCCCCTCAGAATGGTGGCTCTTTTCTTCACAGGCTGTTTGAATTGTTTACTAGTCTGGTTGCAAAAGTAAATATAACTTTACAAAAAAATCATTCAAGATGTACTCCAACTGTCCAGAGGTGCATTTTTTTTCTTCCATCTTGTCCTCAAACCCCCACATTCAGAGTCCAGATTTTCTAATCTTCAAAAAATGGGTGAAGCTTCATTGCTACATGTTACACTTGTGCAGTCATGGTGACATTGCTTGAAATTAGTGAAATCACACCAAAGCAAAAATAACATTTAGTCAGAGGGACATTCTTATTTCCCCCAAATCAATGCACTTTTGCATGATAAGCCTCAGCAATTTGTCTCCTCAACAGACCATGCTTTCTTAACCAAGTTTGACTCAATGCTCAGGTTGGATGGCTTGACATGGCCTCTCTAAAATCTCTCCCTACAAATACCTGAAAAGAAATAATCACTTTAAAGTTCGATGAAAACACAGATCATTTGTCATTGGAAAAGATCTTTCAAGAAATTTGTTGGTTTAATCACCTGATGCCAACAAGTCATTAATCAGCACAAGAAAGCATTCATCTGGAACTTGGGCATCTGTCAGCAAAAACACTGTGGGCATGTTCTTGGCACCCATCTTGATGTACAAACTGGCAAGATCTACCTGTAAGGAAAGGAGGCAATCACTCATATTCTGTTAAAATGTTGATACAGAAAAAGTGTGGCAACACATTTCTGGTTTTTGTGGTGGCAACACATTGCTGACTTCTCCTTACTTTTTTTTCGGTTTATTTACATATCACTAATTTTCTGTATAACATCCAAAGTGAAATGCAGTTTGCTGTTTTTTCCCCTAGATCAGACACTGAGGTTTTGACATCATCTAGTGGTAAATATTGAAGAAATCTCCCCATGAATGTACTAAAAAGGGATATTGCAGCTATGAAACCTCCCATCAAGAACAGCCATTACCATACAAAAAAAATGTGTGGGAAGAATCAGATTGAAGAATCAGATCCAATTAATTTTTTTTTTTAAAGACTTTTTTTTGTTTGTTAATAAATTTATTTAGGAAAGCTTTCTTATCTGCAAAAAACCCCAACAAAACTGAGGTGTGCACTGTTGCCCTGAAGGAGACATGGTGTGGGACCATGTGGTATAAACATGGAATGCTTTTTGGCTTGGGTTTCCAGAAAGAAAGCAACTCACATCTGTTGCATTTGAGTGTGACCACATTTGGAATACAGAACAAGGTCAATGCTGGCTGTTATGACCAAGCTGTCACAAAACCTAACAAAGCAAATCTTCAGGCTTGTTAACAGAGGCTTAGAAATTTTCCTGCTTGGAAACAGCAGGGAGGAAATGACCACTTAAGTCCACATCTTACACTGCACCTCATTTACCAGGGAAGGAGGGCACAAGAAGTTAGACACCATGAACACACTGAAGAGCACTCTGCCTTTTTCAAAGCAGAACAGCACCTACGTTCCCCTGAAAACCAGAGACTGAGAAAGTCTTGAGCTACACATTCCATGGTAGTTTGGCCCTGGACCAAGGTAACAGAAGGGCTTTTTGGGGACTGGCATCCATCAAATTTGGCCACAATCAGATCCTTATTCAGCCACATTTGAGATTCAGAAATATTGGTTGTCCACACAGAGTGAAACCGTAAATGTTCCCTCCTTTGCTGTTTGCTCACACAGGGCTCAGCCTTGCAAGGTCTGTACAACTGAAAAGAGCATTTCACTCAAATTCCTAATTTTTGTATATGGACAGTTTAGGTGACTAAAGGACTCACATACAAGAACAAAATTTTTTCCTATGTTCGCCCACTTCAACTTTACACCCCTAAACCAATGACACACATCACACACGTTCAATGACACACAAAAATTTATACTAAATCACTAAGTATAAACACCAGAACTCCAGCCACATCCCTGTAATGTGTGAAGCAGCTGCCTTGGAAAAAGTGGAGAAACTACTAAAATTCTGTGAAGCATATAAGGGTACAGACACTAAAATATATTTTGACCACCCAGTTTTAAAAAAATAAAGAAAAGAGGTACAGCCGGAAACCACAGGAACCATAGGAGTTGTTAGTGTAAATTCCACTGTTTTGCCTGTGATTTTATCAAGCTTGTGCAACAACAAAACACATTCTTGAAGCTGTGAACTCAACAGACTAAAATAATATCTATTAGTTTACCCTGAGGCCCTGGTTTCTTCTGTGTAATTTGGAAAACCTCAAGGGAGCAGATGTATCCTGCCAGCCCAGACAAGCTCTTTACTATCTACTCCAATCAGAAGTTCATAACCCCTAGAAGCTCATAGGAAAGGACTGATTTAGCACCTGATGACAAAACATCAATAAATAACAGTAATGTAAAGTAACTTCAACAACCTTCTCAGCGAAGTTCCTCAATTCCTTTTAATTGCACCAAGCCTTCTACCCCTCCCCTCTTTTCTTTTGTCTTTTTTTTTTTTTTTTGTCTGTTTTTGAGATAATGTTCTCCTGACACCTAAAGGTACATTATCTTCACCTCAGCATTTGCTATTGCTTGCAATATTTGAGCAAGTGGAAAGAAACGTTGTTTTCCTTTATCAAATATTGAAGGTCTGCAAGAGCTGCCTGGTTACACATTCTTTACATTGAGTTGCTCCAAAGCATCACACCAGAAATCTGATGGGCTCTGGCTGAACTCAGAACAGAGACCCAGTGAACTTGAAGGGAGGTTCGCTGGGCCGTAGGAGCACGTGAGTATTTCACATCTGGAAGTTTGCATCAGAAAGGCCAAAGGACAATGAATCACTGAATGACAAATCTGCATCAAACTTTAACTAACTCTTGGAATATCTGTCCCAGACTAATTAAAGCATGCTGTTATTTGCTGATCATAGAACACCATAGGAGGAATGAGGACAGATGAGGATTTGCCTCAAAATTAGATGACATCTAATTGCTAAAATTTGGAAATGTGTGTATTGAGGTAATTCCTCCAACAGAAAACTATGTTTCAGACACTGAAAGAAATCTCTTGTAGTTTATAGTTTAATAATTTATATAAGCATCTAAAATCATTTTTTGTCCCTTAATTCTCTTTATGTCTCATACCACTGAAAAAAATTATTGAAAAAAGCCTTGAAAAAAAATGATGAGAACCTTCTTAAATAAAGGTATAATGTGTCTAATCTGGTTGCATCTAATAAAGAGCTAAAAATTTGTACAACCTAAACATTACCAGAAGCCAATTCTCTTTGAATTCACTGTAGAACTTTGTCAGCCTTATTCATGATTTCACAATGGATCTATAAAAAAAAAAACAAACCCATAAGAGGCACAAAAAACTTACAGGATTTAATTTCACAACCACTTTTCCAGGACTGCCAAACTGTAAGCCTAAGACACCCTGCCACTTTGTTTGCCAAACTGAGATACCACTCAGTCACTAGACTTTAGAGAGAAAATAATAGCTTACCAACATTTTCAAGCAAAACTAGTGATACCTGAGAACGCATCTGTCTGCAGGTCTGATGATTATCACATCAACCTTTAAATCAGCCTAAAAAAAAGAAAAAAATCTATGGTCCCTATGAAAGGTGCCCATGATTATCTTTGAAATTTAAGCATATCTTTAATCCTCTTGGAGTGAAACTCCTACAATAGATTGCTTTGTCAGGAGTGCCTTCTTTTATATAGCACTTGTCTGATTATGTGCAAAGTGAAAACCAATGACACTGAAATCCTAGTAGAACTCGCTGAGAATAAAAGTATGTGTGTTAAACCATTTGCAAATAATACAAACTGCTTCAACAAAGCTAATCTCTGCCAGCAGGGGCCTCTGTCTCTTTCTGGAAATCACTGATATTACACATGACCAGAGTGATGGTATCTGTTGAAGAAAGATTACAAATAATGACAAGGAACAACAATGAAGTCTGTACCTCAGTCAGCAAAATCTTCATCTTCAGAAAACTGGCTGGTTTTCTTCTGGGCAGGAAAAAATAGCAAATGTAGTAAATCAGGTTTTAGAAACAGAAGCTGAGATTTGGAACAATGATTGCCTGACACAAAAAAACCAAATTACATTAAACTGTGGTAAGGTAAGCATACATATGAAAAAAAAAGGTATGGGTAAATAAAGTAAACCTATGATGATGCTTAGAAGTGTTGGCTTGTTTAGATTTAAAATGTACAAGGCTGGGCAGCAAAGCAATTCCAGGTCTGCCCTGCAGTGACATTATTTACTGTATGCTTAAGGTATTGTCTTTGCTTCAAACTAATCTAATGTTAAAAGCACTTTCCTTTCTTGGAAATGAAAGACAAATATTGCTTTTCTTATAAAGGCCTGCTACATCATTAACTAATTAAAAGATAAGGCAAAATATCTACAGCATTATAGATTATCTCTCCAGCCTCAGAAAATAAGTGGTGTTAATTCCTGTGGAGTAGAAAAAAACCCCGGCGAATCTCTGTTCAAACAAACAAAATGGAGATTATTTTTAACACCGAGCCACAATCTGCTCTTCCATAAGGGCACCAATGAGGTCCATTTGTCAGCTCTGGTGGTCCATGGTGCCCTGCATAAACCTTCCATTAAGAGTGTTACAAGTTTGCACTGCAACAAGACCTGAACAGCAAAAAGCAATGACTTCATGCAAGCACAGAATCATGATGGATTACATGTTCCCTTCAGAGATATTCCAGTTACACCCACTGCAAGGCACCCTCAGACAAGGCTGGGCTCACAGAAGGCCTGTCATTGTAGCTCCCTAGAAACTCCTCAAGTAGCTCCTCACTGCTACATAAGAGTTCCAATTAATAAGACCCGTCACCACTCAGTTTTTAACTTGCTGGCACAAGGTAGAACACTTTCCAGCTACCAACATACCTCAAAATACTTGTCTGTAGTGTCCATCATCATTTTATAACAGAAATTACAGTCTTTGCTTTCCACTAGTTTATCCCCATAGGCATATGCTGACTCATGACCAAAGATAATAAATATAATTTGGTTGCTGTAAGCACTTGAGTGTAGCAAACAAAATGCCCTAAACATAAAAAAAAAAAAAAAAAAAAAAAAAAAAAAAATTATTGTAATGTTGTCATCTGGCATCAAAATAGGGTGTCTTAAGGAGGACTAACTGATATATTCTGCAAAGATATTAGTTATCCTCAGTAGATATCCAGCAGACATTGTGCTTGAATGTATATATTCTTGAACATGAACCAGGATGTCTCTAGAATTAGCAAGTTCTCCAGCCAGTTGAACATGCGAAATATAGTTAAAACAAATGTCTGCTCTCCACTCACTGGCACATTTAGGTGGGCCATTATGGCTTGAGGCTCCAGGGCAGTACAGGACACACGGAAACATCAGCACTGGCAGGACCTTCCATGGTCACTAGCCCTGTTTTGAGTGGAACCTCATATCAGTTGCTGCAAAGTTTTGAATCCTTGCCTGGTAAAGATATATTTCTGCTTGTACTATGGCTCAAATATTCTTGATTATTGGTGGAACAAAAGCTTGTTGCTGGAAGTGGAAACAAACTATCTTTCTGTAGATGGTAATCAGGGAACCTGAAGAAAGGAACTTGGAGGCAAATACTGCAGAATGTCCCTGAAAATAAGAAGGGAAAAGGAGAGGAAGATTCTCTAGCATCAGACAGCAGATAAAAGTCAACCAAGTGTTAAATGACTAGACAGCCTGGTGAGCATACAGCTACTTGTGTGTCACAGAAAATACTTCATTTCTAGCCTCATCCATGATGCAGTTCCACAGCAGTTGCATGTCTAGTTATGAGCCCCAAGGGCACAGCTGACAGGTGGATGACCACATGAGTCTTCAATTCAGGGAATTCTCAATGTCATAATAAATTTAGTGTGTCTCTTTCCATTTAGCTGTAAGAACAGCAAGATTTTCAACCTGTACTAAATATCAAACACTATATTTTCTCCTATTCCCTTTCATCTGCTGCCTATTGTAGTGGAAAGCTAAATAGTAATTATTTAATGTATTAAATGCAGGATCACTATAACAGGACACTTCAAACCCTAGCTGGAGCTTAGGCTTGATAATGAAGCTGCCAGCTTACTGCCAGCATAAAGGCAACATAGATAAAATTATGAATTTCTTTAATAGTTAGCTTCTGCCTATTGTAACTGAGAAAGAAAATGTAACTTGATTAATATTAGTGACAAAACTGAAGCACTGTACATTTCTGAGGCTTAACCTCAGGTGAAGATTACAAATATCCATGGAAGTATCAAATTGGGATTGACATTTTAAAAATAAGAATAATCACACATTTTTTAGCACATATTAATTTTGTTCAAAATTTCTGTTGCAATTAAGGTACCACATTTTTATAAAGCTTCTGATGATAAAGGGTTTTTTGGTAATGAAATTGGCTGCAAACACACTTGAAAAGTAAAGCATGGTCAAAAGAAGTCAAATCAGTTTCAGAATGCACACAATCATCACTCATCACAGATTAGAGCAAAATTAGCTGATTTCAATAAGAAAAAAAACAGCAAAGATCAACATGGAGTATGAGGGGGCATGCTCCTCTGTTTGCTGCATTATCCAATACTTTTTCTGGTTCTCCAGATGACACAGCTCCTGGTGAATTAAAAGGAAGCCACCTAAAAAGTGGATAGAGATTAAAATAAAATAAAATAAAATAAAATAAAATAAAATAAAATAAAATAAAATAAAATAAAATAAAATAAAATAAAATAAAATAAAATAAAATAAAATAAAATAAAATAAAATTCTAAAAGGACTCTGAGTTGCTAAAAATTTGTATTCTTTTTGTCCAAATGGGAAGAAAATCTTATTTATTTAGATGTTAGTGCACACATCCACTAGGACAAGCAGGTCTTTAAAAGAAATTCTGAAAAAGGAAAATTCATGAATTATGTAGTTATTCCCTGCTCAAATCAACAAATCCTTCCTTCCCAGAACTTCATAAAATAATGCATTCTCTTTCTTTTTTGTGTTTGCAATGAGTTTTACTCCATTTTAGAATTCTTAAGTAGTTATATTAAATTCCTAAATTTCACAGTCAGCATTTTTCCTGATTTGATCTGTTTTGTAGATCTGTTTTAAATATTTTAAATTTTTGACTAGGTTTTGTTTTAAAATAATTCAAAACCATTCAAAAGAAAGAAACAACAACCCTTTTAAGTGCTAGGGATTTTGAGGTCTTAACTCTGAAATCTTTGTGAAAGAATAAAAGGTTTGCTGTAGTAAAAGAATGTAGTTTTAGGAAGAAAACAGGAGAGTACTGAGATGTTAGCTTTTCATGTCACCAAGTTAGAACTGACTGATTTCTCCAAGCCAGAGATATTTCAGGTTTGAGTAGTCACTTCCTTTTTTTTCCCTCTTTATATCTTGTTCCTTAACAAGATATTAAGCTGATACTTGGTGTCATTCCTTCATGGGATGAAGTATGACCAAGTGAAAAAATTTATACAATTCATCTGCATTAAAAGATGCAAGAACACTACAGATCATTCAAAATGTTCTCTTTGTAAGTCACGTATTTTCTTCATGTCATATAAGATGACATGAAGACACGACATCTGAACAAGAATCTAATACGTATTTATGATAACAGTGAAGTATTTACCCAAAATACTGGTCTTCCTGTAACAAAATGAACTAAAACACTAATCAGTTGATTTTGGACTGGAAACTTTATATTTACACGGGTTCTGGTGAAGGAATACAATATATTTTAATTGCCAAAAAATTTAAATTGTCATTTGGAAATTAAGAAGGTTGTCACCTACTCTAGTTCTGAGATTCTCTGATTCAGTTGAATTTCCCAAAGCAACTGAATTACTTTCAGTATTCATCTTCTATGCTTTTATTCTCATGGCAGAAAAAGACTGTTCACCTGTCTTTACAAGTGAAGAAATTATTGTCCTTACAGGTGAAGAAAACATAGAGGGTTAGAGGCTAAACACCTGCAATTTAGGGAATCAGTTTCTGTATCTCAGCCATTCCTGCTCTCTGTAGACAATCAGTGGGGCCAATATCCAGCAGCTTCATCAAAAGCAGCTGAAGGACACTTTCCTTCCAAGACTCCAAAGCCCCTTCATTTTCTGCTTTTCTTTTCTAAAAGAGTTGATAACCTCTCAGAAACATATGCTTTTCTCTTTAATCAACTAATTCTGAAGCTTTCTCTTTTCTCTGTGGTTTATGGTTGCCATCATGGACCACAGCACAAAAGTTATACCATAACATTAAGAAGGAAATGCTCACCAGTGTCCATAATCAATATGCTGTCAAATCATGAGGCTGAACAATTTCATATCTATCCACTTCAGGCATATTCAAATCACTAATAAAATAGAAATGTTTATAATTCTTTTACTGGAACATATGTATGACCATGTTCTTCAGGTTTTTTTCCAAACATCCCTGAAATATAAACTAAGGCACAAAAATTATTACCATATGAAACAAAACTGAAATTAAACAAAATCAAGAATTCAAAATCATGCTGGCTGAAATTTATGGAACATTTCTCCATGTACAAGGTTGTAGTTTTTTTGGGTTTTTTTTTTAAGTATTGAAGTCCGTAGCAATCATTGAAACTCACAGATAATCTTTGAGAACATATCACCCTGTAATTCTGAATTCCATAAAAGTCTTGCTGATTTAGTTGATTGACTACTTCACAGCTTTTGAAAGTTTCACAGCATATCCATCTGCATCCTTTGAAACTGAAATGCTTTAAAGGTGAAATCCCCAGGTATCTTGACACTCACAAAATTAATCAGTGAGTTGATTATTTTCTCCTTCTCCTGGGAAGGATTAAATAAGGTCTTTACCAAAATACCTAAAGTACAAAAATATGAAGGATAGATATAATTTAATCAGGACATTATTCTGGAATTGAATGCAAAAACATCTCCCAGACAAAGGAATATTAAGGTGATTATACTAAATTTCAGTTTATTCCCCAAAATGAGGTGCTTACACGATGGTCGATGCAGACCATCAGGTTACAAATTTACTACAACTGTGAAAAAACTAACTCAAAGACCCTTATGTATTCATCAAAATGCAAAATATTGAGACATAAACTTTGAGTTTATACAATTTTTAACCAATTGCACTGCTTCCCTTAGATGTGTAAGAGAAAAAATAGCTGCAGAAAATTGCTAAGTCATGTTGAAAGCATATAAAATAAAAACAACTTTTATTAAGCATTATTAGAATGCAGAACTCTGGTATGATGTGATCCTCAGTCTTGTCACTTAGTGAAGTATTCCACAGATACATATGACAGGATTCATCATCTACATTAGTTTGATTTCTAATTGCACTCTTTTAATTTTGTGCATGGAAACAAAAACCTGCGGAAATCACCAGGAATTTATCAAAGCAGGACTGGAAAACTAACAATATTCCTTCTTAGGTCACATATTTTTGTTGTTCAAATCATCACAGAAAGTATTCTGCAAAAAATAAACCACAGTAATAGGTGGACTTCAAGGAAAACTTCAGTATTGTCATAGTGACTGAGGCTCTGATCTTCAACAAGCAGCCTAAATTCTCTGTCTCAGAGCTGGGATTTGAACCAAAGAGGGTTATGGAACATTTAGGAAATACAGTGGTTAAAATCCTTACAGCACAGCAGAGCATTTAATGCAAACTCAATACAGTTGGGCAAGAGGAAAAAGATTTCTCAAAAGTTTTGTACATCTAACCCAGATTTTTTTTGTCCATTCAATAATGTAATGAATTTGGGATACACCTGCTATTGATTTTGAGATGACAAAAGCCAGAATTTAATAATACTTTCATATTTGTCAATAAGAAATGCCTATATATATTAAAAAAAAATGAAAAAAATAATTATCAGTTCCATGTATAATAAGCAGAAGAGGAAAAAGTGTCGACTACAGATTTAAAATTTTTTTTCTATTGCACAGTGTGTTCAAATACTTTGGGTTGGGCAAAATAAGAGTGAAACGTAAGTATAAGGTTTTGAACTTGTCTTGCTTATTTAAAAAAGGAAATATGTTCATGAGAGGTTGTAGGAAATGGAAACAGGACTTGTACAAGGATAACTGAAGGCTGGACATCCCAGCACTGCCACTCTCCTGACTGGCAGCAGACTTATTAGTGCCTTGGGCAAAGCAGAATAAGCAAATACATCACTGCAAGCAGTTTCCAGTAGGACTATGGCAGTATCGTCGCAGATTTTTCAGTGAAATGAACCATCTGCAAACCTCAACACTTTTTTTGATTGGTGAACTCAATGAAGGTGAAAAATGCATCCAAGGCCATTTCTGTCTAGTCACAGTCAGCTGAAAGTATGGTTATTGACTGGAGAAGTAAAACAAAAAGTTAAAGAGTGAAGGTGTGCTGGAAGACAGGACAGAAATGAAGAACCTCAACATATTTGCAATTGGACGATCATAAATTCTGAGGGCAAAAGCTGTGGCTGTACTTACCCTGCTTTCCTACCCTAGAAGGGAAAAAACTTGCTGAAATGATGTGCATATAAAGGCTTTAAGTATCTTAAATATATAAAAGACAATTTTGTTCTTTTAGCTCAATGTGTACCCATAATTTTAAACCTCAAACTAGGAATCACCCCTCTTGATCTAAATTTTAAATAATGTCCACAATTATGAACACTTGCACATTTTTGTTCTCTGTGGCAGTGTTTCAGACTTAAGTATTATTGAGGACCCCAGAATTAATGTACCAATGTTAGTTTGCATCAGAACATGCCTCCATCAAGCAACATTTTCAAATTTGCTGCTGTTCTAGAGGCAGAGCGGGTGAGTCATATGCCTTGGGGAATGCTAAATAAAACCCTACACTACATGCTAATCTCACCCACTCTAGCAGATACCTCAAAAAATGTTATGTGGCTACAGATAAGATGAGAACTGACAGAAAATGCTGCAGATTAAAAGTGATATGATCTGTAAGAAAAATCTTTTAACCTCTGAACTATGGAAAGAACATAGCAATGTACAGTAGTGAATCACTGTACTTCAACAAGTTCATCTCTTAAGCTCCTTTTTATGAACTAACAATTAATAGTGCTCATTTGTGCAATTTGCTTTCCATTATGGAAACCATACACAATTTGACTGTTCCAAATAATTGCTTGGAGTGATGGCTTAAGACTCATGAAGGTACTTCAGTGTATCACTTGAATGCATTTACCAGGAAGAAATATTGGTACACACAAAAATAATGTAAGAGGCCGTCATTTTGATCTACACATGACAGTACAAAATCATTCCATCACTGCTCACTGAGACAATGCTGTAAAGGCAATGGAATGGGAACACAATTTACTTGTTTCTGGATTGTCATGCAGTTTGCCTGGTAGAAGAGCATTTAACAAGAGGAACTTGGCTCAAAAGCAGTGGACAGAAGGAAGAGCTGCAGACAATGAGATGAGTTCACTGCTTTGAACATGGCTTAATTTTTCTTAGAAGAAGCAGTGGATGGTTTAGAATATGAACCTAAAATATGAAGGAATACTCTAAAATTTCGCAGCAAATCGTTAAAGGTTCATAAACTCTCAAATTTTATGCCATGGGACTGTAGGTGGGTGTAACACACTTGGAGAAACAAGCCCCTGTGATGCTGACTTCACATCTTTGGTTTATTTAAGAAGTTTCCTGCAAGAAGGATACACAGCCTTTGCTGCCCAGAAGCTCCTTTCATCAGCTTCTCTTTGCAATGGAAAGTGTTGTGCTTTTGTACTCTAGAGCCACGGCCATGGTTGCTACTGGAATGGCAGTCATTAGCTGAAAAATCCTTCCCTGATCAGAGCAATTTCTGAAAGCCTTTTAAGGCTGATTCCCCATTATAGGAACTGTGACAGTTTACAACAACTCATGATCTCACTCTGACGCACAGCAAATTTCTTTTCTCCTAATCTTTCCATTCATTTTGATGGGCAAAAAGGTGATTTAGTTCTGTTAATGCAGGATTCTATGTTAACATGAATTTGGAAACACTTCAAAGAATGAACTAATGTACAAAGAAGACAAAATGGTCTTTGCTTATCTGATGTGAATACAGAAGAAATTAACACAAGACATGAAAGAGAAAACAGGGTAAAAGCTTATTCAATTAAGATTTGTGGATTTATACCTACTTTTTTACACCTAGTGAAAATGTAATCCATTAGCAGCAATGAAGATGGGCTGGAAAATTATGCAACTGATTGCAAAAACAGTTAAATTACACACCAAACACATTTAAATGCTTCTAAAGATTTTATCTGAACCCTTCTAAAATCATAGAACATTTTTAAAACTGAAAATTCTTTTTTTCGTATCTTTCCCAGACATTTAAAAGGACAAGCCAGTGTATTAACTTACTTCACTAGTGCTTTTTATGGCATAAAAAATTGTACAGCAAAGATGGCACATAGTTTTTTTTTTTGTATAGTTGTTTCCTGTTCAAGTTACAAGAAGGATAAAAAAAAATGGATGGCAAAGAGGGTATATCCACTAGCAGCTGGGCTCTCCCTTGATCGTCTTCTTCACAAAGACCAAAACAGATAGCTTTTATGAGCCTATTTTGCTTTGACTGTCAGACTCCTCTTGTTCCAAAATCTACCACCAGTATAACAGTTTTGGCCGACCTACAGCCCTCTCATTTGTGGGTTATATTAACATTTCATTTGATCTGCATCCATCTCATCCACAGACTCCAAACTCCACCAGGCAAGGATTGACCCTCCTTGGATGTTTTATAGTACCTGGCAAAGTACACTCAACTTCTGACTGTCCATTTTGGTAAACCTACAGGTACCATGCTGAGACACCCAGGCTAGGCCAAAGCTGGCTCAAGGCTTCATGTGAACTGAGGTAAAGCCAAATTTCTCATCTGCAGTCAGACAGCAACTTGTGGGATCACAGTGTCAGTTCCAGTTTGCACCAAGCAGTTTCATCCTTCTCCTTTCCCCTTACCTGCCACAACTTTCAAAGTTTTCCAGCTTGCAAAGCAATGAACTTTGCCAAGGCCCTGGCAAGAGCAGTAGCCAATAGTTGTGATAACACTGTAATAACTGGAAAATATTTTACCGCTGCTGTTGAGGGAAGATAAGTTTCTCACATCTGTATGGAATGTACTCTGGAGCAATGCTGATGTTGCATGGTATTTGAATGAATTGTTGGTCTGGAGTTGTCTTCAGAGACAGTACCAAGCCTATTACCTATAAATACTGCTTTTCCTACTCCAGCACTTCCAACAAGTAAGAATGTTTTGCCTTTTATTACAAGTAAATCAATGAAGTACTGGAGATGTACAGTCTAAAATGGGTACAACAAAGATTGACTAAAATTGAAAAGGAAAAAAAAAGCTCATCAAACACTTGCACATCACATCACTTTTAAAAGCAAACTGTAATTTCTGTCTCTCTCTCTGGCTAGGGATAAATTCTAAAAAGTGATGAAGCAGGATATATCATTCTTTTACTCTCAAAGAATTGATAAAATAAACTGCTTTACCTTTTACATAGTATTTCTACTTGAAAATTTTTATTTAACTTCTTCTAATAGGAAGCTTTCGAAATCCAGTTGTAGCTGGAGTGCGTTTGTTCCACCTCAGGCTTTACAGAACACCAGTCTCCCTATAACCATTAGAGAAGCAAAGACTGGTGAAAGATGTAGGTGTACATCTTTCTGGTGAAAGATGGAGGATTAATTTCTCAATTATTTCAATTTAATTTTTGGCCTGGCTTTCAACTTACCTAAAACTATTTGGACAGAGAGCTGGCAATAAACAGCTTTACTTACTATGAGCCCCTAAAAGCTTGCTTGTCTGATAAATCTTTTTAAAGCTCTTCAATTACCTGATAAATATTTCTTTTCCAAGCTCTGTATTTTCCTGTCAATTACTAACCCTCAGAGACAACAGCAGAGTTGATAATGGAGTAGAACATCAGATACATGTTTCTACGTCCATAGACTTCTAATCTCCCCAGGAAAATTCCTACTCACCTAAGCATTAAAAAGATGTACAATGCAATTTAATGCAATCAAAACACCATTAATCACTTGAGAATATCCTATGCAGAATATACTGAAAAAAAGTGCAAAAATAACCATACCTTCAAACTGAGGTGATTACAACTACAGCTCAAGTTTTCCATCCTCCACTGACAAGTATATATCATCCTATTACACCTTCTACAATTTGTCTTCCACAAATACAACTCTAACTTTATAAATTGTTCAAAAGCCTCATAGAAGGGTGATGAAGTGGTTTGCTTCCTCTAGATCTCATTTTACACATTGTTTGTGTGAAGCTAATTTAGCTGGCAAAAAAATTTTCTGTGCATAAATGTGGCCATAGGAAAATGTTAAGGCTTTACTTTACTGTGCACAGCTGCTGTGAGCATTATTTTCAATGATTTAAATTTACTTGGAGCCTGAGTTTCTCTTACTATGGATAAAAGGTACCCCACACAGAAGTTGGTAGATGCCCCAAAGAGACTGAAATCCTGTGCTGAAAGCCTGTGGTAGGGCAGATTTCTGGGAGGGCCTGTGAACCTGAATAGAGAGGAGCCCACGCTGGAGCAGTTTATGAAGATTTGTAGCCCGAGGAAAGGACTCAAACTGGAAAAGTTCATGGAGGCCTGTCTGCCATGGGAGGCACCCTGTGAAGGAGCAGGGGAACAGTGTGAGGAGTACTTCCCCTGAGAGGGAAGGAGGAGCAGAGAACGCATGAGCTGACTCCAGCCCCATTTCCCATCCCCCTGTGCTAATGGGATGAAGAAGGGAGAGAAAACTGGGAGTGAAGCTGAATTGGGAAGGAGGGAGGAGTGCAAGGAAGGTATTTTTAAGATTTTTGGGGTTTTTTTGACACTACCCTACTCTGATTTGATTGGCAATAAATAAAACTAATTTCCCCAAGTTGAGTCTGTTATGCCTATGACAGTGTGCTGAGTATTTGATTCCCCCGTCTTTGTCTTGACCCAAGAGTCTTTTCATCATATTTTTCTCTCCACTGTCCAGCTGATGAGGGGGAGCAGCAGTGGCTTGGTGGGCACCTGACATTCAACCAGGCTCAGCCCTCCACACTACTGCTCTGATTAAGCAATACATGTAAGAGAAGAAAAACTCGACTGATGACAAAATTCTCTGAAATGTCTATTTGAGGATATATGTGGCCACCAAATAAATAATAAATTAAGAGAATAAAAATTCAGAAGGAAGACTTAGTATAAATAATGGAGTTTGTTCCAATTAATCTTCAAACTGGATGTTTAAAATGCCAACTAATATCATCAGATACTTACAGCTTCTACTCCGGGTCCTGGGGTTTTGGGTAATTGGGTATTGTAGCTGGGGCAGCAGCTCTTAAAGGTGTACCTCAAATAGCAGCCACATTTACAAGCAAAGAATGTGTGCCTATGACTCTGTCAGGGTCACAGCCTAGGAATCATCAGTAAACTTTTCAGCAAAAGAAAGTTAAGATATGCCATTTAACAGGAACATGATCAAGGCAATCATGTTTATTACAGCCCCAAAGAGGATTATCTGCAACACAATGCATACACTATTCCTTAAACAAAATAAACAAACTCTGAACATGCCTTACAGATTTTGTACCAGAATCACAGAGGGTGACAAATTCAAATGGTTTTACTTGATCTAGTATGAGTTTGTTAGAGTTTAACTGATTTAAAAGGTGGCTAGTGTGCTTTGCTGATGTTAGTTCTCCTGAAAGCAGACAAAAGCAGAGGAGGGGAAAATCTCTCTCAAGGTCAATGGAAATAATCAGAAGATGATTCAGAGCAGGAGTCTAAATTTAGGTGCTCCAAAATGTTTCTTGAAAAAGCCACTTCCTGTTTCTCAGATAAAGTTAGATTATATGGCTCACCCCACCAGGCCCCTTGCTGAGTAACCAGAGGATTACTACGGTTGAAGTTTCTAAGACAGGAAAGCATAAAACTCCAATCACTTTCCAATGATTACATTTAGATCTTAGATTTGGATTTCATTACATTACAGCATTTCAGAGAGCCCACAAAATTGGCTTAGCTGTATAATCAATAAGAAGGAAAGAAGTCTGTATCCTACTGTGCTTAGACTGACTGATTTAGATTTCTGACATTAACCTTCCATCAATGCCTTGTGAAGGCGGACCTAGAACAGAAGCTAGACAGAGTTAAAGAATAAAGTAGGTATTTATTAAAAGGCCTTAATGGACACACCTTGGGCAGTTCAAGAACCCAGCCAGGACTACACCCAAGATGGACCCAAAATGGTCACAAAATGGATGACTAGTCACAAAGTGTCACACTTCTATACGTTATGGTCCATTAGCATATTGGATTTAATTGTCCAATTATAACTTTAGGTTATGAAGTTCCATCCTTGCTTTTCTCTCTTCATTCCACTATTGTTTATGCTCTTGGGCCCAAAATTGGTTGTCCTTGGTCCCAAGCTAGGAATGGAATTGTTTTGTCTAGCTACTCTATGAAGAGAGCTTACCATCCCTCAATGTGAAGCTCAGAACCACACACAAAAGCAGCACAGAATCTGAAAAATATAAAAGCTAAAACTTAAGGCATCACAAAAGTACAGCGATGCAAGGACTTCAATAATGGAATTTTAAGTCTATTTTACTGAGAGACTTTCCAAATACCAGTTTCAATAATCTCATCATTGATATCTTGAGTTACATCAGCTCACATCTAGGGGCACAATCATCATTACAGTATCCATAGGCTAATTTAAGGCTCTTTTCTGTGCCAAACAGTCAAGACAAAGTGTTAATTAGATTTTAAATATTACATAGCAATAGTGAAAACCAAAGAAATTATAAGAATAAAAGAAAAAGGAATGCAACTCTGCAAAGCTGTCTTCAGAAAAATGGGAAAACAGGTAAAGGGAAAGCCACTGTAACTGTGTCTCAGTGGCTCACCTTGTTAGCATCCATAACAGTGTTAGGGACTCAGTCTACACAGGATCTATATCCCTATTTAAAACAAACCTTTTTGGCCCCTCATGGGTAACATTGGCTTGTCTTCTCAGAGGAGACAACAGGAGAACTGCAAATTATATTTCAATATAATCTTATCACTTAAGTGCTTAAACAACATTGTACTGCAATTAAAACTTCAGAAGATGACACTTCACTGAAACAAGAAACTTTGTAACATCCAACCCATGTTTTCCTCCTTCGTGTGTTTATTAGGTGGTTATTTAAAATAACAAAAAATTCAGTGAACATTCAATACAGCAAAATGCTGCATTTTATGCAACAATGACCTATTTCTGTTTTGATTACAGGAGAACTGGCGTTTAGTCTTCATGATATGGGAGATACTGTGGGTCCGGGAAGAAAATAACAGGCCCTTCAAGACAACTGGATCAGAATTGTGCAGGCTAATACTTTCTGTCTACCAGCATCCTGCTGTGTCTACCAGCATCCTGCCGTGCCCTCCAGCCTTTCCAGAACCTCCAGTGCTGTGCAGCCATGTCTCGTTGCATCAAAACCTCAGAAAAATGGAAGAATTCTATCATTTACATGTTGTCTGAATTCTGGTATTGTCTATTTTGGATGGAGAATGACACCCTAGCAAAAACATGTGTTTCTTGCCATCTTTCCACACTCAGATCTCCTGGTGTATAAAACCACAGAGTTCATCATCTGTCGGAACTTCTGCATTAAGTTAATTAATGGGCATTTATTTTGTGTTCGCATATATGTGATGAAGAACTTTCAGAACCTGAAGGGAAGGAGCAGAGTGAATGTTAGTGACACCATTTTCATATAGTAGGAATTTTAGACTTCTTTCTGAACTGGATCTCTGACCGAATCCCTGCACTCAGCCAACAGTTTACATTAATTTACTCTGGTCTGTGTGCTAGTTTAGTCCCAAATTTCCATTAAGCCTAAGGATAGGAAAGGAGATTTCCAGTCTGAAATAGACATATTCTGCACTCAATTTTAATAGAAAATGTTAAATGGAGAAGAAAATCTATGCAGCTACCAACATTTAGTAGCATAAATAGGCAAGCATTATGTGTTAGAATTATTTGTCTAGTGTGTTGTCAGGAAATTTCATGATGTCTGTCTAGAAGTCTAATTAAAACATCTTGCTTCTCCTTCCAGAACAAAGTTTTACTTAGTCTGTCTGTCAAATTGAATGTTCATTACTCCATGTCATGATTAACTGTCCTTTGGGACATGGAAAAGACACATAAAATGTAGAATTTGCTTGCAACATTTGAGCTTTCTATTGCTCATCATGCGGCTGACCAAGTGGCCTCAGCAGTGTGTTATTACCCTGCAGCCTCAGGCAAAGGCAGCATGAAGAATTTTTTATGCAAGAGCTGTGGCAGTTTCTTTACAAGGTGAGATGGAAAACATGCTGCATTGCAAGGAAGTTACCTTACCCTCTCCATTCCCTGCAATTCCACTGACAAACACACTGCTGGCTGCCCCTCCAGCTGAGCATCCTACCACACAGACACGACCCACAGTGAGCACATCTCCTCTCCTGTTGTAGTTCTTATCACAGAGACACAATTATTTACAAGATTTTTTCTCCCTCCTCATTCTTATTCCTTTTAATAAGAAAAAATAAGCTTGCAATTTCTTGGTAGATTTGCCTCAGCAAAGCTAATGCTGCATCAAGCAGCACAGTCTCTCAGAAAATGTTAAGAGAGTTAGTGCAAAGGAATTAAAGCAGTTACCTCAGCAAGTGAGAACAAATCCTATTCTGCCAGATGACCACACAGTCCAGCAGGACTGTGAAAATCCAAGGATACAGAACAGTCACCACAATTTTGCCACTGCATTAGTAGAGTGGATTCTGCAATCAGTTGCACAGTTGTAATTCAGAAAAATACAGTCAGTCTCCTAAAGTAATACATTGCTTCCAAAGAAATAGTTGTATGAGTCACAGAATAGAAATAGCTTGGCTGCTTGTAGATTTCTGTTTTAGTGAAGAGTATTCACTCTGATTTTCCTAAGCCTAACAGGAAAAAGTTAATGATCCTCAGTTCTTGTCTTCTGATTTACCCAGTTAGCAGGAAACAAAATACTCTGTAGAAGGCTGATTGTAAAGTTCATAATACCCTGAGACATACCTTATTTGGTCTGTATACTAACCAGTTTTTCTATATTTTACATTTTCACCCTCTCTGTAATTAATATAAATTACTGCTTAGATTCAGCTTATGGGCAACTAATTCTTGTGAATATACATGCATGCATACATGTACCTGCATGCATTTAATATGTATAGCACAACATGCACTATACCACACATAAAAGCCAGAGCACACAAAAGTCACACGTAGCCATGCACATTCCAAATCCACACCTTCTTATTTAGATGTTTTTGTTCCCTTACTCTTCTTACCTCACTATAAATATCTGACCAACAATGAATTTGCTACCAAATACAAATTCTTCCTACTGTGCACAAACAAACGTTTTTGTCACTCTAGATTGTCACTGTACACAGCTTTTCCAAACAGGACACACATTTCCCTATGAACATATTTATTACACTGAAGAGTATTACTGCTGTGATGAAATGCCTTTGAAATACTGAGTCATTGAGAGACACTTTATCGGTGCTTTAACAGACTCAAAAATAATCTTTGTGTCTAATACAACCAACCCATTGGCAATTATCTTGATCAAAAATCTTAAGGGAAGTAATTAAAGACAATGAATTAATTTACTTTGAGAATAAAGTTCTCTTCTGGCTGCAAGTACAGCTCCAGGGTAGATTGTTTAACCATCTGCTCAAAGGGTAGGTTCCTCATCCTCAGAACATCCAGAGACGGAAACAGGTCACTGATCACGCCTGTGAAAATTGGGATATCATCTGTCACTATTTTATGCAAATTGAAGTCTCTTAAGCTCAAATAAGCACATGGAAAAGGAGGGTAAACAATGTATCACAAGAACATTAAATAATTTTTTTAGGAGTCTGTTTTTATTCAAAGGCAAAACACCAGAAACATATTTTACCCAATCCTCAGGTCTGTTCTTGTCTCCTTGTTTCAGGGACCCAGCAATTACTAAAACTGACTTCAGTTCCCTGTCATAACAGCCCTACAAAAACATTTTTACTAGTCATGCTAGCACATGAAATAAAACTAAGAGGCAATGTTTATGAAGAAAATAATCATTTTACACACAGAGTAAAACAAGACATTTTTATTCACTTGTAGACTTTCAGTGGCTTTTGGTCATTATTAAAGGTTGACTAAAAAAAATAAAAGGCTAAATTAGATATCTGTATATCTAATTAATTTTCAGTATTCCAGCATTTGGTTCCCTATTCTTAACTGCTTATCAGCTGGGCAAAGTTTGAAAATATATTCTGCAGCCACACCTAGGAATCCAATATAAATAAAGCCTATTAGTATTATCAATTCCCCCAACACAAAAAAAAGGGAAAAAACAAACAACCCTTCCCCCCTCCCAAAAAAAAACCCAAACAAAACCAACCCCAAAACAACAAGAAAACTAGAAGCAAATTCACAACTCAAAAATATACCAGTTGAAGTTGACAGATGCCATGCCTCTATCCTCTTCCATGACAGTGGTAACTCTGTAAGTGTGAATTAAATGCACTAAATACAGCACAAGGAATAATTAAAAAAAAAAAAAAAGTAATTCCGAAATTCAGGACAGTTCATGATCAGTAAGAAAAAAAAAATTATGAGGTAATAAAGATGCCTAATATCTGTATTGCACTGAAAAGGAGTTTGCATATTTTAGAAATGATACATCTGGGCAAAGAAGTTAAACAGAGTTGATAATGAAACCACAGAATTTAGGAATATACTGCGCTTAATAAGATTTTGGTTAGATTTAGGTGAGTTTTTTTGTGTGTATGTGTTTTCTTTTTTTGTTTCTTGTGTTTGTTTTTTTTTCCATTTTTTTTGTTTGTTTTTTTTTTTTTGTTTGTTTTAGCTGTCTGAAAGGGTGTTAAAGACTGAAAGCTGTTGAAAGGGTGTTAAGATATGCATCTTAAAAGCAGCCTGGTGTGTGGCTTGTCCAGTGTACAAGGACTTCCTTTGCCATGGTATGACACATCCAAAAGTCCCTTCACAACATATGCTCTGACTGATAACCCTGTTCTGCAGCAGGCTGAGGATCCTTTCCATAGGCTAGGATCCTAGATCTCCAAAGGTACATTTAAAGTTCTAAAAGTCCCAACACTGGAGCAACACTCTCAGAACTCTCTGAACAGCTATATATTTTATGCAGAAGCCCAGAATTTTTTCTCAGAGGTATTTGATTTCTCCCATTTCCATTAAAAGTAAACCAAATGAGAGTTAAGAAGTAAACAAAGAAGAACATTCTAGATTTTGCTTCAAACAATAATGTTAATATTATTATTGCCACTATGATTAATACTGAAGTGGCAAACAATGGCATAAATGACTTCTTTCAATTCAGAACATGCCTCCAGGACAAAGTAATCATTAGACTCAAGGAATCCTAGTTCTAGTGAAGCAAACAATATTAATTATCTTTAGATATGCACAATTTAATTTCATTATCTCTAGAAAATTGCAAGAATGTGTCAGGAAATCTTCAGGATATTTAGACATAATTTCAAAATTATGCAGGCATGAAAATAAAAGTTTTTTATTTCATAAAGGCCCTGCCTGCTATGTGAGTTTATGGCTTAAAACTGAAGGGTTCTTCGAGCTCTAATTCCATTGATAAAAATGAATATTAGGAACATCTTGCAAAAATTATACAGCTGGAGATTATTAAAACAGGATACACACAGGGAAGAGATCATACAGTTTCTAGGGTTTGCATTTTTAAGATAATATTTCTGAATATGGGTTCTTTCTAGTATAATAATTAAGTTATTTAGAAATGTTTTTCCTCCCCCTTTTTTTCAAAAGTTGTCCCTGCTTTTACTGTGGAAAGTTTAAAGATGTGTTCATTCAATTACAATATGCTATGTATTTTTCAAAATAATTTATACTCTGTTATTCTCTTCTCCAAAAGATAGTTATTTACATGGGTGCCACACAGTAACACAATGTAATCAGTCATCCCTGATATGAAGTGGTGATACACAATTATTTAATGCAAAACTAACAAGTTACAAACATCCAAAGGTAAGAAGAAATGATATTTTTTCCCAAATGCATGTCTGACAATTTATTAAGGATGGACATGTGATTTAGAGTGTCTTTAAAATACAAGATAAGACAATATGCATAAATCCCTCCTATTACGCAATATTCAGCTGCACTGGTATGGAGTGTGTGCTAATGGGTATGTATTGAATCCAGAAACCCAAAGAACCCTTGTCTGTTCAGGGAGCAGCTCCCTGCAGAGAGGTTAGACCATGATGAACTTCCTGGCTAACAGACAGGCATCAATGAACCCTTCAGCAGCCAACATTATTACAGAGACCAGTTCAATGTCAGGGACAGCCATAGCACAGGTTCTAGGGAAGGAAAAAAGCCCATAATCCAAATGCACAGATTAGTATTTAAACATGGTAAGAAAAAGTCAGCTAAATCAAATGCCTGATGTGTGCAAACATTTTTAAAAACAGACCTCAAGAGAGTCCCAATTAAGAGTGTCAATCAAAGCTGTCAAGGACCCTAGTTCAAAGCAAAATGAGCTAATTAGGCAGTGGTGATTGTTAATATTCCATAACACTGCTGCACAAAAGAGGCATCTGAGAAACGCAGACAGGTACTGCCCAAACTCAGAGCAGGCAGAGGCTGCAGTGGTGTCACTTGCCACTGACCACTGGGGGCACAGCCAGCAGCTGTACAGGGTCTGGAAGCCAAGTGCAACACAACCATTGCTAAAAATGCCATCGTTTTTCAAAGCTCTTTGATTTTTTTGGAGAGCTTTAGTGCTTTATATGAAGGCTTGGTTACCTTTAGAGGTTTTCTTTTCTAAATATAACTGCTCAAACTTTTAGAACAAAAAACCAGAAAATTTAATGACATAAATGAAAAAAAAAGTCATTAAATCTCATCTTTAAAGGAACACAAAGTAATAATGTTATTGCTAAACAATTTAACAATTTCCTCATTAAAAATCGTTAGTTAAGTTACACACTAGCAAAAACAAGATCTTGAATTTTGGGTTGAAGCCAGCTACAAACCAGCAAATTTGTCCCTCAGAGCTCTTTTTTACTACAAAAAAAAAAAACAACCCAAATATTTCTTCTTTTTCCCCATCCAGAAATACACTGCTGAACTAAATTTTGTCTTAATTTTGTCATATTTAAGTATTAATGGGGAAGCTGAAGTTCTCATGTAGTTCTGTCTGACCAGCACATCCAGGGATCATAGTAATAAATATTCCAACTCTGGATTTCAGTGTAATGTTTTCAACAAGAAGTACAAATCTGCTAAAAGAAAGATGACACAAAGAAATGTTAAAAGAAAGATATTACTTACAAAAAAAGAAAACTTACTAGACCTTAGCAAGCAGAGGTATTTCACTGGTAAGCATCAGCTTTTAGTAATCTCTCTGGCATTGAATTCAGAAGGAAAACACTGGACTACTAGAGCCACAGAGAGTGCAAGTGGCTGAAGCATGTCTATAGGAAGAATCATATTTTGAAACACAGAATAAAGAGTAGTAGAGATGCAGAGGGTTTGAAAAGGCCAGGAGACGATATTAAGTAAAAAAAAAAAAAAAAACAAAATGGAGAAGGGTGAACATAGAAGAGTGGAAAAACAAGGCATGTCTCAAAAGCGCTGGAAAGTCCTGGAACCACTGAGACTTCTTGCAAAGTTGAATCCCTCCAAACTTCTCACCTATAGGATACCTTGATCCACATGGTAGCACTTGTACTGGTTTCAACACCAAAACTTCAATTATAATCTGGTAGGACCAGGATTTATTCACATCTATTCCTGCAGTTTGAAGAGAAATTTATTTTTGGGTAGTGCATTACACAGATGATTTTGTGTTACCATCTAGTCTTTAATTTACAAATAGTTTCAGAGGAACTTTGGAGGAAGATATTACTGGTTCATTATTTATAGCACAAAGAAGCACTCCTATCGCATTCATTTCTTTTTCTTCCTAATTTTATCATGGATAGGCTTTATTTGTAATGCCACGACTGACTAGACTTCTACCAAGAGATGACTGAATTCTCCAAAGCAACCTCAAATCTCCTGTCTGTACCAAACCTTTATAGATGTTCCCTACAGACTAAAATTAAAAGACTTAATATCTTTTTCTTGAAAGCAGCAATTTCCAATGTAATTCACATGAAAAAAGTTAAACAACAATCTCCATACTGCTTAACAGAGCATCTCACCCCATCATCCATGTGTTCTGAATAGTTGAAAATTTTCACTATCATACCAAGAGCACAGTCTAAATCTTCCATGGTCTCTGTGCCAGCTGGTCCTGCAGAAGCACCACTTACTGCTAGGTGGAGAGCATTTGTTGGACAGTAACAGAACACCTTAACATATGAAAAAGGATTTTTTTTATTGCAATGAACTTCTACAATATCAGGAGCTTTTTTATAACTCTTATGTTTCATGGATGATTTAATCCAAGTCCACTTTCTCATTATAATTTAATGTCCTAAACCACAAATGTACCTCTTCCATATTTATGTAAAATCGTGGTGTGGTGCTACTTGGAAGGTGCTTATTTTAGAAAAGAAAACTAACTACATCAATATTTTTTATCAAGAAGGAGGATCCTGTCAGTGCTCACATAGGACAGGAAACAGGAGCCTGTAGTTGCTGCTTTGCTTATTTCAAAGACTTGAACCCCAGAATTTGGCCTCCTAGCTGAGGGTTGTAAGCATTAAGCTAGCCAAGGTATGAAAAAAAAAGTAGTGGTTTGGTCTTTCACAAATGAAAAAAACTTTTCTGAAAACTCCTGATTAACCTTGGCAAAGATCTGGTCATATCCCCTTTCAGACTAGACAATGATTAGATAGCTTAACTCATGCAAAAAAAAAAAAAAAAATCATACCATTTCTTTAGTATGTGCACCTACATACACATAGATTCTGAAATATATTGTGTCTTTATAACCTCATAGATATACCTATGAGGTAGGAAAGAACTCTGAATTTCTAAGAAACTTTTGACTTTTCATTCCTGAAACAGATATAGCAGGCACTGTTATTTATAGCAGTCATTACCTGTCAGTCAAAGCTGCAATAACTTGCCAAAGGGTATTTCCCAAGTACTCATTAAAGTACTGAAACTGAGCATAATAAACATTGGCAGAACTGTTTCTGGACATCATCCCATCTATGGCATACCTGTGACAGCAAGCAAAAGCTCTGGAACTGGAGACCTAAGAGGCACCAAAGAGTCATGATGCCAGGTAGGAGCTATTCAGGTGGCACAAATCCACCCATCACAAAGCTGCAGCTGTCATCAGCAGGTCTCACACCCCATTCCTAGCCACTTATGACTAATAACTACTAAAATCTATTATAAAGGATTAGATGTACCTCGAGGCATTTGTGCTTTTATACAGATGAAAGTGTAATAGAAGATAATTTTAATAGAGCTATTACAGCAGAACATGAGGCCTCTCGATAAAAACAAGGCAGTCTTTGCAAGGGAGCTGACATTACTTTGACCACAATGAGTTTCATTTTACTACTCAAGCCTTGTTTCCTCTTATCTAAATGCCACCTTAAAAGCCTATTTTATTTCTGAGGCTCAGGGGGAAAATAAGAAGTTTATCCTATTTCAATTCCAATCCAGTGAAACATTTTGTTCATTCAAACCAACAGCATTAATTTTACCTGAACTAAAGTTATACATAGAGTGAACACTTGGGTTTAAATAAACATTCAAAATTTCAGTTGTCTGCACCTATAAAAAGCCACCACAGGAAGAGGAGATGCTCTGGAGATGCACATGCATCTGAAAGGAGAGAAAACACACTGAATTACTGAAGGCAGAACAAACTGTGAATGTAAAATATAGCTGATTCAAACACGCACCCTCTGGGCTTGAAGGCTTGCTGATACCTCTCTGCCATGAACATCTTTGGTACAAATGGCCAGGATTTTTTCATGATCACCCGAGGAAAGTTCTCCAAGCAGCATGGTAATAAAGAGCATTTAGCTCAGTGACCTGAAAAGATTTAGGTAACCTTCTAAAACCAGATGGCTTCCAGTACCATCTACCATTATTACTACTAGAAATGAATTCTGCCTACATCATGAACTAATTCACCATAAAAACTGGCTTGTTCATACAAATTTCCTGATAGTCATCATGAGATGCCAGAAGAAATCCTGGTTTAAACAGAAATTTGATCCTTCTCCAAAACAACAACAATCCAGGTGAGAACAAATGCTGCAGATGGTCAGCTAGGCAGGGTAGGAGGGATGGATAGATAAGAAGTTGTACATGAAATGGAATTGAAAATTCTGTGGTTATAATCTCCATAGAGATTATACCAGACTTTATGAAACTGTACTAATTGTACAAGAACATTTATTGGCAAACTAAAAATAGTCCTTAGGAAAGATCAGAGACATTTTAAAAATAGACAAAGCAATAGGGGGATGATTACAAAATATGGTATAAATGACTATACAGAGTTATGTAACACAAAGTGACTATGGAATTATTCAGGTTTCATATTAATAGGGGGGAAAACCCCAATGTCAGCTACTGCATGTAATTTTAAGGAGGCAAATATAAAAATACATGGAAATATCTATAGAAAGATATAATGCATTTTTTACTACAGGGAAACTTTAGACAGTTCTGTAAGATATTCATGACCTCTCTAAAGTCTCTTTCCTATTTTGTAATTCCCTTCAGCTGATATTCTATGTTGGAAAAAAAAAAAAAACAACAAAACTACTGAAAGTTTTCACAAAGAGAAAGAGTACTCACACCAGGAGAAAAACATTCAGGAGAAGTTTGAGGTAAGAAAGGGTAAAGCCAAAAATCAAATGGCACAAGGTATCCTTCTGAAATGGGACTAAAACTAAACATAGATGTAAACTGCTTGGTTTGACATAAACAAACCAAATAGTTTTGGCTTCCTTCTAGCCAATGGATATATATGTATTGAATTGTATGTATAAATACTGAATGTATACTTTGTTCTTAGCCCACCATGGTAGCAGTATGTTCACTTTTAGCTTTTGTCTCAGCTCAGAATAATCCTACAAAACCCCAGTAATTAAGATGTGATAAAAATGCCTATGAAGTAGCAGAAATTGAAGAAAAATCCATGTTGTTTTTTTCAATAGGTGCTGTATTGTTTAATATGTTATAGTAATATGCTAATATGTTTAACATTTAATATGTAAACTATACTAATATGACTATTTTCACACTGTATTTACTTTCTGTGAATTAAACAAAAAGGCGATGTCCAAACCTGCTTCTGGTGGCAATCCTTCAGGGCTGTTGCCAAGCTCTCTTACAGCCTACCAGATGCCATTTCTACATCCAAAACCCATCAGGTTTATGAAGCACAAAGTTCAGCTTGGGCTGGGTGGTCAAAAACTCACTGTTATCTCTGCCTCCCTTCGTAGGCCAGTGTGGTCTCCATGGAGCAGAGATGTACTGTATTGTATACTGTTTCCTCAAGGTGTAGTAACTTTTGCTACACCTTTTGAAGCAAAAAACCGCAAGTATGCATAAATTTATGCATGTAATATAAATGGTATATTTTGTACTAAAAATTAAGGAAGTTAATCTCAATCTTTACAAAGGATTTTCCTTACATCACTACTTTTTACAAACTTGAAATGAGAGTGGATTTTCCCTCCATTTTCTATGCCACTGTATATTCAGTAAGATTTAGATGAGACACCAGATACTGGATTTTTTTTACATATCCACTTGATTTGGACACAGACATACCATCTTAAAGCTTCAAATAAGAAAGTCTGGAGTTTTTGTGTATACAGCCCCAGAGTAGGCATAGATAATACAGTGTTTTCTGTCTCCATGCGCTCAAACACAGCTATATCTTGGAGAAACTTCCTCCAAGAAGCAAGCTGCATATACTTGTCCATTTAGTCTGGGGCCTCCCTGCTGCGACAATCAATCATTAGGGCTACAGGCAACATTGATTTTATGCAACATGAATGCTTATGCATTCAGCACTGTTCTGAGAACAGTAAGTTATTGTCTCAGAAGTTGCTGATCTGCTCTCCCTGACCTTCCACTACCCAGTTAGCACACATGCTGGCTGGCCACCTGGCAAATATGAGGCTCAGAACCAGCTGAAAGGTTCAGCTGATAGGAGATGTGTGAGAGCACTGGAGGTTTGGAGAGTGTGTGCTAAAGGATAAGACAGTGTCTGAAACTATAACAGAAGATGAAGTAAAAAGAGCAACAGAGGAGAGAAAGTATGAGAAATGCAATATTCAACCATAGTCTTGATCAGTTCTCTGACTTTTAGTATTCGTTTTTTCATTTTCATTACTTCCAAACAGTAAACTGTCTAAACATCTTTTAAAAAACATTTTATGTACAGGAGAAAGATAGAAAATTTATTAAATTATAGTAAATTACACAGTATTAGATAATAAAATATTCGGAGTTTATTATTATTTATTCATTTTTTCCAAATTTATATAACTAAAAGTAACATTCATGTAATTGAAAGTGTCTATTTAATCTACATCCCAAAGAGAGCAAAATTCATGAAGGCAATTTCACATAACTCAACATATCTGATCATTAGATCTACATTTGTCATGCTCCTTTTCTGTGCTATTATTTCCCAAGGGCAACATTTATATATTCCTCTGTATTCTCTTGAAATTTAAGATCAGCAACATTGTCAAAAAGTTTGGTAAGATGATGGGCTATTTGCATCCAAAAATATCAGATGTATAAGGAAACCATTTACATTAGATTTGTGTCAATCACACTAATGAATGCCTCTGGTAAAGTGGATGACTCTGACTGTTACATGATTACTACACACAAGGTTTTTATGGGGAAAAGCTGGGCCAAAATGATAAATCAATGAATGGAGTTAATTACAATTCTGTCAGTTGTCAGAAGAGTCTGAAGGACAATGCTCAATATAAAACTGAGAAGTCTTGAAATTGTTATTATTTATAGCTAATGCTTATTCTACAAATTGCCTTATTAAGGTCTAAATGATTTTGTAGCTACATATCTCTCCAAAGACCATGGAATTTGAAAATTACTGTCTACACACCGATAGACTCTATGCCTGACACCTAAAACAGAAGACTTGTTTGCTTGCCTTATGTGTGGATGAAACAAATCACTGAAATTTAGTTATGCAAAGAATCTATGAGTGCCTACATCATGTTTGAAAAGGCTCTATGTTCAAGCCTTCATCACCTCTGGAAGCATCAGTTCTTCAAAGTTACAACTCACAACCCTTCAAAAAAAAAGGTTTCGCCTGAGGCACACAAAAAACTGTAGCACTCAGAAAATTGATGGCTGTGGCTGGATGGTAACTGAGGCCAGGAGTATCATCTGGCATGTAGATAACATAGTATGAAGCTTCTGAAATACATCAAAGTGCCTGTGCTTTTATATGGATTGGTGTCACAAAACCTAGGAGATCATTGTTCAAGGGAGGAACACAGAAGAATAGCTACAAAACATTCCTCATGCAGGGGGCAGTAGCTTAGTCAGTAACAGCCTACCCAACACCATCCATCTTCCAGTCTTACTTATCATCACTATGCATGGCTTGCCTGAAATTTGATCAATCCATGCTAGAAGAATAGATTTGATGATCTCATTGACCTTCTTCCATCTCTAATTCCTGCAAACCTACAACCCAAAAATCCAAATAAATGCAAATATGCAACTTCCATGTGGCTAAATTTCCAGCAAAGACAGATCAGGATTGGTAAATGGTCTCTCATCTCTTCTTGCTCAACACCTTGTCTTAGCTGGGAGAAAAATAAGTTTACTACCTTCCTTAGGCAAAATGTTCCTATTTTCAAAATTAATTAGAAATTTGCTCAGAAAAAAAAAGTGCAGTTCAATGATATTATCAACTCACAAGGTTAGCTGGAAAACTTGTCTTTCTGTAGAGAAAATGAAGTACATTCATGCACAAAGAGGCTCAGCTGTTTTGTCTGTGTTCCTCTTTAAAGGGTGTCTAGCAAGTCTGCTGAAAAACCAAAATAGAAGAAAGGAAAAAATATGTGCTTGCTTTCTAAGTATACAGCCAAAGCTTTTTCACAAAAAGAGAGTCTGAAAAAGAGACAGAGCTTTTAACAATCATCTTAAAGCCAGGAATTCTGTCCCAGTTAAGGTAAAAATCAGACCAAACATTAGAACAGAGCAATGTAATCCACTGTTGATTTAAAATAAAAATTACGAACACAGCTGTAAAGAACAGAGAAGGTGGCAAGCCTTTCATGTTTCCTTTCCAGAAAATGAAAGGGAACATAATTTCATCCAGACCAATGAAACCAGAGGAATGGAATTGTGCCAGAGAAGTCTCCCCAAAAGGTAAGTCTGGGCAGGGGAAACTCCTCAAACTCCCAAAGAGTCCAGCCTCAGCAAGTAAACGATGAGAAAAAAAAATTCTAACTCAACAGAGGGCAGTTATGAGCAGATAAATTTAAAAAGAAAGCCACCAAAGCAACAAATGAAAAAGTAGATAAGAATCACTTGAGTGGTGGAGCAAAGAAACCACTTTTTAAAAGATACACATATTATTTTTGATGTAAAAGCATGAAAACACATTTGTATTGACACAAAAAGGACTAAGAATCAAAATGTTCAATTATATGCCTATCTGGAAAGAAAAAGAAGGCATATTTATTTCTGTCTGACTGATGCATTCCAGATATTAGCTTGGTATCTCTCAGATTTGTGTTGGGTTTTTTTTTTAACTTCCTCTGGCAACATTTTCCTGCAAGAAGAAACAGACTGTGACTCTAAACATGGCTGTCTCTAAAGCCAGGAAGAGTGAATGCAGGTGGGAAGTTCAAAGCATTCCTGCAAGTGCATGGAAGGAGGACTTTGGCTGCATGAATCCACCACATCCTGTTGTGAAAGAAGGACTCCCAGAGTATGGACAGGGAGAAAGTGAATTTGATCCAAACAGAACACACTTTTAAGACCTTTGACAATTTTGACATCATGCCATCCCTAAATAACGAGCCTATGTGTCAAGTTGAACTGGTCATGTAAAAAGCAGTAGAAATCTAGTATGTCAAATAGGAACAAATGACAAAAAAATTCATCAGAACATCTCACACCTGCACAGAAAGGAAACAATCTGATAGCTCTCATTTCCTGCGTGTTGCAGAGCTACACTTTAGAACAGTTTGTGATCATACTGGAAATTTTACCTCTGCTGCAGAGCTTCAAAGCTTTCATACACCTTTGGCTTTCATACACCTTTGGCTTTCATACACCTTTGGCTTTCTTGTAGCTTCCATCACATTTTCTTTATCTGTTATGTCAGTCACCAACTTCTGTACAGAAAGAAAGGGAGTTATTTCAACTCTCAAATTTATTTTTTCTACTTCATATGGTTTACTAAGCTGAGACAAGAAAAAATGGAAAAAAGAGCTGGAAGAATACACCTGATTGACTTGTTTTAATTTCTATTTCTTAGATGGAAAAGAAAAATAATTAAAGCCACAAACACCTACTTTGATAGTGTTTAGACTGAATATGAAGGAGAAGTAAAATGAACAGAGAGAATTGCAAATATCACTGATGATACCATTAAAACTCTTCACCAAGATAAAAATGACAAATTTTAGCAGAATTATTAACTTAGAGTATTTCTGCTCATGCAAGCTCAATGCCTTTTTCCATATGCACCATGAAGAAAATTCAGTATGTTAAACACCACCAATCATTTCTTTCCTCTTAACAGGATTCTCAACTTGTAAAAACAATATACTTTTTTAGCATATAGTGAAACCTGCTGCTTTCAATATTTCTAAATTGCAGATTAAAACAATTAGAAATATATTTGAAATTTCAAGCACAGAAACTCCCCTACAGAACATTATCCTATACTAGATTTTCAAAATTGTACATGATGAGGACTTTCCCTAGCATGTGTGGATTGAATTACAGGTATATTGGCAACATAAAATTATCATCTTTACTATGCAAGGGTTCAGTGGCTCTTTTTGGTCAGAATGAACAATTAAGGCATATTGCTTTGTATCAGTTCAAGTGTTTATGTTGATTGTTGTAGTTACCTTTAGCCATTAAAAAATAACAGATCTTAAACTTGTGTTTCATGCATCACTTACCTAAATGACTTGCAGAAAAATGTCTTCATCTCAGCAGTATTGTATCTCCATGTGCCTCCAGGAGGCTAAAAAGCTAACAAAGAGTAAGTAAAAGAAGACATTAAAGACATGTGATGGAATGACCCACAGATCTTTGTCTCAAATTGTGACACCAGCAGCTGCCAGTCAGTGTGAAAGGAAAACAAGGCAGATAATTACTTTGATGAAGATACTACATGCATTGAAATTCCATCCAAATGGAAATTACAGAATCTGCATGTTTAATTTATTTTGCCAGCCTTTCACATGTTCAGTGAAATATACCACATATTTGCTTTTCGGAATCAATTGCATATGAAACTAGAAAAACAAACAAAACAAAAAAGGCACTAAAGAAACAAAAAATGGCACTAATAAAAATTTATTTATCAAACAGAGGGACTAAAGCTAACAAGAGCTTAACAAATTCTCCTGTATTTGTTATTATTGTATATCATAAGAGAAGACATCTTTAAACACTGAAAATGAACAGCATATAAATAAAGGAACTTTTAAAAGTTGAAGGAGTGACAAGCTTAGAAAGTTGTTACTTTTTTTAACTCCTACATGGAGACAGGAATATTTTTAGAATATGTATAGTTACATAGCATACATATAAATCCCAGTACTAAAATCTGGAGAAAATATAAATCTGCAATAAAGATTCAGGAAAAAAACTTTAACTTGCCAAGTATATCAAGGGAGTGAATAACATTGATACAATAATAATATTTCTAATAATTAAATTCTTATTTAAACTTTCAAGCAGCTGTTCACTGGACTTCAATAAAGGAATTTCTATTCTTTTATGCTCTTGGTAAGAAAATTCCATGTCAGTCCATGTTTGGCTGATTTCTTCCAAAGTTTGGAAATAATAAGAGCAATAATAACAACATTTGTCTACATATATATCGCATTTCATATTTGGAATTGAGGAATTTAATAAATTATATGTAATTCACAGTGATGGTAAACTACACCAAAAACAAAAGGTTCATTTTGCTAGGCTGTGAATTTTGATACCTAGGTAAGTCACATGAAAAGATTCAATTGTACCGTTAATTTCTTGAAACAAGACCTAAACAAACAAAGAGTTTGTTACATACTATTCTGCAAAAACAGAAGGAAAAAAAAGGTACCTCTCTCACCTTTTCACTACTCAACTCTTGCACAGCATTGACAACTACGCTTTGGACTTCATCTTCTACCCTTATGAAACTGGACTCCCAGAAGGTCTGAGAAGGTCTTCTGCAACTAAAAGCCTCCTGCAAAGAAAAGAGACAGCAGGGAGCAAATTAAGTCAATGAAAAAGTCTGACACAAGCAAATAACAAAGTGTTCAAATAGAATCTAACTAAAAAACACAATTAAATAAGTTAAACACACTCTAGATACCAGATACACTTTTAGGTTTGTCACCAAAGTGTGGACTTAATCAGCCTAGCAGAAATATTTCTTGATGCTGTTACAGGCTTTTTTTCTTGTTGCTTTGTTTTGTCTTGTACTCTGGTGTTCTGTACTTCATAACACTAAAGGTAATTTACGTGCACAGCTGCCATTGAAGATGATGTAAGATACAGACTCAGTATCTGCAGACTAGAAACATTGGGGAGTGATGCAGATATTTGCAGTATTTTGTTGCTACCTGGTAGGATTAATGAAATTCAATTTAAAAAACCTTAAATTTTTTATAAATTATTTGAAAAGGTGACAGTCAATTATTTTTTCATTTTCTTTTTGTTAAAAAATGTCACAATTTTGTGCCAATACTGCTAGGAGGTTTCTGCATTGAAAATAAGTTTAAACGTGCTTTTATTAAAACTGTATGTGAATAATCATTCTTATATTAAAGAAAAAGAGAAAAATTCTGTTGCACTCTCTGCTACACTTTTAGATTCAAAGTTTTCTAATCTTAAAAATGAAAAAAAAATTGGAAATTGGTCTTCAATATTTTTTTCAAAAAGGTGTAAAAGAAATGTATTAAAATTTTGAAAACCAACAACTTCTCCATGTTATAGCCTATGAACCAAAACCACAGGGATATTTTTTGATGAAAAATAAAGTTTCAGAACTGGGTAGGTGGAGTTCACAATTTTGAAGCAATTTAGGAGAAAGCATCTATGATGAAATCTGATTTTTCTCTTAGAAGACTAATAAATGGGCATGCAATAAAGATAATTTATTTCTGAATGAAACAAATACAAAACAAGAAGCAGCTTTATATATGTTAGATTCAAGACTTTGTATTCAACCACTGTGCTGTCTGTGAGGCACAGCTGTAGTGTCCTGCAAGTAGTAGGGGGAGTATTTGTTGTTACTTTTACTTCATACTTCTCTTGTCCCCTTGGA